>NC_047086.1:119832802-120162585 GCF_902459505.1 Geotrypetes seraphini
TGATGGGGTCGATTGTATGGATTCGTTACCCAGGTACTTCAAGAACAGGTATGTTTTTAGATGTTTCCTAAATTCACCATAGTTATTTGCATGTATAATTAGTTTTTCGAGGTCTTTGCCCCATAAGGCTGCTTGATACGATAGAAGTTGTTGATGGTGTCTCTTAAATTTACATCCTCTAGCCAATGGGGAGACAAACTTCAGGTGTGTTCTTCTCTTATGTCTGTTGATTGAGAAGGAGAAGAGGTCAGTTATATATTTAGGGGCTAGACCGGATAGTACCTTGAAGCAGAGACATCCCAGCTTGAACTTCGCATGTGCCTCTATTAGCAGCCAGTGCAGGAGTCGGTAGGAAGGGGTTATGTGATCGGACTTCTTCAACCCAAAGATCAACTTGATTTCCGCATTTTGTATCAGTTGTAGTCTCTGCATTTTCTTTTGGGAGATTGCCAGATGGGCAATGTTACAATAATCAAGATGGCTTAGTATTAGGGATTGTACCAGAATTCTGAATGATGAAGCGTCAAAGTATGCTCTAATGGACCTAAGTTTCCAGAGAGTAAAAAACCCCTTTCGGACTAGGGAGTCCACGTGGTCTTTCATGGTTATACCTTGGTCCAGTATTACCCCCAGAACCTTCATTGTTGATTGAATAGGGTAGCTGAGATTGTTGATGCGTAGTGGTGTTGTGGTGACAGGTGGGTGTGGTGAGGCTATGAAGAATTTAGTTTTATCTGAATTGAGCTTCAGTCTGAATTCTGTGGTCCATTGTTCCACCAGGTTTAGTGCTTCTGTTGCCATGGGGGTGGTTTCATAGGGAGAAGTGTTGAACTGGATAATGATTGTAAAGTCATCCGCGTAACTGAATAATTTTATACCCTGCTGGGCCAGCTGCATGCCTAGTGATGATATGTAGACATTGAAGAGCAGTGGGGATAATGGAGACCCCTGTGGAACGCCAGATGGGTTTTTCCATGTTTTAGATAGGTTGTAATTGAAATGTACTTGATAGGTGCGGGACGTAAGGAATCCTCGGAACCAGTCAAATACCTCTCCTCTGATGCCAATTGTGTCTAAACATTGTAGCAATTTCTCATGATCCACCAAGCCGAAAGCCGAGCTCATGTCAAATTGCATGATTAGGGCATTATGGCCCTTGCTGAATAAGGTGCGTAAGTAATCTAGGGTCGCCGCAATCACTGTCTCGGTACTGAACAGAGGTCTGAAGCCAGACTGGGTTTTGTGTAGTAGTGAGAACTGATCAAGGTAGTTCATCAACTGGTTATGTACTAAATCTTCCATTATTTTTACGAAGAATAGAATGGATGCTACCGGTCTATAGTTGGTTACTGATGTTAGGGATTGTTTACGATCTTTTAGAACTGGGGTGATTATAATGTGACCATTATTGGTTAGGAATTTTCCATTTTTGAAATTATTGGTCAGATAGCTCCACAGTGTTAGTTTAAAGTCTAATGGGGCTGCTTTCATAATATCAGGGGGACAGGGATCTAGAATGCAGTGAGATTTAGTATACTTGTTATAGAGTTTGATAAAGTTATTCCAGTCTAGATCCTGATAGGAGTTCCAAATCATATCTACTGGTATTTCATTATTGTGTATGTTAGCTATTTGATGTGCATGTGTGTTGTTTGTCGGACAGTTGTTCCTTAGGTTCACAATTTTTGAGTCAAAGTGTTGTGTTAGATTGTTTGCTGACGTTAGGTTCGTATCGTGCATGGATTGATTGTGGCTTGTGGTGTCAAATAAATTTGTAACCAAATTGAAAAGTTCATTAGTGTTGATTCCTTTTGAACTCGTATTTTCGCTTTTCTTTTATCAATTGTTTGTAGTTCTTTATGTTGGATCTCCAATTGTTCCGGTCTGATATTTCTCCCGTTTTACTCCAGATCCTTTCTAGTCATCTTACTGATTGTTTCATTTTTAATAGTTCAAAGTCAAACCATTTATTGTATTTATTTGAGCGGTTTATTCTGTTTCATTTAGGGACAATTTTATCTAAAATGGATGTACCGGTACTTGTTTTCATTCATTGTTCCCAGAAATCGTCCTCTTCGTCTGTTTCCTCACGTAATTCATAATGTGCCCAGTAATCCTCTGGGTTGATGTGGCCCCTTGTGAGATGTTCTTTTTTTATCTTTGGGTGAGTTTTTGCTTTTGGTTGATTCCAGATTAAGTTAAAGTAGTAGGTGAAATGGTCGGACCAGATATCATGGCACCAGATAGAAACATAGAAAACATAGAAACATAGAAATAGACGGCAGATAAGGGCCCACGGCCCATCTAGTCTGCCCACCTTAATGTCCCTCCCCTACCTTTGCCCTGTGAATAGATCCCATGTGCCGATCCCATTTGGCCTTAAAATCAGGCACGCTGCTGGCCTCAATCACCTGTAGTGGAAGACTATTCCAGCGATCAACCACTCTTTCAGTGAAAAAGAATTTCCTGGTGTCACCTCGTAGTTTCCCGCCCCTGATTTTCAACGGATGCCCTCTTGTTGTCGTGGGACCCTTGAAAAAGAAGATATCTTCCTCCGCCTCGATGCGGCCCGTAAGATACTTGAACGTCTCGATCATGTCCCCCCTCTCTCTGCGCTCCTCGAGCGAGTATAGCTGTAATTTGTCAAGCCGTTTTTCGTATGGTAGATCCTTGAGTCCCGAGACCATCCGGGTGGCCATTCTTTGCACCGACTCCAGTCTCAGCACATCCTTGCGATAATGCGGCCTCCAGAATTGCACACAGTATTCCAGGTGGGGCCTCACCATGGATCTATACAATGGCATAATGACTTCCGCCTTACGACTGACGAAACCCCTTCGTATGCAGCCCATGATTTGTCTTGCCTTGGACGAAGCCTGCTCCACTTGATTGGCAGACTTCATGTCCTCACTGACAATTACCCCCAAGTCTCGTTCTGCTACCGTTTTTGCTAGGATCTAGAGAAATGGAAGGATTTATGATCTCCTTTGTTGACATAGCTACCAAATCTAACTGATGGCCTTTTTCATGTGTTTGTGTGGATAACGGGAGATTGTAGTTTAGTGAGGATAGGAAGTTTTTTAATCTTTTGCGTCAGGATTGTCCTCGTTCTCTAAATGTAGGTTTACGTCTCCTGCTATAATATTGTAAGATGCAGTAATTGAATTTTGTAGAATGAATTCGTAGAAGTCCTCTCTGGCTTTTGACCAGCTTTTTGGCGGGACATAGAATAGAATGCAGGAGAGGGACTCTTCTAGATCCTTGTTACTAATTTTGTAGGCTAGTATTTCTAATTGGTTGGTTATCTTGGAATCTACTAAGTCAAGTTCGAGTTCTTCCTTAAGGATGACTGCCAATCCTCCCCCTCTTCTGTCTTCGCGGTTTCACATGTGAATTTTATAGTTATCTGGTATAAGGTCATTCAGTATTGGATCCTCTTCAGACAGTAGCCATGTTTCTGTTAGAAAGAGGCAGGCTAGTTGCTTGCTGATGATCCAATCTTTGATTAAGAAAGCTTTGTTCCTTACCGATCTAGTGTTGAGGTAGGCGCAGGGAACAGAAGAAGTTGTGATGGGTAAAGTGAGTGTGGCGATTTTGATAGGTTTTGCTTCCCTTGTCCTTTTTTTGAGGGTACGATGTGGTCTACCGTTACTTGTTATTACTTTAATATGATTTACTCTTTCTTCCTGTTGGTTAATTAGAAGCCTAATGGGTGTGTCAGGGAGTGAAGTTTTGGATGGAGTGAGATAACATCCCTAACGTTATTGCTTGATAAATAGATTAATAGGATTAATAAGAGCTTCATGTTTGCCGGTTGTTGTGATTCCATCCTGTGGTAATTGTTATATTGGTTTCCCGTCGTTGCCAGTATTAAGTTTGCACAAAGATTGCGGAGGAGGGGGGGGTCGGTAGGCGGAGCTGGTTTTCCACGCCGACCCGGTTTCTCCTGCCGCGGGATGCTGTGACTTGGTAAGGGCAGCTCCCGATAGCAATGGAGTTCGGGTTGGGACAGCTCCCGATTCAAACGGGGCTGTCTTGAAGAGGAAAGTTTAAAGAAAAGGCACCGCAAGGGCCATTGGGGGTGGAGTTAGACACCCACACCTGACCAACTCCTTCCCTTGCAGCTGCCGAGGTCTGTTCAGGTTGGGGCAGCTCCTGATTCAAACGGAACTGCCCTGGAGAGGAAGCTGTAAAGAAAGAAAAGCTGCTGCAAGGCCGTTGGGGTGGAGTTGGGCTCCCAACCCCGACCAACTCCTTCCCTTGCGGCTGCCGCGGTCTTTCAGGGTTGGGGCAGCTCCCGATTCAAATGGAGCTGCCCTGAATAGGAAACTATGAAGAAAAGGTGCCGCAAGGGCTGTTGGGGGTGGAGTTGGGCTACCACACCCGACCAACTCCTTCCCTTGCGGCTGCTGCAGTCTTTCAGGGTTGGGGCAGCTTCCGACTCAAACGGAGCTACCCTGAAGAGAAAAGTTTAAAGACAGGTGCCACAAGGGCCGTTGGGGGTGGAGTTGGGCTCCCACACCCGACCAACTCCTTCCCTTGCGGCTGCCGCGGTCTTTCAGGGTTGGGGCAGCTCCCGATTTGCATATGTAAATCTTGAATAGGGTTATTAAAATAAGGGCCTATGAGGTGCCTCTCTATAAGTGAGAGCCTTCTTCTAGGCATTCTGATGCTATGCACTAAGAGCCTTTTCTCTACTGGCACCTGGGCACTCAGATTCAATTATGGAATTTTAGCATAACCCAGCATTAGTGAGTCTTATATTTAGACTCCTGTATTTAAAGTAGCCATAAATGTGGTACCCAAATGCAGCAAGGTACATGCAACCTACAGTATGCTGTGAACTGTATTTGAAAGTGGCAGCTTGCTCATGTCTACCCCATTCTCCACTCATGTGAACACCCCCTTGAATTTGCATGCTTTGCTGCTTATGCATGCCCTTACAAAACAACCTGAGCCAATTAGGGCCTTAGACCCCTCCCACTGCATCCCAAGATGCAATGGGAGGGGGAAGGCCTATAATTCAGCATGCAGCCCTGTAGGCAGGAGAGAGTGGGCTTCCCTCCTGCCAATTTTCATCGGAAGGTATGGGGGAGTCAGATGTTGTGGGGAGCGATATTGCCTGATGTCAGGTGGTATCGTGTGATGTGTGTTTGGGAGGGGGGTGTTGCTTGATGACTGGTGGTATCGGGTGAGTGGGAGGCAATGTTGCCTGATGTTGGGGGTATCGGGTGATTTGGGGTGTGGTGTTGTTTGATGCCAGGGGTGTCATATAATGTAAGGGGGCAGTGTTGCTTCTAGGCAGGTGTTGAGTGATGTGGGGGAGTGTTGCCTGATATCAGGGGTTTCGGATGATGTGGGGCTCCAGGAGTGTTGGGGGATGTTGGGGGGAGGGTCCAGGGATGTTGGGCCAGGGGTATAGGGCTCCAGATGATCCTGGCAGGGGGAATATCCATCAGCTGAGCTGGCAGGAATCCCCAAAACTGTCACAGCTGATGGGGATTTTTCTACTGTGATCAGCTGATGGCAAGCCCTCAATGAGCTTTTACTTTGGCCTAAGCCCCGGCATATAAGTTCTGCCTAGGATGTCCTGGAAAAGCTTTGATTATTGTTTCAGGATGTCCAGATGGAAGCCTGCCTGATTCCCACCCATAACAAAACTCCCAACACACCCCTTTGAGCTCTGGACACACAGCAGCTTAGAAGTGCTACTGAACATCCAGAAAGGGTTTTTTTTTTTTTGCTATTTTTAATAAATCTTTATTCTTTTTTTTTTTAATACTCACAATAAGTATAACACAAAATACAATCATTTTATACTTTAACATTACTTATTATATCATCAAATTATAGCTTTCATCAAATATCCCCCCTCCCTTATATCCAACAATTAATCATAAACAAAAGAAATCATAAAATATTTCCACCACCCCCACCCCAAACTGGATGTGTATGAACAAAAGGGAATTAATATTTATTCTATGCAATAATTTTAATCTTTACAGTATCTTGTTAATGGCTCCCAAATAACCTGAAATTTTTTAAAATTTCCCTGCTGTATAGCAATTATCCTTTCCATTTTGAATATGTGGCATAAAGAGTTCCACCAAAAGCTGTAATTCAGCCTCTTCCAATTTTTCTAGTTATTCGTAATCTGTTGTATGGCATAATGAGCAGAAGCCTGTTATTATTAGAGGATATTTGGCTTTTAGCCCTCATTGACATGCCAAACAATACAGTGTAATGCCACTGGATTTTCTAACAAATTATTTATTTGACCCCATATTGATTTCCAAAAAGTTTATTTTGATTATTGGCACTTGGATGTCCCTGCTATGAGAATGTCCACATGCCGACTTAGGCAGGTTTTTGGATGTTTTAAACTTTTGATTATGCCCCTCCTAGCCTTTTTGTGAAATCAAATATATTTCAAATCCTCTCACCTGTAGAAATCCAAAAGAGTTATATTTGCTAGGGCAGCTTTTCTCAACTTGGTCCTGGAGTACCCCCTTGCCAATCAGGTTTTTAGGATATCCACAATGAATATACAGTACATGAAAGTTGCATATAATGGAGGCAGTATATGCAAATCAAGTTTATGCGTATTCATTTTAGATATTCTGAAAACCTGACTGGCAAGGGGGTACTCCAGGACTGAGTTGAGAAACACTGTGCTATGGAGTGAAAGGCTGTGATTATCAACCTCTCATCCCCAGCAAATGCAACTCTTTAGGGTTTCTATATCCTATGTGTATAACTATACTTCTTTGCATTCAATTTTAACTGACAACTATTAGACCATTCTTCTATCTTTTTACATCACTGCTCATGGCATCCACTCCATCCAGAATATCCATTCTGATGCAAAGTTTCATGTCATACGCAAAAAGGCAAACTTTAAGGACATAAGAATTGCCATATTGGGGCAGACTGAAGGTCCATCAAGCCCAACAGTGACCAGCCTAGATCCCAAGTAGTAAAATATATGTTATGCTGCTTATCCTAGGAATAAGCAGTGGATTTCTCCAAGCCATCTCAATAATGGCCTATGGTCTTCTCTTTTA
The DNA here is from genome assembly GCF_902459505.1 of Geotrypetes seraphini. Lineage (NCBI taxonomy): Eukaryota > Metazoa > Chordata > Amphibia > Gymnophiona > Dermophiidae > Geotrypetes > Geotrypetes seraphini. The sequence goes on from NC_047086.1 coordinate 119,839,867, forward strand.
GGAAATTATCCATGCCTTTTTAAACCCTGCCAAGCTAACAGATCTCACATTTTCCAGCAATGAATTCCAGAGTTTAATTATATGTTATTTGAAGAAATATTTTCTCTAGTTTGTTTTAAAATCTGCTACTTATGGCCTCTTTTACAAAGCCGTGCTAGCGGCTGCTGCGCGGCAACAGCCCTGAAGCCCTTTAAATCTCTATGGGCTTCAGGACGTTAGCGCAGCACAGCTGCTAGCGAGGCTTTGTAAAAGAGGCCGTTAGTAGCTTCATCGCATGTCCCTTAGTCCTAGTATATTTGGAAAGAAATAAACAATTCCATTTTCCAATACCCTTTCCACTCCACTTGGTATTTTATAGACCTCGATCACATTACCCCTGAGCCATCTCTTCTCCAAGCTAAAGAGCTCTAGCTGCTTAAGCCTTTCCTCATAGGGAAGTCATTATCTGTTTTATCATTTTATCATTTTTGTCATCATTTCTATTCAATAAGCAACTTAGGGTGATAGTGTTAAAATAAATTAAGGCAGTGGCACAATGTGCCAAGGCGGTGGCTGTAGCCAGAAGGATGTTAGACTTCATAGAGAGAAAAGCTTATCTAGTAGAAGAAAGGAGTTGTTAATGCCTTTATAGAAGTCATTGATGAGGCCCATTTGGAGTATTATATTTATTTTTGGAAGCTGTATCTCGCTAAGGCCATCAAAAGATTTGCGATGGTTCATAGGAAAGTGACAAAAAAGTGACAAAAAATGATATGGGGCTTGTGCATAAAGACTTGTGAGGAGACTTGAAGATCTAAATATGTATACCCTAGAGGAAAGTATGGATGAGGGAATATGATACAGATATTTGAATATGCAAAAGGTACTAATATGCAAACTAATATTTTTTTATTTTTTTAGCAACAGGGAATTGGTAAAACTAGAGTTCACAAGTTGAGATTGCAGAGTGGGAGATTTAGGAGCAATGCCAAGAAATATTTTTTTCATGAAAAGGGTGGTGGATGCCTGGAATGCCCTCCTGCTGGAGTCTGTGAAGACAAAAATGGTAACAGAATTCAAGAATGCATGGGATAAACACAGAGAATCACTATAAAGAAAAGAATGTAATCTAATTACAGCAAATGGCCTCATAACTGGAGTGAGCTTTGACAGGAGCTTGGGAAGTAAGAAAACTGTAGGAATTTCAATCGTGGGAAGTAAGATTATGCATGCCACTTGGCATGGTTCTTGCATGTAAACAACAGATGAATTTGTATTGATTAGTGTTGTTTAATTTGTTTTTATGTTTTGATTTGATGGACTATGTATGCATTTTTATTGTGACCCACTAAGAATTGTAAGATTAAGTGGGATATAAACATAATCAATTAAATGATATCAGGCAGATTTCTATGGTCTGTATGCAGTAACTGGCAAAAACAGACCATGATCAAGGCTGGAGTGGGCTTAGATCGCTGTCATCATGTGACCGGGCCCAGCGCTATTATCTGTCATGTATCTACACCTAGGCACCATAGTTCTGTAAAAACATAAATATAGGATTACACACACATAATATGGTTAAAACAGTTCTAAAAACTTATGATCAGGTCTTCCCTGGACTCTGCTCCTCCAGGCCTTCTACTGAGTCCTTCCTGACCCTCCATTGGCCCTCCCGGTCTTTGTCAGCATCTGGTGCCATTACCGGTCCCTCCATCGGTTACCACCGTCCCAACTGGACCCTCTGCTGGACTGCTCCTCAGTCCTTTGGCCAATGCTCCCAGGGTCCTTGAACTCTCCCAGCTTCTTCATTGCTTGGTTGTCTTATCAGACACACATGCACTGAGGGCTCTCCAAGCCGTCAGTTGTCTTCTCGTTGACACATGTACTGAGAACTGTCCTGGATTCTCCTTCACCAACCCCCACCTCTGGTCATCAAGCCAAATCCCTCAACTCCAGGCTTTACCAATTCCCCAGCTACTTCTTCAGCTCTTTCCCTGCCGGTGTATAGGTCCTCACACACCCTCCAACCACCAGGCTTCTCCACTGCACCAGTCTCCCCTATCAGGACTGGTCAACACAGGACCAGATCCCTATGGACCCTACCACCACCAGGCTTCTCCCCTGCACTAGTCTCCCCTTTTGGGATTGGTCAGCCTAAGCACTGCACTACACTGCACTGGGCCCTCTGTCAGCACCAGTGAGCAGCAGCCTTCAGAGCTTACTGAGTGTTAAACCAAAGCAATAATTCCTCCATCTGAGAGTCACCCAGTTCCTGAAGGAGCTTCTTGCCTTCTGCTTTCTCTATGCTGGGAGCTGTTCTTTTTAACACCACAATCCACTCAGGATGAGTAGACAGCTCCTAGCAGCACTTGCAGCTCTTATGCAAATGAGCAAGACTCTCACAGCTCCAGTGCACAGACTCCCTCTGGTTTAAAGCCAATGACAGGGAACTTCACCTTGTCATAATAGCAACTCAGTATTTTAGAAGTAGAACCATTTCTGGGCAGAGGTCTGTGCTCCCAAATTGGCAGGGAAGGACAGAGATTAAGTATACCAGCATTTAATCATGAAGAAGCTGAACCTGTGCAGAGTCATATTCAACTCTGGCCACCTTGTTGGACCATAGATGTCTTTATCTGGAAAAATTTGCTATGCTATAATATTACATTGCTAATTGATGGAGCAAACATTCAAATAGTTAAATCTTTACAAATTTTTAGAATGATTGACAATGACCATTTAAATTTTCAATCTCATATGTTGTCCAAAAAAGGTTTCATCAAACTAAAGAAAATATGATCCACTAGATCATGTTTCAATCAAAAAAAATCTTTGCATACTGCTTCATTCTGACTGTTAATTGAAAATCAACACAAATACTAACCAGCAGAGGATTGAAGCAGTATTGATTGATGTTTGTTTTTTTTCCAGCCTGGTACAGTTCTCTCCCACTCTAAAAACTTTATCTGACTGCTAGTTGAAAATCAGCACAGATACTGACGAGTAGAATAGTGAAGCTGAAGCCTGAACTAGATAGACGCCGGAGCCGCACCAAAACCAAAGGCAGGCAGCAGAATCAGCGGCTGGGACTTGGAAGCACTGCTCTGCCCCTCCCCCGATCCAGCAGGGGATAGCGGTGAGCACAAGGAGACGCAGGGACCGCACCGAAACCAGCGGCAGAGAGCAGAAGCAGTGGCGGAATACTTGAGAGCACAGCTCCGCCCCTCCCCCGATCCAGCAGGGGATAACGGTTTCTCTGCAAATTCTGAGCTTCCGCATGGAAGGCAAGAGAAGGAATTGGCCGTCGTGGGAGACCAACTCTGCCCCCAACAGCCCTTGCTGAGCCGTTCTTCAAATTTGAAAAACTGCCATCTTTCCTGCTCAGCCCTTCTTCGGCTCCAGCCACCGCAAGGGAAGGAGTTGGCTGGCGTGGGAGACCAACTCCGCCCCCAACAGCCCTTGCTGAGCCGTTCTTCAAATCTGAAAAACTGCCATCTTTCCTGCTCAGCCCTTCTTCGGCTCCAGCCACCGCAAGGGAAGGAGTTGGCCGGCGTGGGAGACCAACTCCGCCCCCAACAACCCTTGCTGAGCCATTTCTTCAAATCTGAAAAACTACCATCTTTCCTGCTCAGCCCTTCTTCGGCTCCAGCCACCGCAAGGGAAGGAGTTGGCCGTCGTGGGAGACCAACTCTGCCCCCAACAGCCCTTGCTGAGCCATTCTTCAAATCTGAAAAACTGCCATCTTTCCTGCTCAGCCCTTCTTCGGCTCCAGCCACCGCAAGGGAAAGAGTTGGCCGTCGTGGGAGACCAACTCCGCCCCAACAGCCCTTGCTGAGCCGTTCTTCAAACCTGTAAAACTGCTATCTTTCCTGCTCAGCCCTTCTTCGGCTCCAGCCACCGCAAGGGAAAGAATTGGCCGACGTAGGAGACCAACTCCGCCCCCTACAGCCCCTGCTGAACAGTCCGCTGCCTCCACTCTGCCTGCCTGGCTTAAGTCTCCCATGTTCAAATTTCATCGTGATCTGTACAGTTTACTTGATTGCATTATAAAGGCTCTTACTCAATTAGCCATCGCTAAGCCCCTCCGCTGGAATTTGTCCAGTTACTAGTCTCTGCCCATTGCTAAGGCCCTTTTCTGACCAAAAAAAAAAAAAACAACCATGAAGCCACCCCTTTGGGTCCTTATACTCCTGCTCTGCTCATCTCTCAACACCTCCCTCTGCCTGAACCCTCCCTCTCCCAACCTGCTCGACTCCTCAAATAGTCACAATTCTGGCCCTGGCACCAGAATCCCCACCCTGACGCGCCCCAGGAATCACCCCACCAGAAAAAAACCCCGCAAAGTCAATCCCTCCTCTCTAAAGCCTGTCCCCCATGCTAACCTCCCCTGCCATGCCTCTAACTTTCTCACCCCTGTCCCGACCCTTTACTGCAACGCCAGATCCGCATGCAATAAAATTCAAATTCTGAAGGACCTCCTTGAGGACCTCGATCCTGGATTCCTGTGCATCACAGAATCATGGATCTCAAAAGACGACCTCTTCACACAAAACGAACTCTGCACCCATGGCTACCAAGGCCTCTTTTCACCCAGAATCAACCGCAAAGGAGGTGGCCTGGCACTCCTCTACAAATCCTTCTTTGATGTCCAGCTCCTCGAGAGAGGCACCCACGCTTCATTAGAATATATGCTAGCCTCAATCAATGATGAGCTCCATCCTCACCCACTGGGCATCCTGTTACTATACCATCTACCTATCCCTTGGTCCAATTCCTCTAACCTTGTCTTCGAGACCATAACTAATGCCTTTCTCAAATTCCAAAGATTACTAATCATCGGAGACGTTAATCTCCACCTTGACGACTCCACCAGCAAGGACACGATAGAATTCAATGACTTCCTCATTTCCCTAGGTTTCTCCCCCCCCACATCCGCTCCTACCCATGAAAAAGGGCACACCCTAGAACTCATCCAGTTCCTCGACCTCACCGCTTATAAAACGTCTGCCGAAGACACCCGTTGGGAACACATCCCGTGGTCAGACCATCTCCTAGGGGCCTTCTGCCTCCCCATCTTCATGTCTCATCTCGGATCCCCACCCCGATCCCCCAATTCTATTACCTTCCGGAAAAAAATTTTGAGCGATCTGTTCTGGACCAAATTCCTCAACCTCCTCCCCTCCATTCCCAAGCTTGCAGACTCTGAAAACAATTGGCACAACTGGATCGCCCTTTCCAAGTCCACCTACCACTCCCTCGCCCCCCAAACCACTAAATCCATCACCTATCCCCATAAAGCCCCTTGGTACCTTCTACTCCATAGAGACCTGAAACAAAAATGTCGAGCCTTAGAGCGAAAATGGAAAAAATCCAAATCCTCATCTGACAGACAGGCCTGGAGAATCAATATCAAACTCTACAACTCAATATTAAAAAAAGCAAGGAAGAACTTCTATGGAGACAAGATCTCCAAATCCAAAAACCAGAATGGCACATTGTTCAACATTTGGTGCTCCCTAACCACTAAAAATGACTCCACGCTTCTTCCCTCATCTCCTTCAGCCGAGGTCCTAGCAAAATTCTTCAATGATAAGATCTCTACCTTAAGGCGCTCCTTCCCGCCCGCAATCTCCTACAATTCTCTGGTGCACCCCGAACCCAACCCCACCCTAGCTGCTCTCAACCCCATCCCTGCCGACAGATCCTGGACTGTCTTCGAGCTCATATCTGATTCTCAGACCCTTAAACTCTGCCTCAAATTAAAATCATGCAACTGCATCCTGGACCCATTTCCCTCCTACCTATTTGAGAAAATCCCTGCACAGGCCATCACATCTCTTACCAAACTCATAAATTCTGCCCTATTATCAGGCCTATTCTCCACTGAAATAGGACACATCGCATTGACCCCTTTACTGAAAAAAGCTGACCTAGACCCCTCCATACCATCCAACTACCGTCCAATAGCAAATATCCCTCTCCTCACCAAACTGCTCGAGTCTATCATATCTACCCAGCTCTCTTCCTACTTAGAAAGATTCTCCATCCTCTTACCTTACCAATATGGCTTCAGACCCAACTTCTGCACTGAATCCCTATTGGCCTCTCTAATCTCTAAGGTTCGGCAACTGCATTCTCGTAACAAGTTTGCTGTCCTTCTACAATTCGACCTCTCCGCAGCTTTTGACGTTGTCCACCACGACATTCTAATTTTCCAACTCTCCGAGATAGGCATTAGCTCCATAGTTCTTGATTGGTTCTCCAAATTCTTGCGCTTCCGTTCTTACATGGTTAACATGAGCGGCACCTCATCCTCCCCCTGGACCCCGACTTGTGATGTCCCACAAGGCTCACCCCTCTCCCCAATCCTCTTTAACATTTACATGTCCTCCCTGAAACTACTCCAACTATCCCCCCTTGAAACTCTTTACACTTACGCTGATGACATCCTCGTCCTCCTTGAGACCGACTCGAACCTCACTAACCTCTCCACGAACATATCCTCATGCATAAAGAACCTCCAATCCTGGGCATTCACAATGCATATGAAACTAAACGAGTCCAAAACAAAACTCCTTTGGCTCGGCCAAAAATTAGACCATCTACCTTCCTCCATCCCATTGTCCACCGGCCCCCCATTACAGCTCGAGTTCTCAAGCAAAGTTCTGGGTGTCACCTTAGACTCTTCTCTATCCTTCAACGAACATCTCCAATCCCTGGTGAAGAAATGCTTCTTCAGCCTTCACATGCTAAGGAAAGTCAGACCCTATTTTCACCAAAAACACTTTGCAGTCCTAGTACAATCCATCATCCTCTCCAGATTGGATTATTGCAATTCTATCTACCTCAGCTTAACCAAGAAAAGCCTCCACAGACTTCAGCGGATTCAGAACGCTGCAGCTAAGCTTGTTTTTGCGAAAAGCAAATTTGATCACGTCTCACCACTCCTGTCTAAGCTCCATTGGCTCCCAGTAATCCCCAGGATCCACTTCAAATGTGCGTGTCTGGCCTACAAGATCCTACATGGCATCCTTCCTGCCGTTATCCCTCTATCCTGGAACTCCCCAACCCCTACTTCCTCCAGATCCTCCCAAATTTTTTAACTATCCTTCCCTTCCATAAAAGGTATTTCCCATGTAGGCAAACTTGGGTCATCCCTCCCCTTTAGAATCACTGAGATCTGGAATAACTTCACCTCCCCTCTCCGAACCTCAAGCTCCCTCCAACTCTTCCGCAAACACCTAAAAACCTGGCTATTCTCAAAACTGTAACACTTCCCCCCTCTTAGGCCTCTCACCTTCCCCCTTTACACCTAACTCTTTAATCTCTCCACTGTAGTTCCTCTCTCATCTTTCTTCCTGTAAACCATGCCGAGCTCCGCATTCGTGGAGATGGTCCGGTATATAAACCCAAGGTTTAGTTTAGTTTAGTTTTAGTTCATTCCTTAGTCTTTGGTCATCTGGGTTACTCAAATTCCTTGTTACAAGACCTTTACTTGATTAATATTAAAAGACTTCAATTTATTCAAAATTCAGTTGTCAAAAATGATCTTTGGAGAAAAATATTGTGAACATCTCACACCAATTCTTAAATCTGTACATTGGCTGTTAGTATCAGCTAGAATAATAATAATAATAATAACTTTATTTTTGTATACCGCCATACCCAGTGAGTTCTAGGCGGTTCACATTAATTAAACAAGGATTACATGCGGTTAAGAATTAGTTGAACAGATTTAGATTGATTGAATATAATTACATGCATCGTTACATGCGGTTCACATTAATTAAACATAGTTATGTGCAGTTAAGTAATAATTGAACAGAATTGCATAGAGTTGGGTGTTAATATGAGCAGGGATACAGGCAGCGGAGATGACATTGGGGAGTAGGATAAGGTGGGTCGGGGGGGAGGGGGTGGGGTGAGGAGAGAGAAAAAAGGGGGGGGAGAGTGGAGATTCTTTGGGGAGGGGGCCTTTAAGTGTCGTGGCATTGGAAGAGGTGCGTTTTAAGTAGTTTTCTAAAGCTGAGGTAGGTTAGTACAAGATCTTATCATTATGAAAATATAGACTACCGATTTCCCTCTTTTTCTGTTCTTCATATGTATTCCTTATTCATCATGTCATGCCTTAGACCCAACAGCAACATTTACCAGTAATCCCTTCTTACTGTTAAATTCAGTTTGTAGATTTTGCTCTTCGGTGTAATAAACTAATACTTTGGAATAGCCTTCCATATTATTTGAGATTTGAATTTTTCTATCAAAAATTTAAAGCTGGTCTGAAAATATATCTCTGAAAAAAACATTTGAAATTAAAAGGCTCTGAAATAAAATCAGAGACAGGTACGACTACTAGAGCAAAGTGTTCAATATGGTAGTATGCCTATTCTATCCTTTCAATGGAGTTCCTTTTCTTAATTATTTACCCCTCCCCCCTTTTATTAAGCCATAGTAGAGGTTTCTATGAGCATCGGAGCGGGGGGGGGGGGGGGTTAGTTTTATTCATAAGCCATATAGATGAGTTCAAGCACAGTATTTATTTATTTTATCTTCTATCCCATTTACCCCAAAATGTAGTATATTAAGGCAAAATAAATCTGGAACTTGTCTATTTGTTTAATTAATGCAATGTCCATTAACCATTAATGCCTTATGATTTTATCTCTGTATTACTTCTATATGAATTTGTTCTAAATGTAATTATATAAGATTTTTATATTTTCTTCTGTTTTATTTTGTTTGGGTGATATTGCTCTGACAAGTTATAATTTACTTTAAGCTTGCCTGACTCCATGTATTTTACATTTCAAAATTAAATAAGATATAAATTTTGAACAAATCCTGGGTGAGTCAAATCTAGATATTCACTGTATTATAGAATCCTGCTTGTTAAACCTCAGTATTGTTATTGTAATCATCTATTTCCTCCCACTTGTCTGTATAAGCATCAGCTTCATTTGATTAAATGAAATAGAGGAGTTAAATTGTATTTAAGAAAGTGTAAGCTCTTTTTTATGTCGCTCTCTCCCTCTATTCAGGTTGTGAAGCAATGTTATTACTGTTAGATACTTGAGAGCTTTGTTTGTTCTTTCATCCTCCAAGGACTCAAGGTGTGAATCAATTCTCTTTTGTTGAGGCATTACTAGATCTTTAAGTGCATCAACACAAGATTATGGTTTAATGTGATTTTAATCTCCCTATTAGCTAAACAATGGATTTGCTTCCAATTTGAAGACTTTTAACTTGCCATGTACTCACTAGGGTTTGCTCAAATCATTCAATCATCAATAAATGAAAGGCCATATTTGAGGTTTATTGTTTGTAAAAGCTAATTTAGTACAGTTTCAGTTATTTTGGATGTTACTTTTTCTCAGGTTTCCTGTCTGGACCATATTTTAGTTAGTTTTATAAAGTTGTTTTTAGCTCCTAATCTAATCTAATCTAATTCTTATATATACAGTGGTACCTTGGTTTACAAGTATAATTCATTCCAGAAGCATGCTCGTAAGCCAAAGCACTCATATATCAAAGCAAAGTTCCTCATAGGCCACAATGTAAACTCAAATAATTCATTCCACAACCAAGGTTTGCTATGGTGGCCCAGGGGTGGGTACCTACCTGTGGGTGCTGCAGCGCTTTCAGTGTGGTGGCTTCCTTCCCTCAGGGTCCCAGTACGGTTACCCTCCCGCTTCGGCCGATGCCTCTGCCGTCAGTCAGCACCTCCCGGCTACCGATCCAAGCCGGTCGCCATCCTCTGATGGATCCTGTTAAAGATTTGTTCAATAAATCCTTGAAGATGGGAGAGATTGTGTGGGATTGGAGAAGAGTGGATATGGTCCCTCTTCACAAAAGTGGTCACAGAGATGAAGTAGGAAACTATAGACGAGTAAGCCTCACTTTAGTTTTGGAAAAATAATGAAAGTGTTGTTGAAGAAAAGGATAGTGAACTTCATAGAATCTAATGGGTTACAAGATCTGAGGCAACATGGTTTTACTAAAGGTAAATCGTGCCAAATGAATCTGATATAATTATTTGACTTTACAACCAGAGAATTGGGTTGAGGATGTGCGATATATGTAATTTACTTAGATTTCAACAAAGTTTTTTGGCATGGTTTCTCATAGGATGCTTATGAATAAACTTGGCAGGATAGTTAGGACTCAAGGTTGTGATATGGATTAGAAACTGGTTGATGGACAGATGCAAGAGGGTGGTGGTTAAAGGAATTCACTCGAAGGAAGTAAAGATGAGTAGTGGAGTACCTCAAGGATCAATGCTGGGGCCAATTATGTTCAATATATGAGGCATTTCAAAAAGTAACAGCAAATTGAATATTTTGAGATATAATTTAATTAAAGATACAAATTATATATCATTTCTCTACATAATCACCCTCCTGTACAACACACTTCTCACATTGTTACATCAACGTCTTTATTCCATTGGGAAAAAAATGTTTTTGGTTGTGTCTTCAGCCAGGAAAGCACCAATTCTTTGACCTCGTCATCACTTCCAAATCTTTGTCCTCTCAAAGTGTCCTTCAATGGTCCAAACACATGAAAATCAGAGGGAACAAGATCAGGGCTATAAGAAGGATGCTGTAAGATCTGAAATCTCAGTCACCGAATGGTATCAAGAGTTGCAGTGGTCATGTGAGAGTGTGCATTATCATGAAGGAAAAGAATGCTTTTAGACAAAAGCCTTCTGTGACAACTCTGTATTATTGGCTTCAGCTTCTCCTCCAACATTGCACTGTACCGAGCACTATTCACTCTTTCACCTTTTTACTGATAGTGCTCCAAAATTTGTCCATTCATATCGTAGAAGAGAGTGAAAAGGATCTTTCCAGCAGAGAGTTGTGACTTGAACTTCTTCTTGACTGGAATTGATGTGTGACACCAATGTGAAGACTGTCTCTTGCTTTCAGGCTCATGGTGATGCACCCAGGTTTCATCCCCTGTAATGAAACATACCCAGGAAGCTTTCTCCTTCATTGTTATACTGTGCCATAAAGGCTGTGGAAATCTGCACATGAATCATCTTGTGCTCATCAGTGAGCATCCTAGGCACCCACCATGCACAAAACTTGCGATATTTGATAACCTCCATGACAATGGTATGTACAGATCCAATACTGACATCCAAATCCCTGGCCAGAACTTCTAAAGAAATGCCCCTTTTTAATTAATAATGGTATCAGCATGACCCACCATCTCATCAGTGATGGCTGTGTTGGGATGACTGGAGTGTTCCTCAACAGGGATTGATGTTTGGCCATTTTAAACACATCTACTCACTCGTACACTCTTTTCTCGCCAATGCAGGCATGTCCATATTGTTGCAGCATTCTTCTATGAATTTCATGAGGTTTCATACTCTCTGGCCACAAAAATCTGATGACTGATTGCTGCTCCTCTACCATGCAAACAGTTAAGGGTACCACCATTTTATATATGGTGCCCTACTGATTAAGCACGCCATGCCATCTATTAGGTAGTGTCAACACTTCTAAGAATATATCTTTCTTGCATGAGAATTTGAAATGCCAGTGGTGTTTGTTTCATGAAATACTGTCAATTTGCTGTTACTTTTTGAAATGCCCTCGTGTTTGTGAGCAACATTGGGAAGAGTAGATGGTAAGGTTTTGCCATTTTATGAATTATACCAAGATTTGTAACAGAATAGACACCCCAGAGGGAGTGAAAAATATGAAAAAGGAACTGAAAAAGTTAGAAGAATAGGGATAGGGGTGTTTTGGGGAGGAGATGGTGGGCTTGCGGCAGAGGGCTGGGAGGTAGGGGGTGCCAGGCTTTTGGGCATGGTTTGGAAAAGAAGGATAGTTCATTCCAAAATTAGATGACTGGCCACACAGAATGGAGGAAAAGAATAATGGTTAAAGCAGTGGCCTGAAAACAAAGAAAAACAAGTTCAAATTCCACCAGCTCTTCGTGATCTTGAACAAGTCATTTAGCCTTCTATTGCTTCAAGTTTCATTTACACTATAAGCCCAAGAAAATACCTACTAGTAACAGCTGATAATGAACCCAGGATCATTTATCATCATTGGCGGAAGCTGTTGTGTGTCATCAGTTGGTTGTATACCCCTGACATAGCCTTGTTGTCAAAACATGACCTCAACAGGCACTATCTCCTGGGAGCCATTACAAAAAACCCAATAACACTTTTTTTATATGGATTCCTGTAAAGATTTCTGGTGTAGAGAGGTAGATCTAGAAGTCACCAGCATAGAGGTGATATTGAAAACCATGAGTGGAGATCAGAGCACCAAGGGAATGAGTATAGAGGAGAAAAGAAAAGGTCCCAGGACAGAGCCTTGGGGTCCCCTGACTGATTATGTCTGGCAAGAGTGGTGATGTGAGAGATAAGAAGAGAACCAAGGGCCAAAAATATCATGGCAGCAGCAATTTTTGTTTTACTACCAGTTCTCAGCACAATAGCATGAAAATTATATGCATGCTAGGTGTGCGGAAAATCACCAGTAAAGGAAGGGGAGCAACTGTGCTCAGAAGAAAAATTGCTAGCACAGCTCCTCCTTCTGCCTGCCTGTAAAAAAAAGCAAACCCTGCTCTCCCTGCCTGAACTGGCAAACGGAGAACAGTGTCTGCTTTTTTTTAATGGGTGCCTCCTATAGGAGGGGCTTTAGGTACTTGGACCAATCGAAGTCATAGCCTCCTCCCAACCAATGCATCCCAGGGAACACCAGGAAGGAGCCTAAGGCCTTGATTGGCCCAGGTGCCTAAGGATCCTCCCATAGGAGGGGTCTTAGGTGCCTGGGCCAATTAGGGCCTTAGGCCTCTCCCCAGTGCATCCAGGGAGGGGAAGGCCCATTATTTTGAAGAGGCGGGCCTGCCAGTGGGAGGGAATGAGTTCCCCTTGCCAGGCTTCTAAAAAAGGTGCAAGGGGAGTTTAGAAGGGGGTTGGCCCACTAAATCACCAGACTTGTGTGATGGGGGCTGTCAGGGGGGGAAATTTCTATCAATGGTGGTTTATGTGCACAGCTCTTGTATGTGTGCTGTGCACACACAACAGCTGCACCCATTAAAAAATGCCTGTGGCAGGAGGGAGTGGGCAGCCCTTCTGCTGATCTTCTGCATGGAGTGGGTGGACATCAGCAGGGACAGCAATGGCTGGTGGCAGGTCTGAGCTGCTTTATTTTCCTGTCATTGCCTGAGCCGATCAGCAGTCAGGCACGGACAGGAAAGTAAGGCTATGAATACCCCAATTCCTCATAAATGGAGGGGCCTTCCTTTTTAAGAATTGTCTGGAGAGGTCATTTTAATATTAATGACCTCGTTAGACTAGAGTTTTAATATTAATGACCTCATTGTACTACATTTGCATAGTACAAATCAGAGACTGCTAGAAAGCATGGAAAAACAAACAAACACGGTGAGCCATTTCAATAATTGTGTGGTAAGATTCATGTATTTAATGATGGTTTAGTGCCATCGTTAAATGCACAGTAACTTTAGAGAACTGATTTCCAAGAAAGAACAGAGCCATGAATTCCAAATGAGGACAGTTTATCAAGGAGAAGGTGGTGGTTTACAGTGTAAAAAGCAGTGGATAGATCGAGGAGGATGAAGATATGAATAGAGGTCTTTGGATCTACCCAGGAACAAGTCATTGAAATGCTTTTTGCACGTCCCCTTTCAGTGATATATTTCTATTGTTCTTGCGGTTAACTATTTAACTATAAAACACAATTATCATGCAGTATTTCTGAGTTCCGTATTCAGCATAACAGAGTATGTGGCATTCCAAGTTTTTCATCAATTTCTTTAGCTAATTCCCCAGCCCAGTAATGGAATGGGATCTCCTATGGGATTCTCCTACTATACCAATAAGCAGCATTACTTTATGACGTTAATCTGTGAAATGTGCTTACATAATTAAAGGGTGTTATTGATCTACTGTATCTTTTCAAAAGAGTATTGATTGTCACAGACTTGGTTAGGTAGTTAATTATAATTATTTCATGCAGGACGCCTTTTCTGGAAAGAGGTAATGTGCTAACACATTAATTCACTTTATTAATAAATAGGCCCCATTGTTTTTATTTTTCCTTTAGATATTTTAAATGTTTTCTGTACTACATTCTTGCATAAATGTTTGATTCTAATTAGAGATAAAATCACAGACATTCAACCCAGTCACAAATCAACAGATACTGTAACAGTACACCTGAAAGTAACTGCCAAAGTCTGATGAAAATGTTTGCACCCAACAAATATGGTAGCAGTTAGGTGCACAATATCTTACTCCCCCAACAGACAACAAGTTATGACCAACAGAAACCAAACAAGACACAAAGCATCTCTCCCATCTTGATAGATGATCAAGCTCTCTACATACCCATCGCCCCACAAACCAGGAAAGTGACACTCATAACAGAATTCCTAATGTCAAGATTACAACATCAGTTATGGCCAATCTTCACTCCAAAACATATACCATAATCATATGCCTACTCAAACACAAACCAAGATATCTAAGTCATAAACCCAAATGAAACAATGTAAATCCTGGACAAGGCCAGGCTCTCCTAAACTGTAAATTGCATTGAACTCCTTCTGTGGCATATCAATGATCCATAAATACTAATGTAATGTAACATAATGTAAAATGCAGGTATTCTAACATACCACAATGAAATTCTGGGAACACCCCTGACTTACCCAAATCCCTCTTATGGCCATGACCTCTTTGAAGTTGTGCATTATGGCCCCCTTTTATCAAGCCATATTAGGGTTTTTTTTTATCACTGGCCACTGTGGTATAAGCTCTGATGCTCATAGAATTCTTATGAGCATCGGAGCTTTTACCACATTGGCCAGCAATAAAAAAAAACTCTGACACAGCTTGATAAAAGGGGGCCTACGAAAATTAGGTGTACATGTTACAGAATAGGACGTAGGGCAGATATATATGTAACTTCTAATGACTACCAATTAACTGCTTCTTAATACCAATTATTGATTTTTATCACCTGTTTAGCCAATCACTTTACATACAGATCTTGGATCCGTGTGCAAAATTGGATCCAAAAGCACCTAACTTTGGGTAACATATACCGAATCCCCACCTTATTCCATAAATGTGGTGCAATCACTGAGAATGTTCTTGGATGACAACCTTCAAAATGGCATTCTGTCCTCTCAGAAACATCTATAAACATCCCCGACTCAATCTTAACAGTTTAGTTAGTTCATAATTTCAACTCTGTTCTTCAACTAAATGGGTCTTGTTGTCTAGAGCACTTAAAAAAAAACCAATATTAGTGCCACAAATATATCCACTTCTTTATAGGCAACCAGAGTGACTCTACATTTTCAATTTCACTGAATATGCATCTAAAAATTGCAAATGTATATAGATCAAGGATTATATAATCAGCACTATTTTGTAAAAGAGATTGATATGAATATACAGAAGAACAACACTGAAGCGATAGGAAACAAGCCCAGAGACAGGGCAGAAATGCTCAAATCTGCCTTGAGATAGTTCTTCTTGGGCTAGTCAGGATACAAGAACTAAGGGCTCCTTTTACAAAGGTGCGTTAGGGCCTTAACGCATGGAATAGCGCACACTAAAATGCCGTGCGCGCTAGCCGCTACTGCCTCCTCTTGAGCAGGTGGTAGTTTTTCGGGTAGCGCGCACTAATCTGGTATGTGCGCTAAAAACGCTACCGCACCTTTGTAAAAGGAGCCCTAAGTCTACCCAAAATACAAGCTGCAGTTCAAGTTTCAAGTTTATTAGGTTTTTATATACCGCCTATCAAGGTTATCTAAGCGGTTTTACAATCAGGTACTCAAGCATTTTCCCTATCTGTCCCGGTGGGCTCACAATCTATCTAACGTACCTGGGGCTATGTAGGATTAAGTGACTTGCCCAGGATCACAAGGAGCAGCGCTGGATTTGAACCCACAACCCCAGGGTGCTGAGGCTGTAGCTCCAACCACTGCGCCACACATGGGCTGGCTATAACAGACTTCATAAAATGGAATAGCTCCTCCTAGAAGGTGATGACTTTCACAGATTCAAAACTGTTTTTTGTATAATAGCTATTAACGCACACATGATACAGCAATTTAACTTTTAGTTGTTTTTATTCCCTCTATCCCTTTGTATTAGACTCAAATTTAGTGGTGTTCTTCCGTCAACTTTTTTATTTAAGTGACAGAATCAATCTTCCAGTATCTTTTCTCTGCATAATTCATTCTGTCCTAGAGTCCCTAGCACGGACTCTTGAGGCTTCAATACCAGTCTAAAACAAGACAAGAATGGGGGTGCTTTCACTTTGCTGCTAACCCATTCCACATTTATTTAGATAGTATCAGGCCATTCAATGATTTAGGGGGGAATTCATGAAAGTGTGTTAAACATGTTAGCTTGGATTAACGCATTAGCATGTACAATCGCTTTAGTGCATGCTAACCGCTAAATACACCCATAGGAATATAATGGGCATCTTTAGCGGTTAGCGCAAACTAATGCAATTGAGTACGCTAACACGTTTAATGCCCTTTCATGAATTCCTCCTAAATCAGCACAATACCTATATAAATTTAAAAACTATAGGATGATTAGGTAGTAATTGAGATACCCAGGATGGGACATTCACAATTCTTGGAGTATTTACAAAATGTTCTGTTCAATGTGGAGCCTTTTATAAAATATGTACAAAGATGCAGTTAAATGCATGTGTGTATTTGCTGGCAAGTGCGGTGGGAGTATCGAGTTTAAAAAGCTAACATTCTATAAAAGTAGTGACAGCAGACTTCAAAAGAGACCATCCTAAGTCCTCATAGCTTATCCATACTGAATATTGTGGCTATCTGGATAATATAACAGACTACTTTATCTGGATATTCAGGTTCCTTAAAATATATGTATTCCACTGCTCCCACACATGTAAATAGCTGCATTGTAAAATCAATAATAAACGTCATACACCTATTAAAGTGATCTCTAAATCTGTTCTCTGTACTTATTGTATTGTAAAAAATGTACACTCTGAGCAATTTGTTATACGAAAACTGTTCCTTTTTAATATGTTATGTTTATTGTATTATGATTGATGTTGCTCATTCCTTTGAGCAAATTGTTTCTTGACAATTGTTACTGTGATTGTTTAAAAGTTTAATCTGATATGTTTTCATTTTATCATTAATGATATTATACATTGCCTTGAGCAATTATTTTGTTGAACTGATGACAAATTAAACATCCATAATAATCATGATATTTTAGTACATGCAGGTTCTTGCATAGGGTATACTAATCAACTACTGTGTCCTATTTAAGAACAGCATGTGGACTAAACATGTGTATACACATATGAGAACTATCCTTTTGAAAGCGTGCTTTTTTTTTTTTTTTTTTTGCATTGCAGTTAATGAGCAAATGCTGAGAATACCCCAAGCATATTGTTGTTATGTTGCAAGATATATTTATGATGACCTTACTGGGTGTTTGTGTAACAGTTCATTTATATTCTATTGTGTTATTCTAGAAACCGCTGAGATTATCAGCAGTATAAGAATTATTAAAATAAATAAATAAATGCTTGAATTTTTACAAATATGCATTCAACTGCCACTTCCAGAAATGCATCTGCCCAGTGTTGATTAGGAATGCACATGGAAAATTCCATTTTGGGGTTAAAAATTTTCCCTGATGCTTGGATATTTTTTCAGCTGGTTTTGGGATCTTGCCAGGTACTTGTGACCTGGATTTGGCACTGTTGGAAACAGGGTATTGGGCTTGATGGACCTTTCATCTTACCAAGTATGGCAAATCTTATGTTCTTATGTTTTTCACATTCTTTATCATTTTTAAAAAGAGTTTTAACCATATGTTTTAACTTTTTAACAAATTTCACATATAATTGTGGTCTAAAGTGAGACAAGTTAAATATAAAATTCCATTAATTCTCTCTTGCTTTTGTGAACCTTCTGTTAATTCTTGCCTCATTTTTGTAGACCTTGAGAAGGTGGATATGTATGAATAAGCTTTTCTTTTAACATCGCCAAGGCTCCTTGCTGGTCCATTTTTTTTCTTCTATTTTTTCTCACCTAATCTAATTCTTCATTTTATATACCATAAAAGAGGGCTTGATATGATTTACATTAAGACTTTGAAAGTATATTAATTAAAAAATTTGTATGAATTGTGCTGTAAAAAAAAGCTAATCCCAAATAGCAGAAAACAAGAAAGTCTTTAATCTTTTTTGAGAGATTTGATAGGTAGTCCACTGCTGGTGGCCACGAACGTTGGTTTTTCGAGCAGCAGTCAGCAGTATATGCTGGTCGAAAAAAGAGTTGTGCTTTCATAGGATGATCAAAAGATTCCGTAGATTATGAATGTTTTAATTATCTTGATTTGACCTATAAGACTCCTGAGGCAGGCTTTCTTGGGCCAAAACACGATTGTGTCGAGTCTATCACGCTGAGAGATTGGAGAAACTGGGTCTCTTTTCCCTGGAGAAGAGGAGACTTAGAGGGGATATGATAGAGACTTATAAAATCATGAAGGGCATAGAGAGAGTAGAGAAGGACAGATTCTTCAAACTTTCGAAAAATAAAAGAACAAGAGGACACTGGAAAAGTTGAAAGGGGACAGATTTAAAACGAATGCTAGGAAGTTCTTCTTTACCCAACGAGTGGTGGACACCTGGAATGCGCTTCCAGAGGGAGTAATAGGGCAGAGTACAGTACAGGGGTTTAAGAAAGGATTGGACAATTTCCTGCTGGAAAAGGGGATAGAGGGGTATAAATAGAGGATTACTGCACAGGTCCTGGACCTGTTGGGCCGCCGCGTGAGCGGACTGCTGGGCATGATGGACCTCAGGTCTGACCCAGCAGAGGCATTGCTTATGTTCTTATGTTCTTATCACAACAAAAGAGATTGAGCACCAATTGGTCACCTTTGTTGTTTTATTTGCTGTTCACTGGTGTGAAGGCAGTTTCTCCTGTTTGTTCTTAAATAGAAAACAGTAAGAACTCCTTACTGAATACCTTACTCCTTACTGAAGACTTAACTCCTTGACTGAATACCTTTAAACAATGGAAAAGACAGATTATAAGAAGTAAAACATCTACGGCCACTTTGTTGTGGCAAACCTAAAGACAATGGTACAAGTGAGTCACCTAATTTTATTTATTTATTTATATTTCCCCGCCCACCCTTTTTTTTTTTTTTTACAAAACTGCAAAAGCGGTTATTAGCACTGGCCAGCACGCTGAATGTTCTGCGTTGCTCCAATGTTCATAGTGTTCCTATGAGCATTGGGAGCAGCGCACAGCATTCAGTGTGATGGACGGTGCTATAAAATGCTTTTGCAGTTTTGTAAAAGTAGGGGTTTATTAGGTATTTATATACCGCCTATCAAGGTACACATTTGAAGTTGACTCTTGACTGGATCTTAAATATTTATTTGATTCATTTTCATATCTTTAGACAGTGCTTCCAATCGATAGAATATTTTTCTGATATCTTCAATCATACTTCCTTGTGCAACCACAAAAAAATAAGCTTATTTTCTGTGGCTGTACAATGAAGTATGACTGGAGAGGGTAGTAAATGCCTGGACTGTCCTCCCACAGGAGGTGGTGGAGATGAACATGGTAACAGAATTCAAAAATATGTGGGATAAATACAAAGGAATCCTGTATAGAAGTCATGGAATCAAACAAATTTAGTGGTGATTAGATGGCAACACCAGTAATTGAGAAGCAAAGTGAGTGCTGGGCAGACTTCTATGGTCTGTGTCCTGATCGAGGCTGGACAGATTGGTCAGTATCAGGCAGACTTTTATAGACTGTGCACCAAAACAGAGAATGATCAAGTTTCTGGAATCCTGTGGATTACAGGACTGGAGGCAACATGGATTCACTAAACGTAGGTCTTGTCAGACAAATCTGATCAATTTCTTTGACTGGGTGACCAGAGAATTTGATAGAGGATGTGCGCTAGATGTGGTGTATTTAGATTTTAGCAAAGCCTTTGACAGACATCTAATAAATAAAATGAGTGCCCTTGGGATGGATCCTAAAGTGACGGGCTGGGACAGGAACTGGTTGAGTGGAAGGTGACAGAGGGTAATGATCAATGGAGATCACTCTGAGGAAAGGGATGTTACCAGTGGTGTGCCTCAAGGATCTGTTCTTGGGCCTGTTCTTTTTAACATTTTTATAAATAATGTTGCTGAAGGGTTGTCGGGTAAGATTTGCTTCTTTGCGGATGATACCAAAACCTGCAATAGAGTAGACATGCTGGATGGTGCGAATAACATGAGGAAAGATCTGGTGAAGCTTGAAGAATGTTCTGAAATTTGGTAGCTAAAATTTAATGCTAAGAAATGCAAGATCATGCATTTAGGCTGCAAAAACCCGAGGGAACAGTGCTGTTTAGGGGGTGAAGAACTTATGTGCACGACGGAAGAGCAGGACTTGGGTGTGATTGTATGTGATAATCTTAAAGTGGCTAAAACACAAGACAAAATATCCAAACTGGATGTAATGGAGAAATACTTTAAGGATCTCAAGCGCTCACAGCTAAAAGCCTGATGTATTTTTCAAGCTAATAACCAAAGGGTGAGCTATCATCGGTCCTGTAAAGGAGAATTTACAGGACCGATGATAGCTCACCCTTTGGTTATTAGCTTAAAAAATACATCAGGCTTTTAGCTGTGAGCGCTTGAGATCCTTAAAGTATTTCTCCATTACATCCAGTTTGGATATTTTGTCTTGTGTTTTAGCCAATTGTGTAGGTATTTAGTGTGTTTCACAAGATTTTTTAAGGATTATTAAGATAATCTTAAAGTGGCCAAACAGGTTGAAAAGGTGACGGTGAAAGCTAGAAGGATGCTAGGTTGCATAGGGAGAGGTATGGCCAGTAGGAAAAAGGAGGTATTGATGTCTCTGTATAAGACTCTGGTGAGACCTTATTTAGAATATTATCTACAATTCTGGAGATGGCACCTTCAAAAAGATATAAAAAGGATGGAGTTGGTACAGAGGATGGCTACTAAAATGGTGTGTGGTCTTCGTGATGGCAGATAAAGGCCAACTGGCCCATCTAGCCTGCTCATCTCTCCATTATGTTGTTTTTGGATTCCTTTTTTTTATGAGCCTCATAGGAGAGAAATTCTATAAATGACATCTAAAAAGATAGCTGCCTATAATGTAGGCGCCTATCTCTTGTCAGTCACACTTAGGCACCTATTATAGAATCGCGCCTAACTTAAAACTCAGGCACCTGTAATGTAGGCCAGGGTTTTAAAGACATATATTATATATTAGACATATATTATAGGCACCTAAGTCTACAGAATCATGCCTAGAGACGCCTAAGTCCTTCTCCATCCCTAAACATACCTACTTTGGAGTTAGGCGAGGCTAGGTAGAATCATGGCAAAAAAAATAGGTGCCTATCAACCAATTAATTTATATGCCTTGGTGATGTGGTTGTGTTTTGTACTGTTTGTAATTGTTTATCATTGTTGTGGGGGCAGGGGAGATATAGGATTTTGCAGTAGTCAAGGAGACCTAGGACTAGGGACTGGACCATGAGCTAGAATTGTTTTCTGTCGAAGATTTTTCAAACTTGCCTTAGCTTTCTCATGACCGTGAATGATTTCTGTATTGTTTTTTTTTTTTTTTTTTTTGTGATTGCATGGTACAACAAAACAATACAGAAATCATTTGCGGTCTTGAGAAACCTAAGGCAAGTTCAAAAATTCTTCGACAGAAAATAATTCCAGTTCATGGTCCAGTCCCTAGTCCTAGGTCTCCTTGTAAATGAAAGGGGAGGAGCAAATACACGAGCACACTCACTAGGGAGAAGCATGGGCAGGGCATAGCTGAGGTCCAAATTTACACATATAAATTATAGAATACTATAAGTTTTGTGCTTGTGCCACATTTAGGTGTTTCCATTTACACTACAATAGATCTGGTGTGAGTAGGTGTGCCTAAATGAAGGAACACTGATGCAAATCAGTGATTATGTACTTAAGAACATAAGAACATAAGCAGTGCCACCGCTGGGTCAGACCACATGTCCATCCCGCCCAGCAGTCCGCTCCCGCGGCGGCCCAACAGGTCACGACCTGTCTGAATCACCCCTTGGTTTCAGTACCCTACAATCCCTTTGTCCCTCAGGAATCCGTCCAATCCCTGTTTGAATCACTGTACTGTATTCTGCCTGATCACTTCCTCCGGGAGCGCATTCCATGTGTTCATGACCCTTTGGGTGAAGAAAAACTTCCTTGCATTTGTCTTGAACCTATCCCCCTTCAGTTTCTCCGAGTGCCCCCTCGTACCTGTTGTCCCTCTCAGTCTGAAGAACCTGTCCCTATCCACCCTCTCTATGCCTCTCAGGATCTTGAAGGTCTCTATCATATCTCCCCTGAGCCTCCTTTTTTCCAGAGAGAAGAGACCCAGCTTATCCAGCCTCTCGGCGTATGGGCAGTTTTCCAGCCCTCTTACAAGCTTCGTTGCTCTCCTTTGGACTCTCTCAAGTACCGCCATGTCCTTCTTGAGGTGCGGCGACCAATACTGAACGCAGTATTCCAGGTGTGGGCGCACCATCGCCCGATATAGTGGCATGATGACTTCCCGCGTCCTGGTTGTGATACCCTTCTTTATGATGCCCAGCATCCTGTTGGCTTTTTTCGACGCTGCTGCGCACTGTGCAGATGGCTTCATTGATGCATCCACTAGCACACCCAAGTCCCTCTCAAGTCCGCTGTCTCCCAGCAGTGCCCCCCCCATTTTGTAGTTGAACAACGGGTTCTTGTTTCCTATATGCATGACCTTGCATTTCTCAACGTTAAAGCGCATTTGCCATTTGTTTGCCCAGTCTTCCAGCTTGTCCAGGTCCCTTTGCAGGTCCTCACATTCCTCCCTGGTCCTAACCCTGCCGCAGAGTTTGGTATCGTCCGCAAATTTTTTAACCTCGCATTTTGCCTCCGTTTCCAGGTCGTTGATAAATACTTACCCTGGTAAGCTCTTTTCCAGTAGATAGTTGAGACATTCTAGACAGATGGATTATATCTCCATAGCCATGTACTGCAGAAGGAATCCACTCTGGATTTTTCAGTCTGTCTCTGCTGTAATTCACTGGATTCTCTAGCTTCACCTACAGTTAGTAACCAAGCACTGAGAGCTACCAAGTATATGTGAAGTAGAGGCACCTGTAGCAACAGGCTGAAACAAACTGTTCTGCTCAAGAATTAACTCAACATTAATGTTAACCACAACACAGGCTTCAAAGGAGCTCAGAAACTACTCCTATATAAAACTTAAACATATATACAAATTCTTTCCAGCCCCCAAGGGCTGACGAGCATCCAAGAATCAGTTTGAAAAAGCATGAACAGACTGAAACAGTAGGCAAGTGCAGGAAGGACTGGATGGTAAAATACTGCACTATCATGTTCTGATATCCATTCCATTACCGTCCCATAAACAACACTCCCTACTGGCCACGAGCCACTACTCCTCAGTGGGAGTCTAGAATCACTCACCTATCTACTGGAAAAGAGCTTACCAGAGTAAGTACATAATCTCTTTTTCCATCCACCCACCCCCCATACATTACAAGGAGCTCATTAGTATTCTAATGAGCACTCATTGTAATGCAAAGCGGGGAAATACTTTGTTTCCCATGTAAATTTTACTGGCAGGGTCTATGCTGTCATAGTCTTACTTGCCTGTCAGTGCCTGAATGCTGATTGGCTTAGGCATTGCCAGGAAAGTAAGACTACGACAACCAACCCTGCCGGTAAAGGCCTCGATGCATTTAAAAACAAAAACCAAAACATCCTCCTCCGTTCATGACCCACCTCTTCATAATGTTGGGTCTTCCCCTTCCTTATGCATCCTGGGATACACTGGTAGGGGTCTAAAGCCCTGATTGGCTCCGGCCCCAAAGGCCCCTCCCCTGGTAAAGGCCTCGACACCCATTAAAAAAATAAAAACAAAAAAGCAAAACACCCCCCTGCATCCATGGCCCACCTCTTCAAAATGTTGGACCTTCCCCTTCCTGGTGCATCCTGGGATTCACGTAGGGGCCTAAGGCCCTGATTGGTTCTAGCCCCAAAGGCCCCTCCTCTGGTACGGACCTTAGGCACCAGAGCAAATCAAGGCGTCAGGTTCCTCCCAGTTCATCCCAGGATGCACTGAGAAGTGAAAGGCCTACCATTTTGAATAGGTAGTCCTGATGGCAGGAGGGAATGAACATTCCTCCTGCCATTTTTTTTCTACTAAAAGGTATAGAGGGTATGATGGGGTATCGAGCATATCCTCAGGCAGAAGGGAGTGGGCATCCTTCCTGCTGATTTTGGGTATGTATGTGGGGGTATTTTCAGACAGTTGGGAGTGGGCATCCCTCCTATCAATGGGGAGGGGGGTTCTTCTGCTCTCCGCTGCTGCTCTACCTGCCAGCTGAGCTGATTGTGGCAGGGGAATTCCAGTCAGCTGAGCTGGCACAACTTCCAAAAGCTGCCAACTTGGGCACTTCCCCTGTCGGCTCAACTTATTGGGGATTCCCCTGATGCAATCAGCTCAGCTGGCAGGGAGAGCAGCAATGGTGGGGTGAGGAGCTGTGCGTAGCGATTGCTCTTCTGATTAGGCACCAGTCACAGTTCCTCCCCCTTTTACCGGGGCTGCTCAGCATGAATAGAAGGCATATAATTTGAATGCTATCCTTGCAGAGAATCACTCGGAAATCAAAAATCGCTCCTGCCACGGGGCCTGGGTCTCCAACAGTCCCAGAGATGCCTGAATGTCTACGGCCACTGCCTTGTTCCCTTGGAAACCCAGGTGCAGTTAGCATTGGAACGGACCTGGTCCGGTTCAGGTCCCAAAACCGCCCTGCACACACTGTCGCCTCTCAGATATCTGGAGACAGTCTCTTTAAGCATTAGCATACTCATATAGGTCACAAGTTCAAATCTTTCTATTTCCAGTTATCACCTCTCTTAATATACCAACTGCCATTTCTGTGCAGCCCCAGAGATGGGGCTACCCATTCTCCTTCTAGGCTGTAGAATACAGCACTGATAATTTTAACCTGCAACCTTTACACCATTTACTTGCTGTCATAAGGGAACATATGCACTATTCCTTACCTTCTAGTGCATAATATTCACCCAGGGCTACATATGTTTCTATGTTCTATTATGACTGCTTATTTTATTATGATTTGTTTTTTTTTTTCTTTTTATCATGTTGAACTAGAATTTTTATTGTAAGCATTTTAAATCTGAAAAACTTAGAATTGGAAATCAGATTTTATGAAAACTATAAAATGTTATCATAAAAGCAAAACTAAAACAAGTTTGGATAATTCTAGTAAACCCTGACACTATAGCCAGCTCAATAATTCAAATGAAACAGACTATCCAAAACCAGAAATATGAGCAGTCTCAGTTAGTTTTCCACTCCAATTTCACAGAGAAATTTTCTATATAAATTAGCAATGTTTAATGTTGAAACCTTACTTCATATCAATTCTCTCTGTTCCATTGATTTTGAATGTAAGCATACAAACAGATTTGGAACTATGTTTTGTATTGATTCATGCACTGATGTACTGATGTTTCATTGATGTTTCATTTTTATATTCTCTTGTATTTTTCAAAATCTTAATAAACTTTCATGGAAAAAAAATATCTTAAACAATGTGAATTTTACATGCATTGTCATTAAACCAGTAGTAAGGGTGAGGAGGAAAATTATCCATGTGGGATACCGTTAAGATGGGCTATTTTAATGTTAATGGTAAAAATAATATTATCTTAGCAATAGCCAACATTTAAAACCACACTCCTCAATCAGAAGAATCTTAGGTAATGTTTTAGCTCTTCATTTCAATATTTACTAAACAAGATTTAAATAACTTTAAAGGGCATCTGTAAAGATAAGAAGGGCCCTATGTCTTACTCAATTAACTAAGCTTTGTAAACTTCCTCTTTTCTTGCAACAGCACAAACTTCTACATTATGATAGAAAAGCATCTTAGTTACAGCTTACAATTAACAGAGACCACAGCTTTTGAAAGCTAATAAAAGGGTGTGATGGTAGGGCTACATCACAAGATGAATAGAAAGCAATGTGGTCTGTACAGTGTTCAAACCTTCTTTTTCTTCTTCTTCTTTTTTTTTTTTCTTTTTCAAACGGAATTTTTTACCCCAGGCCAGAAGCCTTTGTGTGAAGGAGACTGCCTCATTTCTCTACTCAAAGGCTGTCAGAGATGACTGAGATTTGAAAACACTTTCTGATGTTGACGAGGTCAAGAGAGGCGGCAGCATTGTTTGCCATCAGTCTCTGTTGCAGTGGTGAGCACAAGAGTCACATGAGACTGGAAAAGAGAAGATGTACAGCACATTTCTGTGGAGGACAAAGAAAAGGAAAGAGGTAGAGAGAGAGAGGGAAACAGAGAGAAGAGACAAAAAAGTACAAGTCTTGTGATCAAGCATGCAGTATTAGTATTTCTTGCAAGAGGAAAACTTCCTCAATCCCAGTTGGAAATATTCTGAAAAGTATAGCTGACCAGAGGCAAAAGATATATTAATATTACTCTGCTTAATCAATATATTAAATCCTCTGATGTGTGGTTTGAATGTTTGATTTTTGTAAGAACTCGCAGGTCTATCGTATATTTTCTGATTTTATTTGTGGCTCACTGGTTGAGCTGCTGCCTCTGCACCCAGAGGTTGTGAGTTCAAATCCCGGTGCTGCTCCTTGTGACCCTGGGCAAGCCACTTAATCCTCCAGTGCCCACTGCTTTAAATGTCAGCTTTGAAATGCCAAGGCGACAAAAAGGCAGTATACAAGTCCCCATTCCCTTAATTTGTATGACATGAATTAGATGAAAATCTATGATCCAGACTTTTAATAGTGAAAAGGAATACCTTCAGTGCACCCTGTTACTTACAATGCACACACACGTGAGCGTTCAGTTTTAAAGGCAACTAAAATGTCATCGAAATACCCATACATACATGTAGGTACAATGACAAGAATACATGTATTTCTACACATTCTTTATATACTAAGAGAAAAGGGAGATGTATGCCCCATGCAGGGCAGGATTAACCAATAGGCCCAGTAGGCACATGCCTAGAGCCCATAATGGTCAGAGAGGCCCGATGAAGGAGGGCATCAACATTGTTTTTCCAAACGGCGATGGGTCCCTCCAGCATTGATCGGCAACATGGCCCCCCCTCCCCGATCAGCAATGCGCCCCCCCCCCAATCGACGGAAAGTAAGACAAGAAAGCAACGCAGGTAAGAAAGGCAACGGGAATTGTAATTTTGCAAGCGATACTGCTTGCCCAAAGCTTACCTCTGATGCAGCTTCCTGTTTCCACCTGGGCACATGGTGGAGTAGGGCGGGACAGGGGGCCCAGTGTAATTGTGTGCCTAGGGGCCCTCGACCAATTAATCCTGCCCTGGCCCCATGGATATCCAAATGAAGAGGTAAGAAGTAAGGCACACAGAAAAGCAGGATCCACGGTGCAGATGCTATTTAGATTGGCAATACCCCCCCAACGTTTATCAACCCGTGAATCTACCAGTTTTCTTGTATCCAACCAGCTCATTTGCTACTATTTATTGCTATGCATGAAGATCATATTAACTCCAGTCAAAACACGACCGTGTCTCCTATTGACACTTTCATCTTTTGATTGAGAATACTTTGCCAAATAGTAGTGGATCCTACTTTTCTGTATTCTTCACATCTTGCTTCTTCTTTATATAATATGCATGACTGAAAACTTGTAAGATGTGTAGTCATAATTTAATCCTTTTTCAGTTGCCTTTTGATCAAATATTTGATGAGTCACACAGCTATCCTTATATCCTTCCCACTCCTACTTTCCTATTAATAATTGTAGTTCTACCCCTCCCCCAACAAACACACACACCTACACTCACATCTAATGATAGCAACACACTACACTCCTCATTTTTAGAATGTAAGCCGCTAAGAAGGTCCTTTCCAAAAAGTGGGATAGTAAGAAATAAATAAACTTGAAACTTGGACATATACATGTGTACATTTACCAAACCTCTGAAGGTGGTTCAAATGTACGTTGTTTCATTATACCTGTGATTTCTGCAGTTTTTCTGTGGTAATTTTATGAAGAGACCTAGCCCCCTATATGTGTTTATACAGCAGGCTATAAATACCATGTTTTTCGCTTCATAAGATGGGTGGAAATTTCAGTGCGTCTTTTTAAACACCCCCCACCCCGGTGTACCTTTTTAAAATGACCCACTAGTTGGGGGTATGCGGGCTGACTGCTGCCTGCTGCTGCTCCTGCTCCCTGCTCACCACCGTTGCTCCCTGCTGGCCACCGCTGCGCCACAATCAAAGAACATAAGAACATAAAAATTGCACTGCTGGGTCAGACCAGTGGCCCATCGTGCCCAGCAGTCCGTTCACACGGTGGCCTCTAGGTCAAAGACCAGTGCTCTAAATGAGCCCAGCCTCACCTGCGTACTTTCCAGTTGAGCAGGAACTTGTCCAACTTTGTCTTGAATCCCTGGAGGGTGTTTTCCCCTACGACAGACTTCGGAAGAGCGTTCCAGTTCTGACATCGGGCGAAGGCTTGTGGGCCGGAAACATGCAATTGCTGCATGCTAGCCCTTCCCTTACCTTCTTTGAGTTGCGGTGCAGTGGCGGCAGACCGGGACCAGAGGAGGAGGAATCGGCGGAGGGTAGGCAGGTTTAAACACGCATGGGGGAAGGAAGTCAGTTTCCGGCGCAGCAGGGAGGACAAAGAACAAAGGACAAAGGCTGGAAAGCAGTGAGGGCAAGGAGGCACAAACTCGGGACATGGGAGGGAGGGAGAACGAAGGACAAAGGCTAGAAGGCAGTGAGGGGGCATGAACGTGGGACATGGGAGGGAGGGAGAGTGAAGGACAAAGGCTAGAAGGCAGTGAGGAGGCACAAACTCGGGACATGAGAGGGAGGTCAAAGAACAAAGGCTGGAAGGCAGTGAGTGGGAAGGGGCACAAAATTGGGACATGAGAGGGAGGGAATAGAAAGGGACAATTATTGGGCCTGAGTGAAGAAAGGAAGAAAGGAAAGAAGGAGATTCATGAAATCACCAGACAACAAAAGTAGGAAAAATTATTTTATTTTCAATTTAGTGATCAAAATGTGTCAGTTTTTATAATTTATATCTGCTGTGTGTATATGAAAAATAAAATGAACAGCTTGGCAGGGAATGAGAGACAGGGTGCAGAGCCTGGTATATATTAGTATACAATTTGGTTCAGAATGTGTTTTTTTCTGGTTTTCCTACTCTAAATCTTATGGAGTGAAAAATATGGTAGGTGCTTGATTGACTTCTTAATTGAGATAAACCTGTTTCAAAATTATTCACTGCAAAGACATTTCCAGAGGAAATCAGTGTCCCCCTGATGTGTAGTTATAAGAACACTGACTGGGAAAGGGATCTTGGAGTGATAACGTCAGATAATCTTATGTCAACTAAACAATGTGATAAGGAGGTGGCCATAGCCATAGGCTGCATACTGAAAAGAGAGGCATATCCAGTAGAAGAAAGGAGGTGTTAATACCTCAATACAATTCATTGCTTAGGCTTCATTTGGAGTACTGTGTTCAGTTTTAGAGGCTCTATAGGCCGGATGCACAAAATTATCCAATCATCTAACAATTGTCGCTAAACCAGTTTGGCTGATTTAACAATGACCTAATTTTCTGACCCGATGTTCCAAATGTCTCACTGCGTAGTTTTCCATATGTTCATACATTCTCCGATTCTGCCATGCAAACAACCTCATTAATATTAAAATTAGGTCATTAATATTAAAATGAGCCATCCGAGCGATGGCTTAACATGACAAAGGCGTACATTAAATTTAGCGATAGCTAATACTAACCCCAAAAAACCTCTTGTGGGGCTTCCAATGTATTTGTCCCATGCTTTCTTGAATTCAGATACATTTTTTATCTCTATCACCACCCTTTCCATGAAAACGTATTTTCTGGGGTTACATCTTAGTCTATAGCTTTTCATACATGGGTAAATATTTCTAAATTTATTATCTATTGACCTCAGACACAAATCCTATGCCCCCTCATTCCTGAGTTTCCTTTCAAGTAAAAGACACTCGCCTCATGTGCATTTATGCCACATAGGTATTTAAACTTCTTTATCATAACTTCCCTCTCCTGCCTTCCTCCAAAGTATGTATATTGAGATATTTATCTGTCCCTGTATACCTTATGACAAAGACCACCAACCATTTTAGTAGTCTTTCTCTACCCTGACTCCATTACTACTACTACTACTATTTAACTTGTCTATAGTGCTGATAGGCATATGCAGCACTGTACACTTTTCCCTCCATATCCGCGTTTTCCGTATCTGTGGATTTGCTTACTCACGATTTTTCGGCTGCTGACTCCACTCCCCCCAAATTACATCATGATTAAAGTTCCTTCCCAGAAACAGTGAATCATCTCCTCCGCCAACCCAGCGCATCATCTCCTCCGCCAGCCGTTCTCGCCTCTCACAGCACAGAACTGAAGAAGACAGCGCAGGAAACGCAAGTGCCGAGTGCTTTAAAAATGAATGTGTCCTTCATGCAGGCCCACGCCCCCTCTCATTGTGACACGGAGCAGAAGCAAAGCCTGCACGAAGCCCAGCCAGCCCAACCAGTGAGATCGAGAAAGAGAGAACTGCTCACATACTCAGTATCTGGCACACTCCCAGGTACTTTCAACTCTAGTTATTTGCGGTTTCAATTGCAAAAGCACTGGCATTTACAAAAGAAACAGCGAATAACATATAAAAAGTTATTCATGGTTTTTTCATATTCGCGGCCATGGTCCGCCCACATCCCCCTCGAATACGGAAGGAGAAGTGTACAACAATATATTTAAGAGACAGTCCCATCTCAGTAGAGCCTACAATCTAAAATTAACAGAAAACAGGACAAATAGGTGCTTAGGGAGCTACTCAGAGTGCATAGGATGAGGAGATTATGAATTAAATGTATTCTCAAAGAGGTGAACTTTTACTCTGTATTTGAATAGTTCTAGGAATGGAGCGTGACATACTGATCAGGCAGTTTGTTCCAGGCATATGGTACAGCAAGAAAGAAAGGATGCAGTCTGGAATTGGCAGTAGAATAGAAGGGTACAGATAGGAGAGATTTGCTTGATGAATGGAGTTCCCAGGGAGAAGTGTAGGGAGAGACAAGAAAGAAGAGATATTGAGGCGCTGATGAGTAAATATACTTGTAGGTCAATAAGAGGTATTTGAACTGTATACGCAAGTGGATGGGGAGCTGGTGAAGTGACTTGAGGAGAGGGGTGATGTGAGAATAGCTATTCGGGCAGAATATAAGTCATGCAGTAGCATTCTGAATGGATTGAAAGAGAGAGATGGTTATGTGGGAGGCCAGTAAAAATGCAGGTTACAATTGTCTAGGTGAGAGGTAATGAGGGAGTAGATAAGGGTTGTGGTAGTGTGCTCAGAGAAGAAAGGTCGGAATTTGGTAATGTTATAGTGAAAGAAGCGACAGGTTTTGGCAGTGTGTTGGATTTGCTCAGAGAAGGAGAGGGAAGAGTCAAAGATGACACTAAGGTTGCGAGATGATGAAACAGGGAGGATGAGAGTATTATCCACTGAGATAGAAAGTGGGGGAGAGGAGATGTAGGTTTGGGCTGGAGGATAAGTAGTTCGGTCTTGGCCTTGTTTAGTTTTAAGTGATAGCAGAACATCCAGGTAGCAATGTCGGACAAGAGCTAAAGTTGAGATTCGGGTTTGGATTCCTTTAGAGATTTGGGGTGTAGAGAGGTAGATATGGGAGTCATCAGCAAAGAGGGGATATTAAAATCCATGGGAGGAGATCAGAGCACTAAAGGAATTAGTATAGATGAAGAAGAGAAGAGGATCCAGAACAGAGCCCTGGGGTACTCCGATTTATAGTGGGAGAGCAGTGGAGGAGGATCAACCATTGCATACACTAAAGGTGCAATGTGAGAGATAGGAAGAGCACCAGGAGAGACTCCATCCTGTTTATCTTTTTGAAGGTGTGGTCTCCAGAATTGTACACAATATTCTAAATGAGGTCTTATCAAAGTCTTATGCAGGGGTATCAATATTTCCTTTTTCCTTCTGGCCATTCTTCTTCCTATGATGCAAGCACTCTTCAAGCTTTTGTCATTGCCTTTTCACCCTGTTTTGGCTACCTTAAGACCATCACATATTATCACACCCAAGTCACACTCTTCTTTCATGCAGAAAAGTTTCTCACCCCCTAAACTGTACCGGACCATCAGATTTTTGCAGCCCAAATGCATGACCTTGCATTTCTTAACATTAAATCTTATCTGCCAACTATCAGATCGTTCCTCAAGCTTTACTATGTCCTTCCCATATTATCCACACCATCAGGGATGTCTAATGCTGGAGTAAAGTGTTTGAGAAAATAAATGATGGGGCTCTTGCTGATGTCTGGAATAAACTGCCAGTAATGAGAACAGAGATACAAGCAGTAATATGATGCATAAGTTGACGTTATGTTATGTATTGACATATATCCCACTAAATCCTTACATATCGGGGTTCTAAGAGGGTTACAATTGGCATATAGCTTTACAAAAGTTTCTATAGAGACTGGATTAAACCTGTTAAATCATTGACAATTATTACTTGCATCAGTAAATACATACAAAGACTGGACTAAGCCTGTTTCATCTTTGACACTTATTACATGCATCTGTGAGTTAAATGATATCAGTTCTTAGGTAGTGGGTTATAGAATGCATTGTCATTGTTTGGTATGTATGCTGGGTCCAAGTTTCACTGTGCAGATTACAGCTTTACTAAACAGGTTTAAGATAGATTTTTGCTGGAACTTCCTCAGGTTTGGTACTGAAAAGCAGAGACTCCTCATGGCCATGTACTGCAAAACTCACTGCATTAGATTGGCATTTCTCTGAGAATCCCTTTCAGTTAACCCTTACTTCTGTAACCTTAGTGTTATCAGCTGGACTCTGTAGTTCTTTGAACAACTTTCTTTAATAATTTGAAGTAAAGAATAGACACAATTTGAAGATTTCAAGACAGTCCAACTTAATGTGCAGAATCTTCTTACTCTACCAACACAACCATTCCAAAGGAAAGCTGGAAATATGTCCACACACCTTGTGGAGAATAACACTGTGTTCTAGTCTTATAGATTAACCCTAAACTGTATTAGGCTAGTAGAAATAAAGGAAGAAAACCTAGGGAAAGGATAATGCTAGACCAAATTTTCATTCAGCCATGCGGTCTTACAAAATGGAAATTGTTATCTCCCAGAAGCTAAAGAAGGGCAGGCTTAAGCTTTCTAGTTGCAACTAGACTGTCTTGGAGAAGCAAAGCTTTCTGAGGATTTAAGATCACATCTAAGAATAAACAGATATACTTGATTTATACAAGAACTAAGGAAATGCCCACATAAAATAGGGGCAGAACAGTGTTGATTTATTGCAAGAGAACTAGATTGTGATATGCAATTTAGATAACTAGGTAATTGTTGCACCATGCTAGAGGAAATGCTTGGAGGCAAGAGATGCAAATAGTTGAATTCACTGCTGTAAGGAAACACAATAACCACTATCTTTTACACACACAAAAAAATATTATCATTCAAAGCTGAACATTAAGAATGTAAGTATTAGAATATACATATCATAAGGAGGTGACAGGTATATGTTCAAGAGAGGATACAAACTCTTCATCACAACCAGAAAAGCTAGGAGTTTTGCCCCAGACTCTTGCTTCAGAGGTATTTAGGTATCAAAAGAAAAAAAAAAACAGGGGTGGGGGGATATAGATGAGTCTTTGTACTATTGGCTTTATTAGGCTTTTAGCCTTTTAGATGAGGTGGTATCTTCATGCTTGGGAAACTGAAATATAGTACATGGGCTTTGTGAGGTGGAATCTCACAAAAGAGCTAGAACTGCTGAACCTTTGATTTAGCCTGGATACTATCTATGCCAATAGAAACTTCTGCCATAGAGAAAGTGCCCATCAAATTTTGAGGACAAATAGCACTCAAAAGACTTAGCCCAGAGGTAGAATGGCAATGGAGAAGTTGTAACTGAAGGACAAACTAAAGGTGAAGTACCTGTAGGATACAGTCCAGAGGTGTGACAATGGAGAAGTGATGTCTAAAGTGAGGCAGCTTCTGGAAGATACAGGACAGAGGTAGCAGTGGAGATGCAGTGTATGAGAGAGCACAGCCCAGGAGGTTCAAGTTCAAGTTCAATTTATTTGATATACAGCAAATATAAAACCAGGGTTAAAATCTAAGTGGTTTACAATATAATAAAAGAAAGGTGGAGAAACAAACTGAGACTCTGGAGTAATCTATGGAAATACTATTTTAAAGAAAGGGCGGTTGATGCATGGAATAGTCTCCTGGAAAAGGTGGTGGAGACAGAGACTGTGTCTGAAATCAAGAAGACCTGGGATAGGCACGTGGGATCTCTCAGAGAAAGAAAGAGATAATGGTTACTGCGGATGAGCAGACTAGATGGGCCATTTGGCCTTTATCTGCCATCATGTTTCTATGTTTCTATGCGATCTCTTAAGCAATCACAACTCTTATCAAGATATATAATTATAAATTAGTAAAAGTGCTCAGACCACCTAACCCTATGTTTAGTGATGACACCAAACTGCGGGTAGAACCGGGACCATCATAGCAGTTTCACTGTCCCTGACCCAACATTTAACCTTAGTTATATTCACTTTATACTGGACAAATATAGTCACTTATCTTTGTCAGCAGGTTGGGCACTCCATTCACCGCAGTATTATTGTGCAAACGTGCAAATGTGTGAACTGTGCATTAAAGTGCTTTTCTACTACTGTGTCAACTCTAGTAAAACTCCATGACCCCCCGATTCGAATTTCGGCTCTTCATCAGGAGGGGGCACTGTTAAAACACAATTTAAACAATTTATTTGATATTTTTTTATTTTTTTAAAACCAATCTTTACCACTATTCTCTTTTGGTCATCACTAATCTCTTTTTAAGTTCCATAATATTTCCTATTAGCTTTAAATACATAAATTAATCTAATACAAGCTCTAGCTCAATTTCCTACCTTCTCACAGCATCCTGTGCCTGACCGGCTGGGAAGTCTGGACAAACATAAAATCATCAACCCCATCCCCTCTATTTATACTGTACCATATGACATCAAAATGACACCAAATGACATCAAAAGGAACTTTGAATGGTGTGTTTGACCCGGAAGTGTATAGTTAACCCAGAAATTACATCACTCTATTTATACTTCCTGTCCCATATGACCCGGAAATGACATCAAAAAGAACTTTGAACTGTGTGTTTGACCAGGAAGTGTATAGTTAACCCGGAAATGTCATCAGAAAAAACATTGACTTTATTGTAAATTAAACCATTTTATGCCCGAATTTAAACCTGTGGGGGCAAGAGTTTGCCAAGTATATATAAATCTCTGTTCTTTCTTAAGCAAAAGATTTGACAAATCTCCTTGGTAATTTTTTACTTGTGTAAGCACTGTATATTTAATCGCTTCAATAGGATGGGCTTCTTGTAACCAATGGGAGACAAAGGGGGCTGAAACTCTCTCCCTGCAAATATTACTCAGATGTTCTATTATCCGAGTTTTTATTTGTCTACTTGTCTGGCCAATGTATAGCTTACCGCGGCTGCTCCAAACTCTCTCTGCTTCCCTGCGTCGGGACAACCAGCATTCCTCTCCCCGATGTCAATTCTGCTGTCGGAGAGGAAGTTCCGCCCAGCCAGGCAGCAACTTCCTCTCCGACGGCAGCCTTAGGGGGGTGCACAGCCTGGAATGGGCTCTGTGATCGACTCACTTTGCCTTGGCGATCAACCATTTTCCGGACCTGGCCGGCTGTGCACCCCCCTAAGGCTGCACCCAGGGAGAACCGCCCCTCCCCCGCCCCTTCCCTTGGTATGCCACTGACAATCCAGCCCAGGTGCTAGCAAGTTAGCAGAATGACTGTGTAATCAATCTCAGTCACCTTATGTATTTAAGGTTTGAGAGAAGAGCCAGGCTTTCACCTGCCTTCTAAAACAGAGCCCCTCTGGAAATAAATTCCAGGGTATGGAGGTTATTGATGAGAAGGCTTGCTGGCTTGTATCTCATCATACGTGATACCAGATAGTGAAGCTTCTTGAGAAGACTTCAGAGATCTCTGAGGTATGTAAAGGGCTAGCTTATTCTTTAAGTAATCTGGCCCATTTTGTCTGATGACCTTGAAAATCAAAGAGTTTTAAATTTAACCCTGTAAAGTACTGGTAGCCAGTGTAGTTTTTTTCAAGAAGAGTGTAACTCGTAATGTGGTCACACCGCTTACAGCCTTCTAGCAGTTGCTATTAAGATGTGGCACGCTTTGGTGAGCAAATTACGACTACGGGCTCCTTTTACTAAGCTGCAATAGCGTTTTTAGTGCATGCAGGAATTTAGCGCTCGCTAAACCCGTGCTACGTGGCTAGAACTAATGCCAGCTCAATGCTGGCGTTAAGGTCTAGCGCATGCAGCAATTCAGCGTGCACTAAAACTGCTTTCGCAGCATAGTAAATGGAACCCTGTGTAAATCGGCTCCAATTTAAAGAAAGAGCTAAAAATTAAGTTGTTTGTTATTGCATTTTTGTGATTTATTAGTTGTCACTTGATAATAGAAGAAACTATTTAATTATGGAGATTTTAAGCTTTTAGTTTGTCTGTTATTTTATGTATGTTCTTATTGATGTAAACTGTTTAAGTCTTTTCTTTAAATGGTATAGAAAAGTTTTAAATAAATAAATAAGTTGTGCTACAGCATTCTGAATTAATTGGAGCTGATGCAAACTCCTTTGGGTTAGGCCAGTGTACAGGGCATTACAGTAGTCTAGTCGTGATGTTATCGTGGCATGGATCACTGTGGCCAGACTTGTCTGTTTGGATATATGGAAAGAGATTTTGTAGCTGCCATAGATGACAGATACAATTTTTAAAGGTTGTGAGTGATAAGTAATTTCAGGGTGGGTTCATACTTCCCGAAAGGTATTTTGAAGTCAGATATTTGTCCACGTTAGGAACCCAAACAATCTCTGTTTTGCTTGGGTTCAGGAAGAGTTTGTTGGTTTATGCCCATTCCTGATTCGCAGTTAGACAGGCAGTCAATGTACTCAAAGATGTGGATAGATCTGGTTCAATGAGTAGTGGCACATCTAGACTAGACTAGAAACAGCTTTCCAGAAAGGAGTGAGAGACCTACAACAGTGATGTGCAATGATGGAGATTCCTTTGCCAGAGTTGTCGAATATCCACAATGAAGTGTTGAAATGCAAATAACAAACTGCCACCCTATTTAGCCTTCAAGGGGAAAAAAAAAAACTTCAGGAAAAAAAAAAAAAAAAAGCAGCAGGCAATTAGACTAATCTTCAGCAAGCCAGGCTTCTGGGATCATTGTTTGGTATTTGCTAGGACCCAAGCTGTGTGCCCTGAAGGGGCAACCTTCTAATCGTTATCTGTCTGTTTTATTACCCAGCCAAACTGGGCCCAGTTTTAAATAAAATATGCAAAGGTTTCTTAAATTATCACCTGGGGCAAGGCGGATTGCCTTTCTTGCTGTACATGTTGTTAATCTGTGAAATGCAAATTCCCTTCATCTTATAGTTGTGCTTTATTAACTTTTTTTGAATTTAAAATTTCTCAAACAATGAGTTC
Source organism: Geotrypetes seraphini (assembly GCF_902459505.1). Classification (NCBI taxonomy): domain Eukaryota; kingdom Metazoa; phylum Chordata; class Amphibia; order Gymnophiona; family Dermophiidae; genus Geotrypetes; species Geotrypetes seraphini. The sequence continues at coordinate 119,877,643 of NC_047086.1, forward strand.
TGTCAGCTTCTGAAATTATATTTTCCCTCTCTTTTGCTCTCTGACTGTCTCTCCCTCTCTCTCTCTCTCTTCAAATACAGAAACCACCAGTTTAAAGCATACAATCACCAGGGGAAATAAGAAGGGTTTCATCTCGCTTTCAGAATTTAATTGGCTTCTTAGCAATTATTAGTTTTTGCTGTTAACGTCATTTTTTTATTACTAGAAATATTTCCTTAAAGAAACTCTTATTACATTTTTTCTGTTTTTATTTGAAGACCAAGTGTCACCAGATAAAAGTGGAGAGAACGGAGTGCACATGGGTTTACAGGAAACCAAATGCTTACGACTAAATGCACTGATGATATGGTATTGATTTTGCTACTCCTAGAAGTTGTCGCTATCAACCCTTCTTTGTTCACAGTAATAGTACGGTGTCTCTCTTCCTTATAAAGAAATAAATATTCTCCATATCGGACTGCGCAAAGGGCTAGATATAAAAACTTTATTCAGTAGCAATCAAAAAATAATTGTGAAGTGATTATTAAAGAATTCGGTTGATCAAATGCACAAAGGTGTTCTAGGAAGTATGCATGAGAGTTGCAGTTGGTATTCTGGCTCTGTCATTGCTTCTCAGCTTAACAAAAGGGTATATGTTATTGGACTCCCATATTATGAAAAATTACTCGGAAGGTTTTGCAGTAATGGGAAGAAGCAGCATGTTTTTGAAACTAGAGTTAAAGACCCACTTGTATGAAGCCGCTCTTAGGAAGTCTATGAGCGTTAGAGCTTTTACCACTATGGCCGGTGATAAAAAAAAAGCCTAACATGGCTTCATAAAAAGGAGGGGTGATGGGTATGTTTGTAAAAGAAAAAATTAATAAAAATAAAGGGCCCCTTTTATCAAACCACGGTAGAGGTTTTTACTGAGGGCTGACGAGGTAAATGCTCTAATGCTCATTAAGACCCTCTTTTACTTAGCCATGGTAGAGGTTTCTACCATGACCCGGGGTGCTAAATGCTGTGATACTCATAGAAATTCTATAAGTGTTGGAGCAGTGTCAAAGCATTTAATGCTCTGGACCACGGTAGAAACCTCTACTGTGGCTTAGTATAAGGGGGGTAAATTCCTTTGTGTATCGCAGCATTTTACTCACTAGCCAATGATAAAAATCTCTACTATGGTTTTATAAAAGGGGACCAATGTTAAAAAAAAAAAAAGCCTCCTGTTATAGATATATTAATAGCCAGCCCAGGAAGGTAAAAGTTCTGAATAAACAACTTGCTGACACCCTATTCTACACACTGTTGGACATAGACCCCACTGGTGAAATATTATCCAGAATAAGTAATCTGGTCTTGAAGGCATACAAAGCAAAAATGATCACCTCCAGAGAAGTTGCATTCCTAAACCCTAGATTTTATACAACTCCAAAGATCTACTTCTTCCCGAAAATCCACAAAAATCAAACGAACCCACCCGAACGCCCGATAGTATCTATGAAGAATTCTGCCTTAGAGCCTTTGGGCTCCTTTTATGAAGCCGCGTTAGCGGCTTTAGCGCGTGCGACTTTTAATCACGCACTAACCCCCGCGCTAGCTGAAAAACTACCGCCTGCTCCAGAGGAAGCGGTAGAGGCTAGCGTGGCTGGTGGTTTAGCGCGTGCTATTACGCATGTTAAACCGCTAGCGCGCCTTTGTAAAAGGAGCCCTTTGTCTAAGTTTTTGGACATTTTTTTACACAAGGAAGTCAGTGATATAAAATCTCATGTAAAAGATTCCACCCACATGCTATGGATGTTGACGGAGGTTCAACATGTGGAAGAACATTGGATCCTAGTAACCTTGGATGTAACAGCGTTTTACACCATGATACCTGTTGAGCGAGCATTAAATCTGCTAAAGGAGATATTCAACCGACAAATGACATGCCCACGCATATCGGCATCCTGGTTGATGGAGTTAGCTGTGTAAGTATCGAAGCGCAGCTATTTTTGATTTAATGGACAATTTTATCAACAGTGTCATGGCATAGCCATGGGAGCATCACTGGCCCCGTCCCTGGCTACTTTATACATGGCTGCCCTTGAAGAGGACTATATTTATAAAGCTGATATGTTCCAACATGTAATAATCTGGAAGAAATTCCTTGACAATATCTTTTTTATCTGGTCCTCTTCTTTGAAGGAATTAGAAAGTTTTGTTGATTGGCTGAATCGAATTGATACTAACATAAAATTCACAGCTACTATTGAATCCCAGGAAACTATTTTTTTTTTTTATATTAAGATTATGAAATATCAACATTTGTTACTGACCACCATTTATCGTAAACCCATAGATAGGAATAGTATGTTGCGATTTCACAGCTTTCACCTCCTGGGTCTAAAGAAGTGCTGCCTATAAGTCAATTCCTTCATTTGAGACGCATCTGTCACTCACTTGAGGAGTTTCGCATACAAGCTAAGGAGATGAAAACCCTATTTCATCAGCGGGGATACCCCGAAGAGGCTGTGGGTTAAAACCATGGGCTTGCACTGCGGGAAGGGCAGGAGATATTCAGGGCAAGTTGGGACAACAGGCAGAATAGATTTGGAGCGAGTTGGGGTGGCAGGCAGGAAGAACATAAGAAATGCCGCTGTTGGGTCGGACCAGTGGTCCATCGTGCCCAGCAGTCCACTCACTCAGCAGCCCTTTGGTCATAGGCTAGTGCCCTAACTGAGACTAGCCCTACCTGCATACGTTCTGTTTCAGCAGGAACTTGTCTAACTTTGTTTTGAATCCCTGGAGGGTGTTTTCCCCTACGACAGACTCCGGAAGAGCATTCCAGTTTTCTACCACTCTCTGAGTGAAGAAGAACTTCCTTACGTTCGTATGGAATCTATCCCCTTTAAATTTTAGAGAGTGCCCTCTCATTCTCCCTACCTTGGAGAGGGTGAACAACCTGTCCTTATGTACTAAGTCTATTCTCTTCAGTACCTTGAATGTTTCGATCATGTCCCCTCTCAATCTCCTCTGTTCGAGGGAGAAAAGGCCCATTTTCTTTAATCTTTCACTGTATGGCATCTCCTCCAGCCCCTTAACCATCTTAGTCACTCTTCTCTGGACCCTTTTGAACAGTACCTTGTCCTTCTTCATGTACAGCGACCAGTGCTGGACGCAGTACTCCAGGTGAGGGCGCACCATGGCCCGGTTCAGCGGCATGATAACCTTCTCCGATCTGTCCGAGAGCCCTTTCTTTATCATTCTGTTTGCCCTTTTCACCACCACCGCACATTGTGTGGACGGCTTCATCGACTTGTCAATCATAACTCCTAAGTCTCTTTCCTGGGAGGTCTCTCCAAGTACCGCCCCGGACATCCTGTATTCATGCATGAGATTTTTGTTACCAACATGCATCACTTTACACTTAGCCACGTTGAACCTCATCTGCCATGTTGATGCCCATTCCTCGAGCCTGATTATGTCATGTTCCAGATCTTCGCAATCGCCCTATGTCTTCCTTACTCTGAATAACTTTGTATCATCTGAAAATGTAATCACCTCACTCATCATACCAATGTCTAGATCATTTATAAAGATGTTGAAGAGCACAAGTCCAAGCACCGAGCCTTGCAGCATGCCACTGCTGACGCTCTTCCTGTCCGAGTATTGTCCATTTACCCCAACTCTTTGTTTCCTATGATCCAGCCAGTTTTTAATCCACATGAGTATTTCACCCTCGATTCCATGGCTCGCAATTTTCTGAAGTAGTCTTTCATGCGGAACCTTGTCAAACGACTTCTGAAAATCTAGATATACAATGTTTACTGGGTCACTTTTGTCTATCTGTCTGTTTACTCCCTCAAAGAAATGCAGCAAGTTTGTCAAACACGATGTGACTTTGCTAAAACTGTGCTGACTGGTCCTCATCAGCCCTTGTCCATCAAGGGCTGATGCAGTCCTTTATCAGCGATTCTACCATCTTTCCCGGTACCGAGGTCAGATTCACTGGTCTGTAGTTTCTTGGATCTCTCCTCAAACCTTTCTTGAAGATCGGCATAACATTTACCACCTTCCAGTGTTCTGGGCGAGATGGGGAGGCAAGTTGGGGCGGTAGGCAGGAGAGATTCGGGACGAGAGCAGGGAGGCAAGTCGTGACGGCAGGAGAGAGCAGGAGTTTCTGGGCGAGCAGAAGATTCGGGGCAGGCAAGAAAGAGCAGAGAAGCAGGGCAGAGAGCAGGGCAGCAGAAGGCAGGGCAGGCAGAAAGGACCTCAGGGACTGGTCCTCAGCAGTCGCTTATTTTTGGATTGGCCAGCCAGTCGGTGTTGCTTTTTTATTTTAGTGAATCGCTTCCTGCCTGCATTCGAATGCCGTTCCCCCTCATTTGCATGTACGGATCAGAGGATGATTGGGACAGAAGTTAGTGAATTGGGTCGGAGGGAAATTGAGTTGTAAAGGGGTTGCTATGTGGTCGGAAATTGATCGGTGGGCTTAGTGAATCTAGCCCAAAATGACAGAGTATGGTTTGAGATAAATCCAATGTGGATTTAGTCATGAGAAATCTTCTCTCGCCAATCTACTAAATTTCTTTGAAGGGGTTAATAAACATGTGCATAAAGGTGAGCCAGTTGTTATTGTATATTTGGATTTTCAAAAGGCATTTGACAAAGTACCTCATGAAAGACTTCTGAGGAAATTAGAAAGTCATAGGATAGGAGGTAAAGACCAATTAGATGGTCAATATTCTCAATGAAGAAGGATAAATAGTGGGGATCCTAGGATGCTATCCCACTATTTACCCTTCTCCATTGAGAGTATTGACTATTTAATTGGTCTAGTGGGGATCCCAGGGGTCTGAGCTGTGACCGTTGCTTTTTATTATATTTATCTATAATCTAGAGATGGGAATAACTAATGAGATAATTAAATTTGCTAATGACACGAAGTTGTTCAAAGCTGTTAAATCGCAAAAGGATTATGAAAAATTTGCAAGAGGACTTTCCAAGACTGGAAGAATGGGCATCAAAATGGCAGATGAAATTTAATGTGAGAAAGTGCAAAGTGATACATATGAGAAAGAGGAACCCAAACTATAGTATATGACAGATGGTTCCACTTTAGAAGTCACCGCAAAGGAAAATAAACTAGGTGATATGGTTGAAGACATATTGAAACCTTTCGCTCAGTCTGTGGTGGCAACTAAGACAGCAATTAGAATGTTAGGAATTATCACTAAAGGAATGGAAAACAAAAATAAGAATGTGGTTATGCCCTTGTATCGCTCCTTGGTGTGGCCACATCTTGAATAATGTGCGCAATTCTGGTTGCTGCATCTGAAAAAGATATGGTGGAATTAGAAAAGGTACAGAGAAGACTGATGAAAATGGGAAAACAAGGGATAGGACAATTTCTCTATGATGAAAGGTTAAAGCAGCTAGGGCTCTTCATCCTGGAGAAGAGATGGCTCAGGGGAGATATGATAGGAGTCTATAAATTCCTTCCCTGTACCTCTCTGCTTCTGGTGCTGCAGCTTATATCACTAACTGCCCTGCTTAGAACAGGTGCAGCTGTTGCCCAGCCTGCTGTCTTGGCTCAGTGCCACCACTGTTGCTAAGCATGATTACATGCTCTTACACATTTTTTCCTAAGAAGAAAAATAATAATAAAAAAGAAATGTACAAAATATTTTCATCTTGTAGTGTTAACTGTATTGGGCTTTTCATTCTTCCCTAGCTGTATTTGTCTTTTCACACTACCCACAGGCGATACACTACAGCTCGAGTTCTCATACAAGGTCCTTGGTATCACTATCGATTCCTCTCTCTCCCTCAATGACCACCTCAACTCCTTGGCAAAATCATGCTTTTTCAGCCTTCACATGCTGAGGAAAGCTAGATCCTACTTCAGCCAACAACACTTTGCCATCCTTGTCCAATCCATCATCCTCTCTAAACTAGATTACTGCAACGCCATCTACTTAAATCTATCAAAAAAGTATTCTAAGACTCCAGCTAATCCAGAATACTGCAGCCAAACTGATCTTCTCAAAACGCAAGTCTGACCATGCCTCCCCACTCCTTGCCAAACTTCATTGGCTCCCAATAATCTCCAGAATCCATTTCAAATGTTCCTGCCTGGCTTTCAAGATCATTCACGGAATCCTGCCTCCTCTTATCCCACTGTCTTTCAACTCCTCCAGTCCCGACTCCTCCAGAACTGCCCAAAGGCTTAAACTAGCCTTCCCCTCTCCACGCGGCATCCACTATTCAGGCAAACTGGGAAAATCCCTTCTCTTCAAAATCACAGGTCTTTGGAACGACCTCACCACCCCGCTGCGGAACCTGAGCTCCCTTCAGTTATTCCGCAAACAACTGAAAACCTGGCTTTTCAGCAAATTGTAGCTCTATCCTTCCCCCCTTTCTCTCCCCCCTTCTACACATAAGTTCATGTAATCCTTTTTCTTCTTCTCTACCCACTATTTTAAGTTCTTGTAAACTGTGTCGAGCTCCATTCTCATGGAGATGATGCGGTATATAAACTTAAGGTTTAGATTAGATTAGATTAGATTAGTGTAATTACTTACATGACCACTCTCATTTCAAATGTGGTGGGTTTATTTATTTATTTATTTTTTGGGGGGGTTCCCTTTAAGATAAGGGGGGTGCTGTTGGGGTATTATTATTCTGTTTAATGCTTAAATTCTCAACCGGGGGGCAGAGGTCTAGAAAACTTGCCCCTCCAATTTGCTTAATTTATTTGAAAGAGTGAAAAAACTTCTAGATAAAGGTGAGCCAGATGATGTGGAGGGGCATTTTCGATAGGAAGTCTAAGTCTAAGTTTGGATGTTTTTGGAAAGACATTCAAAAATCCAGTAGAGAAAATGTTCATTTTTGAAACCGCTAAACTTCTCTCTTCTTTTTTTTCCCCAAAATTACCTGTCTAGGCATTTTGGCTCTTAACGTGTCTATTTCTTTTGGCTGCTTTCGAATACAAAAACATCCAAATGAAAAATGCATAAAAGAAAGCCATTGGGATATACAAGCAGCCAGCATTCTTAGCAAACTGGCCACATAGACATCTGAACAGAGCAGAGGGGCACTCTAGGGAGTACTGCAGCCAATATCACATTAAAAAGTCCCAGATACACATGTCACCATAACTTGCTTATATTGTATGGAGAGCCTTCCAAAACCCACTCAAAGCTTATTGTACCCACTTGTATACCACAGCAATAACCCTTAGGTGCCATCTTTATGTAGGTTAATTTCTCTAGAAGATGCATAAGAACATTATGGGTTGGATGTCAAACAATCATATTGCCTGGTACTGCTTGATGTATCTTGAACATTTGATAGTGTGGACTTAGAAATATTGCTAATGCAGTTGAGGCATTTGGGACTAGATGGTGCTGTGCTGTCCTGGTTCAGTTCATATCTAACAGGACAAACTCTGCAGGTAGTAAGTAGAGACAATGTGTTGACTATTTATCCTGTGTCTCGGGGTGGTTCTCAAGGCTCTGCGTTATCAGCACTGTTATTTAACTTGTACATGGCACCTTTGAGCTCTTTGCTATCTGAGTTGGGGCTCGGGTACAGGATGTACGTAGATGATATCCAGTTCTATTTTCCAGTCAGTGATGGGATAGATGTTTAAGATCAATTGAAGCAATTTATGATCAGAATTGATGTGTGGATACAATCTAATAAACTGAGGCTAAATGTTATGAAAACAGAATTTTTGATGATTGACAAAAATGTGTCTCCATGAGGCAGTTTTCAGTGTGAATTTGATGGAAAAACACTTGCAGTGAAACAAACAGTTTGGAATTTAGGCCAGAATCAACCAACACTCCTATCTTTTGGGGACCAGGTCTCGCATGCATCATTTTATCATCTCAGTGTTGATGAGACTAAAGCCTATACTTCCTGCCTTTGAGTTTAGACTTGTGGTGCAGGCTTTGGTGCTTAGCAGATTGGATTATTGCAATATACTTTATCTGAGGAAAGGAAAATGAAAATGAAAGTGCTGCCAATGGTGCAAAATGCAGCGGCCAGGATGATTTTAAGTGGTAATTGTTTTGATCACATCACACCAAAGTTAAAATAGCTTCTTAAGCTACCAGTGGTCTCATGTGTACAAATCTGTTGTTTTCCATTTCTGTCATAAAAACATAAGAATTGCCACTGCTGAGTCAGACAAGGGGCCTATCCTGCCCAGCAGTCCGCTCAAGCGGCAGCCCTCAGGTCAAAGACAAGTGCTCTAAGTCCAGCCTCACCTGTGTACGTTCCAATTTAGCAGGAATTTGTCCAACTTTGTCTTGAATCCCTGAAGGGTGTTTCCCCTATAACAGACTCCGGAAAAGCGTTCCAGTTGTCTACCACTCTCTGGGTGAAGAACTTCCTCACGTTTGTACTGAATCTATCCCCTTTCAGCTTTAGAGAATGCCCTCTCGTTCTCCCTACCTTGGAGAGGATGAACAATCTGTCTTTATCTACTAAGTCTATTCCCTTCAGTATCTTGAACGTTTCGATCATATCCCCTCTCAGTCTCCTCTTTTCAAGTGAGAAGAGGCCCAGTTTCTCCAATCTCTCACTGTACGGCAACTCCTCCAGCCCCTTAACCATTTTAGTCGCTCTTCTCTGCACCCTTTCGAGTAGTACCGTACAAGCTAGCATGTATGTTAAGGTCTGAGATGACCAGATTTAAGTAGAATATATTATGCAGATACCATATCTCATGCCTTTTCCATTGCAGATCCATGGCTGTAGAATAACCTGCCAGGGCATGTTCATTTCAGTACCTCTTGACAACAGTTTTAAGAAACAATGAAGACCTTCCTTTTTATTAATGTTTCTTCACTGTAATAATAATTAGGCTCTGTTATGGGAAAGGTTTTTGACTTTCTTTGAAGAACTAATGTATTTGTCTGAGGAAACTTTATATATGTTTTATTGTGAGCCGCTTTGGCTAAAAGTGACATACAAGTACTGTAAATAAATAAAAATCTTAACATTGATTTTTAAAATTCTTGTGAATAGAGAGCCAATATGTTTGGCCACTACTCTAAGGCCCTGATTCTGCAAAACGCATCTAAAGTTATGCGCCGTTTAGACATCTAAGTTAGGCATCCTTTGTAGAATCATTGCCCAATCCATGCCCATTCCACGTCCACGCCTATTGAGTTAGGCGTGAGTTTTAAACATGGGCATCCATGAAATTCTGGCTGCATCTACAAAGTGGCATCTATATCCTTTGCATGCCTAAGTACCAATTGGATTGGATGCCTAAAGCATGCCTAACTATGAAGAACGTCTTATCAAACTGCGTTTATATTCTCTTGAAGAACGCAGAGAAAGGGGGACATGATAGAAACATTTAAATACATCATGGGCCACATCAAAGTGGAGGAGGAAATCTTTTTTCTAAAGGGTCCCACGGCAACAAGAAGGCATCCACTAAGACATCAGGAAATACTTCTTCACTGAACGGGTGATTGATCGATGGAATGATCTTCCCCAGCAGGTGGTCGAGGCCAGTAACATGCTCGACTTCAAGAGTCAATGGGACAAACAGGTGGGAGTACTACGGAGTTATGCTCAATCAATAGATACTCCAGGGAAGAAGGGTCCTTGAGTTGGAGGGAGGGTTCTTGAGTGGGCAGACTTGTTGGGCCATCGGCCCTTTTCTGCCGTCATGTTCTATGTTTCTAACTTTAGGCCCTTTATAGAATCAGGGCCTAAATGTGCATGTGCCAGGACGCACATTACAGTCTGGTAGCCAAAATCTTCCAAAGTTTTAAACAGATTAGGCTTGAGATGTATAGAGAGTCAATTTTTGTGTGAAATGCATTGCCAATGGAGCAGAGAGTCATCGACTCTTTGTTGACATTTAAGAAACAGCTTAACACTTTGGTTCCCATTTAATGTTTCAAAGCTAAAGTGTGTGCAATTGTTAGAGTTCAATGATTAAGTATCCTTTTCTGTTTGTCATCCAGAGGGACAATGGAAGAGGTAAAAAAAAAAAAAAGAGGATATCACGGAGGAGCAAGCAGGTTTTTCTACCACTGCAGCAGAGTGACCGCTATCACCAGGACCACAAGGAAGCACAATTGGAGAGCTAGTGGTCCTATGGTAGATATGAAGGAGGAGAAGAGAAGGATGGATATGAAGAGGAAGTTGGTAAAGAATTGCTGCCAAATAAGATATTATTTAATATGGAAGAACCAGTGGCAGAGCAACACTGCTGGCTCAGAATCACAGAGACCCATCAGCTTGGTAAATGAGAAGACCTCTAAGAGTGCACAAATGTAATACGCCAGTAAAATCAGTGACTGCAGGAGGATGTGTTGGGTATCCACTTGGATGTATAAGCTCTATAGGAAAGCCTCACAAGCAGATACATGAGGCAGTCCAGGGGCTTCATACAGACCTCTGTGATGTCACCTCCATGCTGGACCATCTACTGAAAAATAGCAAAACCCGCAAACAAATGGGAGATGAAAAATCACAAGAAAAACAAAAAGCTCCCAAACCCCAAGAAATAGAACTGGATAAGGGGGAGAGACAAGTCCCCCTTATCCAGTAAATCTATTCTAAAACCAAACCAAATAATGAATTTTCAGTGCTTGGGAGAGCCCTCAGTCACACAGCCTCCCACTAGAAACTCCCAGAAGTAATGGCTGTCACTGGCTTACACCCAGAAGAGTGTTAACTGTGAAACATCCCCGGGCTCTCTCCATGTGAATTAAGTGATAAAGGTGCACACAAAAGTGCTGAGTGTGAAAAAACATATATAATGAATAAAAAAAACACACTCTACAATTCACTAAAATTGTCTCTACCCCTTATCCAGGGGGCCAAAGTGAAAATATCAAGCGTCCAAATCCAACAAGGCAAAAGAACCAACTGGAAGTACTTAGCTTCTCCGTGGACAAGGCAGCCAGCAGATGACAAGTTCGTCCGACGGGACTCCATTTCAGGGGTGAACACCCCCTTCTTCAGGAACAGCTGGACTGAGCTGTGACCCCCAAATCATCCGGCACAGCTTAATTTGACAAAGTGGAAAATGGCCATCTACTGAAGCATGTAGTTCACTGCTACACCTATAATTATAGCATATGTACATAGACACCTGCTTGTGTCATCTCTGAGTCTGGTCATCCAGGAGCACCTGCTATTCCCCATTTTCTAAGGGAAAGCCAGGTAAAGTTAATAAGGAGTAGGAAGGGCAATGGCCCTCTCAGAGGTGAGTCATAGCTCTCAAATAGGGCTTCTGAAGTACAGGCAAAACTGTTGTCTTCTTCTCAACTATAAGGCTATGAAAGACCTATAAAATTGTAGTTCAGAGTAAATGCTAATCACTTAAGCATAAAATAGTATAATTCACTGACTTATTAAAAATGTCTTCAAATGACCTCATTCATTGTAGCCATTGTCAACTCATGTGGTTGTTGATATGGTGCTCCCTGCTGTCATGCTATTTTCCCTTTCTTGTTGATTGCAGCTGTGTGCCCTTGATCTGGCATCCTGCAAGTAAGTGTGAGGATTGCACAGCATGTAACAGGTCAAATAAATGTCACAGGCTTTCACAAGAATATTGAACACTTCCCTCCCCCTCCCCCCCCCTCCTCCCCCGACCTGTTCAGACACCTGAAGCATGTTTCAGTGGGTCAATAGTTCTTTCAGGGACTGCTCTGGTCTGACTGTGGGTCACATTATGGTACTTTTGTGTTTCTCTTTCTATCATCTGTGGGGGAGGAAGCAAAAGACAGGTGTGTCCATAGAGGCAGTTGGACCCGGATGTTTTGAGGACTCCACAGTGCTAAGTCAGAGAGGGTTCTGAGGGGAAAAGAAAACATTGTTAGTTAGGAGACTGAGTGTAGGTTCTTTGTGCACTACTTGCAGTTGTATTTAGTAATTTAAAAGCCATCTCCAGTGATTATGTACTGTACTACAGTTCTATGACAGAACTGTGATAGAATTTAGGAATTGTAAAAGAAGCTTGAGAGGCACTACACACCACTTGCATATTGAAGGAGTCAAATGATTTTCTGTATACTGTATATAAGTAACCTTTTCACCTGCAAGTTACCTGATTGGTTAATAAGTACAATCAGTAGACCCTATCGTACAAGGGAAATGTGTCAGCTCATAAAAGTCTGTCATGATTTCACATTAGTGCTGCTCTTACTCAGAAAAAGGAATACTGTATATTAATTAGTTCTTCTGAGAAAAGCATCTTGAAATTGAGCTAAGAATGGAGTGGCTGATGCATGCAGTAGCTCCAAGGGGTGCCTGAAAGCTCCAGTGGCAAGAAAGGTGAGGGAAGTAGTGACCTTCAGAATACATTGGCAGAGCCTGTCTCCTCCAAGCAATGGGGCTGTAGGTAAGGATCCAGAAGGTTCCACAGATTCCAAATGGTATTTTCAATAAACCTAAACCTGCAAATGCACTGACTCTCTAACAAGTTTAGGAAATGTGTTCTGGGCCATAATATTTTCTGTAAAAGGTAACTCTTCTTCCTCCATTGTCTCTACCCCCCCCCCCCCACACACACACACACACACACACACACACTCTGTAAGGGATAGGAAGGCTGGGCAGCAGCGCTGTAGAAATTGGAAGTAGAGCACTGGATGGAGCTGACAAGGGGAAGAGAGGGAGCAGAAAGGAGTGGAAAGATTGGAGTATAAAGTAAGGCAAAAGAGGCCAAAAAAGATTTAATTCAGAAGAGGATGCCTGGCTAAGCACACATTGATATGCCAATTAGCAGCAACATGCACCAACCAGGACCCCAAAAGTTAACTTAAAATAAGGATGGGAATGCTATAGCTATGCAGACAACATCCAACTGGTCATCCCACTGAAGAAACAAGATGTGAAGACTAAGCAGAAGATCAAGACAGGCCTAGAGAAAATCTTGTTTGGTTTTAAACAAATTGACTAGGTAGCCAACAGGAAAAACACTGAATTACTTCTAATTAACAAAGGGGAAAGGAAACAGCCCAAGTCACCAACTAACTCTGAAAGGCAACACCATAAATTCATCCATGGAAGGAGTGAGAAACCTAGAGTATGGCTAGACCCAAACCTAGACATGACAATACACATCCAATGCATCGTGATAAACGCTTATGGCAAACTCTACTGGGTCAGAGGACTAAAACCCTACCTAACCCATCAAGCAATGTACAGAGTAGTAATATCCCTGGCACTCTCAATCTTGGATTACTGCAATGCAATCCTGCTGGGTGTCCCAAAGTATATGATCAAACAAATCCAAATAGTACAAAACACAGCAGCTAGATTTCTGCTGGTTAAATCAAAGCAGACAAGTGCCATTCCACTACTGAAAGAGTTAGACTGGTTCCCGATTAAAAGCAGGGTGAAATTCAAGATCATATTTCTGACACACAAAATCATTCATCTTTCGGAACCACAATTCCTAGCAACTAAACTATACAACTCTACGTCAACACGCACCCTAAGCTGGAGCCTAGAATACCTGCTGGAAAAACCCTCTTTTAGAGACATCAAATACCTAAGCATCAGTGATGGCCCCAATGAGGTGAAACTCCCTTCTGAAGGCATTAAAACTAGAAAAGGACACCAGAAAGTTCAAGAAAGGAATAAAGACAATACTCTTCACAGAACAATTTAGCAACTAAAGAAACATTTAGCGGGAATAACAACATGGAGGAAACAGGAGGCTACTCCCTACAAAAGGATGAACTCACAAATAATACAAAGAAAAATGGACATATGATAATACAGAAACTATAATTATAGCATATGTACATAAATGGCAAAAATAGGTAAGATATACATATATTTAATTCTTGTAATGTAACACCTTTACTGAAGCTCATGTACAGTAACACCATTATTGAAGCTCATGCGAACTGCTCAGAATTGACTCTCCAGTCATTAGTAGTGGTATAGAAGCTTCCAATAAACAATATTTTCTGCCATTTTGAGCATTATTTTAAATAGGTATAATTGTAAGTGGTCCCTTTAGAAGAAGTGGGAATTTATAAAATATGTTGCATACATGTGCCACTTAGTACATGCCCATTCTCCTCAAATCTCACCCCTTTTCCAGGCACATACATACATATCTATAGAGGTAAGAAATTTTGGATTTAAGCTCATGCCTTTTTTAGTTATAGATCAAGGCAAGATATAGAAGGTACTTTCTAGTCTCCAAAGGGCTTACAGTCAAATGGGAGAAGTTGTCAATATGCTGTAAAAGTCAGGCTTTTGATGTACCTTAATCTACTGAGGGAGTAGTGCAGCTTGTGAGCCACCTCATAAGCAGCATTATTCTACCAGTCTGGGATCATTGGACTGCTGTCCTGGGCACTTCTTGAAGGGGCTGGTCAGTGAACTCCTCTGACATGTTCCATTTAACAAAGGCCCCCAGACAAGGAAGTGCCTCCATCCTCCAGAATTTGAAGCCTCCGCCCTCCATTGGGATCTGAACCTAGAAAGCCCCCTCCCAATTCAAGGCATCCTCACCCAGACTGGGACTTTCCCAATCAGTCAAGACCTCCGATTCTGTAGCCTACCCTTCACCCCTCGGCCTACCTTGAAGACTCAAGGTTTCTAGTTTGGTCCAGGAACACCCTAAGCCCAGAACTTAGATCTCTAACTTTATATTCAGATTTTCACAGTTCTCTCAAAACCTTCCTGTTCCATGATGCTTTCCCAGACTGGACTATAAATTCTCATCTTCTTTAGATGTCACCATTGTGACTGGCCAGCGTCCCAGTGCATTGACATTGATGCCTGTTATATAACTGACCCTTCCCACTCTAACTACTCTTTCCTATAAACAATGGAGTTCCTCTCCCCACTTACCTATATTCCTCCTTTCATTCTACAGCCCCTACCTCTTTTAACTTTTAATGTACCCACTGTAGGATGCCAGTTTTTATAAACCACTTTGATGGCTTTTGCTCTAAGCAGTATATCAAATCATTACTAAAACTCGGAAACTTGGAACAAGCTTTATGAAATGAGTCTACATATTACAATATATGGCAACATGAATGTCGCCAACAAGTAGCACTAATATCAGCATAACCAAAAAAACAGTTTACATTAATTCCCTCTATTCCCTCCATATTCTGTAATTCCAGCATTAAAATTACAGATCACTAATTAGGAAGAAATTGGCTGGAATCTCATTTTCAGTAGTTTAATCTCTAAAATGGTTGTAGATTTTTTTTCTTTTATAGTCCTGAATATTTTAAATCAAGTTTCTGCATTTTTTTTTTTTTTTTTAGCAGGAACTACATTGCTTCAGGTAGAAAGAAGTCAATGGCTACATTTGCTTAAACATACTATTTGAATAGAAAATGATCTCTGTAGAGAGAAACAGCCTTATGTGACATTTAAAATAAAAAAATATCAGCCACTGGAAATCTCTTCTACTATTTTTTTTTTCAAAAGACTATGCAAATGTTCAAAATATTCCCTTTGTGAATATCCTGAGATTTTTATGAATATTCCCTAGAAAGAAGTGACAAATAGCTATGTAGAAGTGAAGTTCACCAGTGTTTTTGCATTTGCCACTCAGGAGCATAGTTATCTACCGTATTTTTTGCTTCATAAGATACACTTTTTTTCCACCCAAAATTGGGTGGAAATTTTGGTGCGTCTTATGAAGCGAAGGTAACTTTTTTTAAAACACCCCCACGAACCCCGTTGTACCTTTTCAAAATGTCCCATTTGTTGGGGGTATGAGGGCTGACTGCCTCCCGCCTGCCTGCCGCCACTGCTCCCTGCTGGCTGCCACTGCGCTGCAACTCCAGGAAGGGAAGGTAAGGACCAGCGTGCCACACCGGACACTACCTTCCTCTCTCCCTGCCGTGCTGAAGCCTGCCTACCCCCCCCCCCCCCCGCCGATTCCTCCTCTTCTGGGCCGGGTCCGCCGCCACCACCTCGCCGCCACTCAAAGAAGGGAAGAGCCAGCGTGCAGCGATTGCACATCGCCAGCCTACAAGCCTTCTCCCGTCATCAGAACTGATGGCAGGAGAAGGCTTGTGGGCCAGCGACATGCAATCGCTGCACACTGGCCCTTCACTTACCTTCTTTGAGTGGCGGCGTGGCAGTGGCAGACCCGGACCAGAGGAGGAAAAATTGGCGAAGGGTATGCAGGCTTCATCAGTGCGGCAGGGAGGGAGGAAGACAGTGTCTGGTGTGGCAGGAAGGATAAAAGCTTGGAAGGCAGTGAGTGGGAGGAGGCACGAACTCGGGACATGGGAGGAAGAGAGAACGAAGGACAAAGGCTGGAAGGCAGTGAGGAGGCAAATAGAAAGGGACAATTGTTGGGCCTGAGGGAAGAAAGGAAGGAAGGAGACTCATGAAATCACCAGACAACAAAGGTAGGAAAAATGATTATATTTTCAATTTAGTGATCAAAATGTGTCAGTTTTGATACTTTATATCTGCTGTGTGTATTATGTGTATATGAAAAATGAAAGGAACAAACTGGCAGGGAAGGGGAGACAGGGTGCAGAGCCTGGCAGGGAGTGAGGGGGGCTGGGTGCAGAGCCTGGTATATATTAGTACACAATTTGGTTCAGAATGTTTTCTTTCTGGTTTTCCTACTCTAAATCTAGGGTGCATCTTATGGTCTGATGCGTCTTATGGAGCGAAAAATACGGTAACTGGACTTCCATTAAGATATATTATTTTACCACTAGCTAGTGCTAGTGCTATTTTAGCACAGGTCCTGATTTATGCAATGAGACCTAATTATTACTAACTGGGGTTAACAGTAAAATAGCATGTCTTAATAGTAGTCCACATTGATAACTTGCCCCTAAAGGTAACATTGTGGTGAACTTACTCTATATTTTCTAATAATTGTCTATGTAACAAAATTTTATTTTTTAAAGTGTTCTTTTTTAATTACCTATACCACAAAAGTATATAAAATGGCTATCTTTCTCCTCAAACTTTGCTTTTGTGACCAGGATATTCATATTTTCAAATTTAACTTTTTAGCAGAACATTCTAGATTAATTCCAAGCTGAGTAAACTTAGCGGTCCTTGTACTAAGACACACATATCCAGCAGATGCATTTTGCTATGTATGTGATCAATTTATTAAGACAAGATGAAGAAAAAGTACTCCGTAGAAGTATTTGCTAAGATATGTGATGCCTACAAGGTATATTTCAGTATGCCTGTTGAGTATTAAGATAAGTCTTGGGCACCTCACATCTCAAGCAAGCACTTAAAAAAAAAAAAATAAATAAAAAACCCTCTGGAAGGTAAGACAATTTTGTTTCTTGCCAGAATATGAGTATACTCAGAGGAGCAAGGTAGGTGCTTCAACCAGGATATACTGCACTTTGAACTCTGCTACCAAGGACAATATGAGGTACATAATTGAAATGAAAAAAGGTCTAAAAACCCGCCTAAATCGGCACTTGGGTTATCAAAAAGACAGGTTATTGAAGTACCAATAATCAAACAGGGTTTTATACGTATCTAAAACCAGCTTAGACCTTTTGACTACCTCTGTGCACCCAGAATAAAAAAGGGCATTTTTGGAGGAGTGGGTAGGATGGGAGGGGGGCAGGATGTGGGCCAACCTAGACTTAGTCATCTGGCAGCCATAATTGAAAAGTTTAACAGGTTGCTTGGCCAGAACTTATATGTTTTGACCTAGATCAAGTCAAAACAGGTATAAGTTCCAGTTCGGGTGGCTACCACGATCAGTTCAGCAGCCCAGGCAACCCGCTACCCCCCCCCCCCCCACACACACACATAATTATTGCAAGCAGGAGGGATACCCAATCCCTCCTGCCTGAACCTGCTGCGATCCTCTGCAACCTTCCCCGGCAAGAGAGATGCCCATTCCCTCCTGCCAGATACATCAACCCCTCTCCCCCACAAGCATCAGCGGCAGGAAGGATGTCCAGTCCCTCCTGTAAGACACCACAACCCCCCCCCCCCCATCAAGGTAGGCTGCCTGACCCCCCACCCCCAGCCCAGCCGGAACCCTCACAGCTCTGTCAGAACCTCCCCCTGCTTAGTCCACCCGAATCCCCCCTATCTTTTGTAATTGGCCGGCTGGAGAGACCCTTTCAGCCTACGGCCAGCAGGCCCGCCTTCACCAAAATGGCAGGCCTTCCCTTTCCCAGTGCATTGTGGGATGAAAAACACAAAATGAGCAAAAAATACTGAAATATACAAATTTGTCAATAACTATTGACCTAAAATATAGCAAGCATAATCAAGAAATACAATAATTTTTATAGTCCACTCTTGAAAGAGAGAAGCAAGAAAGAAAAGAATCTCTTGGGAAAGGGCAATACATTGACATTGTCAGGAAAATAGAGCAGATATTATCCATCCTTTTTTTTAATAAACTCAACCCAGATCTAACGTGGTTCATTCTGGATTGCCGTCGAAATCCCTTTACCTTCTAAGAAAAAACCTAGGGCTCCTTTTACTAAGTTGCGATAGCGGTTTTAGCATGCACTTAGCATGCGCTGAATTGTTGCCTTCGCTAGAATGTAATGCCAGCATTGAACTGGCATTAGTTCTAGCCACATAGCACGGGTTTAGCACATATGGCAATTCAGGTGTGCTAAAAACGCTAGCACACCTTAGTAAAAGGAGCCCCTAGTTGAGCAGGTTCAAAAAATATATATTTACTTCCCTGATAGGAAATGAAACATTGCAAGGAAACCTTACTTAGTTGAAAAACCGCTCCTAAGGATATCACTTTTTCACGGTATGTTAGAAATTCTTTCCTCCAAGTTTGTGTCCACTTCGAGACTTCTGGGAATATGTATATCCTTTCTCCCAAAAAGGAAACTTGTTTTAAATTGTAATATAGTTTCAATATCATTGGTGAAAAATGAAAGAAACTAGCAATGTTGCTCACCCTGATATTTCAATCTCAGACGATTCCAGCATAGCAGATAGATCCAATTCATTCTTATCTCCATCTATATATTTTTGAATTTTTTTCAAGTAATAAATTCAGTGCATTATATTCTAACTCTCCTATCTTGTTTCTTAGGCTTCTGGCATTTGCATACAGACATTTTCGAACAACGGTTGTCATATCTATTTACAATTTGCTCAGCAGTTCGCATGGATAATTTGCAATCTTTAAAATCAGCCTGCTCTATATTTAAGGAAACCTGGTTTACTGTACCTGTATTGCAATCTCACTATCGGGATGCTCTGTCTTCCCTTTTATAATGACATCTTTTAAAGATACCTTGTCCTGAACCATGCTCTTTTAAGCAACTGCTGGCCTTCCCCCAGTTTCTAGTTTAAAAGCTGCTCTTCTCCTTTTTAAATGTTGGCACCAATTCACTAGAACTGTTTTGAGAAATAGTGCTACCAGAAAGAAGAAGGGTAAAAGACAGCTAAGCATCAGGATTGTCCTGCCCACGAATCAGGAGTTCATGTTTTTTGTATTTTTATCTCATGAATGGGGCTACTTCATCTATGGTTTTCATTACTGACTTGTTCCAAGCTTCTGGTTCTGTCAAAAGAAAAGCTTCCACCCACACACGCACACTACTGCTTGCAGGCTCCGAAGGCTTTGTGAAGAAGTTACTCAAAACGCCAGACTATGGGGGAGCAGAGGGAAGAAGATGGGTGCCAGACCAATTGGGGGGGGGGGGGGAGGGTGAAGGGAGAGGCAAAGTAACAAAGTAAATGGAAGATGCAGAGAGAAGACAGACAGTGGATGGAAGGAATTGAATGAGAAGATGAGGGAAGCAGAAACCAGACAACAAAGATAGAAAAATACATTTCTATTTATTTATTTAATTTAATTTAATTTTTTGCTTTAGGATAAAGTAGTATATTAGTTGTGTTTATAAAAATTTATAAACAAAGCCCTGCCAGCTGAACATCTCTTTCTCTATTCAGCAGAACTTTGATTTATAAGGAAAGAGTAAGCTAAATATTGCAGTACTGAGGCAGGGATAATAGTCGCAGGGACGGGGTGGAGACAGTGGTCGCTGAGATGGGGTCAGGGTGGGGACAGGGACGGTGGTTTTGGGACGGGGACAAATTTTTTTTCCCCATGTCATTCTCTATCCACAATGTCTTTTCCTGGTTTGTAGGGAGCATGGTCAAAACACATCCATACCAAGGCGAACTCAAGCACACTTTACCCACCCCCCAATCAAAGGCATGCAAAACAAAAATATATATAGAAACATAGAAACATAGAAAGATGACGGCAGAAAAGGGCCACAGCCCATCAAGTCTGCCCACTCTATTGACCCACCCCATTAAGTCTGAATGCTAATGACCTGGTTCCTTAACTCGACCCTCGTAGGGATCCCACGTGGATGTCCCATTTATTCTTAAAGTCGAGCACGCTGGTGGCCTTGATCACCTGCACCGGAAGTCTGTTCCAGTGATCTACCACCCTTTCTGTGAAGAAATACTTCCTGGTGTCGCCACTAAATTTCCCTCCTCTGAGTTTGAGCGGGTGCCCCCTTGTGACCGAGGGTCCTTTGGGAAAGAATATATCGTTTTCCACCTCGACACGACCCGTGACGTACTTAAATGTCTCAATCGTGTCACCCCTTTCCCTGCGCTCCTCTAGGGTATAGAGCTGCAGTTTGCCCAGTCTTTCTTCGTATGAGAGACCCTTGAGCCCCAAAACCATCCTAGTGGCCATCCTCTGGACCGACTCAGCTCGAAGCACATCTTTCCGGTAATGTGGCCTCCAGAATTGCACACAGTATTCCAGATGGGGTCTCACCATGGTTCTATAGAGTGGCATTATGACTTCAGGTTTACGGCTGACGAAGCTTCTATTGATACATCCCATCATTTGCCTTGCCTTGGATGAGGCCTTCTCTACTAGCCACCAGAGCAGTAAAAATAGACCACCACCTCTCATATCTGCAGACTATGATGCCCAGCTACAAAACATTCAGAGAAGAACTGGAAACCAAACTATTCAAGAAATTTGTCAAGTGATCTAACCAAACCGTATCGACCCTTCCCAGATCCTGACGCATACTATAGCTACCAACCTTGTAATCTCCCTGGGAATGCCCAGGCTAATTTCTTGTTGTAAACCGCCTAGAACTGGAAGGCATTGGTGGGATAGAAGACATCAATGTAATGTAATATAATTATGGTTTGGGTCTTGTTTGGTTTCTGGTAGTCATAGCCTGTTTTTTGTAAGGGGAAAGTTAATGTAATGTAATTTATTTCTTATATACCGCTACATCCGTTAGGTTCTAAGCGGTTTGAAGAAAATATACATTAAGATTATAAATGAGAAGTAAGAAGGTACTTAAAAAATTCCCTTACTGTCCCGAAGGCTCACAATCTAACTAAAGTACCTGGAAATTAATAAAGAAGAGAAAATAAAGATGGTTGAAAAAAGAAAAATTCTATGTGAATTTATAGGATGGAAATTAAACTGACAGTGAAGAACTGTATGAAAAATACATATGGAATTTAATTAAGTTAGTTTAGTTAAGGCATTTTCCAAATTTTTTGGTCTTTATGAAAGCTTTGGTAGGAGTAGGCTTTTCTTAATAGTGTTGGTAAAGGATTCTACCATTTTGCTGCTAGGTTGTAGAGTAAAAAGTTTTGCATTTGATTCCTCCAGGATTTAAGGATCTTAATCTCATATGGTTGCTGATCAGGTTATATTTGTCTTTGGGATGTATTTCAATTAAATTCAACATGTAGTCTGATGTTTTGCCATGGAAGATTTAAAAAATTCACCTTGCATCGAAGGGGAGCCAGTGTAGTTCAAGGTTCAGGGGTGTCACTTCATCATACTGTATTTGATTTCTGAGAAAATAAGTCTGGCTGCTACATTTTGAATGGTTTATAGTTTTTTTTCTGTATATTTTCTTTGCATCCTATATAAAAGACATTTTGATAATCTAGTTGGGATAGCACCAGTGACTGAACCAAAATCTGAAGAAATGAAGAATTTGTCTCAGTTTTGCCCGTGTTGTGAATATTTTCTTGGTTAATGTTCACGTTTGTGTCACCCAGGGTAGGTTCTTGTCAAATAGAATCCCTAGGATTCTCAGTTCTGATTCAGTGGGTGTTATGCAATGTTATGTGAGTGTTGTCTTTGGTGATTCTGGGTGAACTTCTCAGTAAAAATTTGATGTCCTCCTTTGTGTGTCCTCCTTTTTTTTTTTTTTTTTGTTCAAAAAAGTTTTATTGGTTTTAAGAAAAGCATACCAATATATGGAACAATGTTAACAAAGAATAACTCACTGTGTACACAAATACAAGCAGATGTAAAATGACACAAGTACATGGGTATAAAGGATTATCAGTTTAGTATACAATAATATCTGTCTTCCTTTGTGAGCAATTTAAAATCAACAGAAGATTCAATTGTTTTAATAAATCTAAATAAGGACCTGTATAGGACCCGTTATTATCTTTCAAAGGTAAATTTAGATCTAAAATAATTATATTTTTTAAAATTTGTATCATAACAGCAGATAATGTTAGACAATTTGTTGTGAATCATATTCCAATTTCCTGGCAGTCTATAGATCATGAAAATACTTAAACTTTCAAAAATTTCTCAAATCCTGAAGTTGACACATCATAATTCCATATCCAGCTGTAAAGCAAATCATCCCCTTCCTGTTTTTGGGCAATAAATGATTCTGTATACCAGAGGACAAAGATCTAGTAGGGTATAGAAAACAAATGGCTGCATGTGTGTTTGATGTGTTGAGTGGTGCTTAGATGGAACCCTTTTAAAAATTAGCATCATGTTGGCCACCCTCCAGTCTCCTGGTACTATGTTGGATTTTAAAGAAAAATTACTAATCACTAATAATAAAACCCTAAGCATGCATGCGCACTCCTACCTGCATGATCCGTGATCCGTAGCTCCGTTGTCCCGCATACGCAGTAGAAAGAGCCTGTGGCGTTTTGTATGTGGCAAGATGAATTTAGATAGGCTGGAGTGGACTACAATGGCAACTCTAGTGGTTAGAACCTAAGGACAGTGCCAGGAGGATTTCTACAGTCTTATGTTCCATAAAGGCCAAAGGAAGCCAATGATCATATTCATTGTTGGTTTAATCATGAATTGATGACTTGATGGTCTGTTCAGGATTTATCTGCTGTCATTTACTATGCTACTAAGCTACTACTGTATGTAGTAACAGGGCACCCAAAGCTTCATTTAAAATAATGACTAATAAGATTTTTTTTTTTTTTTGCTCATGCATATTACAGGATAATGAACACTCTCCTTCTGGCAATATTGAAAGAAGAGACCTTCTATGCTCCAAAACCTGTGCCTATCAATAATTGATTATTCTTATAAAGTAATACATGCCATTATTCAAATAAAACAATATATTAATCTGCAGTTAATCAAATATAACTTCCCTATTCATGGATTTTAAGCCTCTTATGGATAATTCTGTGATGGCAATCCATCTGATTGGTTTAATAATGTGTATACGGTAAGAGAGTGGAGGGAGGGTAAAGTAAGAGTAGGCTTTGAAATTATCTGAATCACAATGATGATATTCACTATCTTTAAGAACATAAGAATTGCCGCTGTGGGTCAGACCAGTAGTCTATCATGCCCAGCAGTCCGCTCACGTGGTGGCCCTTAGGTTAAAGACCAGTGCCCTGAGTCTAGCCTTATCTGCGTACGTTCTGGTTCAGCAGAAACTTGTCTAACTTTGTCTTGAATCCCTGGAGGGGGTTTTCCCCTATGACAGATTCCGGAAGAGTGTTCCAGTTTTCTACCACTCTCTGGGTAAAGAAAAACTCCCTTACGTTTGTATGGAATCTATCCCCTTTTAACTTTAGAGAGTGCCTTCTTGTTTTCCCTACCTTGGAGAGGGTGAACAACCTGTTTTTATCTACTAAGTCTATTCCCTTCGTTATCTTGAATGTTTCTATCATGTCCCCTCTCAGTCTCCTCTTTTCAAGGGAGAAGAGGCCCAGTTTCTCTAATCTTTCACTGTACGGCTACTCCTCCAGTCCCTTAACCATTTTAGTCGCTCTTCTCTGGATCCTCTCGAGTAGTACTGTGTCCTTCTTTATGTACGACGACCAGTGCTGGACGCAGTATTCCAGGTGGGGCTTACCATTGCCCGGTACAGCGGCATGATAACCTTCTCCGATCTGTTTGTGATCCCCTTCTTAATCATTCCTAGCATTCTGCTTGCCCTTTTTGCCTCCGCCGCACATTGCGCAGACGGCTTCATCGACTTGTTGATCTGAATAAGTTATACATTTAACTAAGCAAATAGCAGTGGTGCAGTGACTATTAACCCCTAATTCTATAAAAACTGAGTAATTTAATTGAATAACAAGCTAATTAGCACCAATAATTGCCAGTTCAACAAGGTACTAACTATTGTAGAATTAATTACAAGTTACATGTGTAAATTTAGGTCCAAGTCAAAAAAGAGGGTGCAGGTCACGGGCAGATTTAGGGCATTTAAGTTATGCGCATAGTTATAGAATAAGGGCATCCATGCCCAACATCATATTTTCGTTGGTGAAAATTGCCATGACTAAAGTTTGGCGTGGAACCCAGAGGTAAACGCAATTCTATAAACTTAACTTTAAGCACAGTTTATAGAATAGCGCTTTTTTAAATGCTGAATTTTTAGGCATCATATATAGAATTTACTCCTAAATGCGTATATTCGACACCACTGACTACAGTTAGGGTTCCTTTTATTAAGGTATACTAGCGTTTTTTGCACACACATGAAATTACCACGTGCTACACCACGCGGTATGCTTCTAGAATAATGCCAGCTCAATGCTGGCATTAAGGTCTAGCACATGCAGCAATTTAGCGTGCGCTATTCCGCACGTTAAGACCCTAATATACCTTAGTAAAAGGATCCCTTAGCAAAGCAGTGAGTATATGTATTTAAACTACTACTACTCAAGTTTCAAGTTTTATTAAAATTTGATTAAATCACTTCTAATCTAATCTAATCCTTATGTTTGTATACCGCATCTTCTCCACGTTCGTAGAGCTCGGCACGGTTTACAGGAGATGAAATAGGAAGGAACTACAATAACGGGTTAGGGGTCAAAGCATGAAGAATAATTAGAGGATTTGGGATGCCAGATAAGAAGAGTTTTTGAGGGCTTGGGATACCAAAGTTGGAGAGAGACTTACACTTTTGAGAAAAGCCAGGTTTTCAGATGTTTTCGAAAACTTGGAGAGAGCTCAAGTTCCGAAGAGGGGAGGTAAGGTTGTTCCAGAGCTCAGTGATTTTGAAGGGTAGGGAGGTCCCTAGCTTTCCTGTATGTATCAGAACTTCTAAGCAATTTATAATAAAAAAAATTTTAAGGTTAAAAAAAAATATTTCTAGAGTGCTACACCATCACTGAAAATAGATACCATAATGTCTACCCCTCTGCCCTTGAGATTTTGGAACTACATATCCACAGAACCAATGGGGTACAGCTAGACCTAGATTAGATAGCAACACCACCCAACTGTTTTATTTGTTTACTGTAAATCAGTTTAATATAATTCAAACAAAACAATAGTAGGCTTTGCAGACCGGGCCATTTTTCCCTGTTCCAGCACAGTGAAGGGGAAGGGAGATCGAGTCGTCCCCCTTCACTGCACCGGAGGAGCAACGCGTTCGGCGGTTTGCCCCGCCCCCAGCAGCCACTTCGGCACCTGGCCTGCTTTTCCAGCCCTCTTAAGGGCTTTGCAGACCGGGCCATTTTTCCCTGTTCCAGCACAGTGAAGGGGAAGGGAGATCGAGTCGTCCCCCTTCACTGCACCGGAGGAGCAACGCGTTCGGCGGTTTGCCCCGCCCCCAGCAGCCACTTCGGCACCTGGCCTGCTTTTCCAGCCCTCTTAAGGGCTTTGCAGACCGGGCCATTTTTCCCTGTTCCAGCACAGTGAAGGGGAAGGGAGATCGAGTCGTCCCCCTTCACTGCACCGGAGGAGCAACGCGTTCGGCGGTTTGCCCCGCCCCCAGCAGCCACTTCGGCACCTGGCCTGCTTTTCCAGCCCTCTTAACCCTTTCCGCCCCCCCTCGGCGAATACCTTTTCTTCCAGCGAGACACCATTACCACAGCCCAAACCAGAGACATACCAGAACCAAAGAATCTCCCTCTCCACAAACAAAATGGAACATTACATATTCAAAACCACACTTGCCATCCTAATACTTTCACTACTCATTTCCAACTGGCAAACCACAGGATATCACCTATCACCCATCCCAATTCTGACAACAACCTACAGGCAACCACAACCACCCAGAAAAATCCACAACACGAGAACCCTAACATCCTGCCCACTGACCAGCCAAGACCACATTCCCACCACCTGGGGAAAAAGACCTCCACTAAAGCACAAGACCACTACTCAAAAACAACTCACACCACCAAAAAATATCCTCTACCTTAATTGCAATCCTAATTCCAACACAAAATATACCTCGTTAACCTGTGCCTACATGAATATAAGATCAATTAGCCCAAAAGCAAACCTAATCAAAGACTGGCTGACTGAAGAACAACTAAGCTGTCTCTTCCTAGCCGAAACCTGGCTAACATCAAATTCGGACCCATGCATAACCGAATTCTGCCCCAAAGGGTACAAATTAGAGCTGGTTTGTCGAGAAAACAAACGAGGGGGAGGACTAGCTATTCTAGTACAAAACAACCTCAACCTAAAAGTTCTACACAAACACTCAACCCCTCACTTAGACCTTCTTGCATGCCAACTCTCCGACAACACACTCACAGACACCCTGAACTGTCTATTATGCTACATCACTCCAGGAAAATGGAACACCTCAAAACTTGAACTCGAAGAATTCATATTCCAGAACTCTCTAACCTCCACATACAATTTGCTCCTAGGAGACATCAATCTCCACCTCGAGGACCACACATCCAAACAAGTAGACGATATACTCTCATACCTCGACGCCCTATCCTACCAGATCCTCAATCCTGAACCCACGCACGAAAAAGGCCACCAACTTGATATAGCAGCATTCACGTCTCATAACCTCCACACCCCAAAAATTCATATCACCAATGGTACCTGGCATCCCTCTCTTTGGTCAGACCACCACAAATACACTTTCACCATCAACTGGCCTCAAAATAACACAAAACCCAAGCCACAAAAAACAACCTTCAAATCTAGACAGAAAATTGAGCCTGCCACATTCTGGGATAAAGTTGACCCTATAATCGCCCCCATCGACCCAACTGACTTCGTAAATCACTGGCGCATCCTAAGTGAAACAACCTTGAACGAGCTAGCCCCTGAAAAAACCAAACATAGAACCTGCAGATCCTCAGACAAGTGGTTCGACTCCGAACTCCTCCTACAAAAAAGGCACTGCAGACAACTTGAAAGATCTTGGAAAAAAAAGAAAAATGATCAAACCAAATCCGCTTGGAGAACCCAAATCAAACTATACAACATCAAACTAAAAGAAAAGCGCAAAACATACTACTCTAAACTAATTGGCACAAACACCTCTGACACAAAAACACTCTTCAACTTAGTAAAACAACTTACGGACACAAACCCATTCCTTGCCACTCAAGGCAATAAACCACCAACAGCTTCTCAACTAGCAGAACACTTCAAACACAAGATCACTACAATCAGAAATACCCTCAACAACTCAACCACCAAACTCTACGAGATAATAACCCCCACAACGGAAGAAGCCATATCTGCAGACAGAACATGGACCACATTCCCAACTCTACAATGGTCTGATTTGAACCGACTATACAAAAAATACAGCCACGCCTCATGCGACTTGAACTACTGCCCATCGTATCTGCTAACAAATGCCTCCCTTAAATTCAAAACCAACCTCATGCAATGGATTCAAAGCACTCTCATAGAAGGTCAATTCCCACAAGATCTTGGAGAGATCATAATCACACTCCTACTGAAAGATCAAAAAGGCCCTATAGACGCTCCTACCAACTACAGACCTATCGCTTCGATCCCATTATATGTCAAACTGATTGAAGGACTTGTGGCTCAATACCTCACCAACTACCTATTTGACCATAATATACTTCACTCCTCTCAATCAGGATTTAGATCTCACCACAGCACGGAAACACTACTAGCAACACTACTAGACATAGCCCGACAACACCTCAGTAAAGGACACAGGATCCTAATTATCCAACTGGATCTTTCCGCCGCCTTCGATCTAGTCGATCACACCATATTACTCCAGATACTTGATGCAATCGGGATCTCAGGGGTGGTTTACAATTGGTTCCAAGGATTCCTTAAAACAAGAACGTACAGAGTTAAGACAAACAACACGAAATCTAACTCATGGTCAAATCCATGCGGAGTCCCGCAGGGGTCACCACTATCGCCCATTCTATTCAATCTCTTCATCTCCTCCCTCGGCACCACTCTAGACAACCTAAATGTAACATCATTCAGCTACGCAGATGACATAACTATTCTCCTCCCCTTTGAAATCCAAGATCACACCTCAACAGGACACCTGGAAATAATTCTGGATGAAGTAGAAAAATGGATGACAAACCACAAACTGAAACTAAACTCGGACAAAACCAAATTCCTAATGCTTGAAACGGACAAAAACCCATCCATAACAGACCTAGAAATTAAAGCAACCAAATACCCAATCCAGACCTCACTCAGAATCTTGGGAGTGCTGATAGACAGAAGCTGCACTATGCAGACCCAGATCAACAAAACTACCCAAAAAGCATTCTTCACAATGCGCAACTTAAGAAAAATAAGGAAATTCTTTGACAAAGAACACTACAGGATAATTGTACAATCCCTGGTACTAGGTCTCGTGGACTACTGCAATATCCTTTATCTACCATGCCCCACAAACATGATCAAAAAACTTCAAACCGTTCAGAACACAGCCCTTAGACTAATTTACTCACTCGGAAAATTTGACCACATCACCAATGCCTACCTAGACTCACACTGGCTACCGATTCGAGCCAGAATTCAATTCAAACTATACTGTCTACTCTTCAAAGTAATTAACGGTACTGCACCCACCTACCTAAATGACCGCCTAAACCATAACCTTCCAACCAGAACAAGAAGAACACTGACATCATTCACATACCCACCACTCAAGGGTACTCACCGCAAAAAGCTTTATGATAGCCTCCTGGCAACACATGCTGCAAAACTCGAACCTTCCATCACCAGATTGTTAACCACAACATCAGACCTCAAGACATTCCGTAAAGAAATCAAAACACTGCTGTTCAAAAAATATATACAATCTACCTAACCTCCCTCACCCCATCCCCCAAGAAACCAAAACACTGCCGTCCAAAACATCTTCCGATGTTATTAAGTCTTTACTATCATTCTGTTATTAAGTCTCTATCCTCAAACTGTATTCTCTATTGTCATGTACCATCCTGGAAATGTCCAGTTCTCTTCTTATGTAATCCGCTTTGAACCGCAAGGTACAAGCGGAATAAAAATCACTAATGTAATGTAATGTAATGATAAAATGCAAGGTAACACAATGCAAACCAAATGATAATCATATTTTGTTTGTAGTTACCTCAGTGAAGATCACGGTCCAGTGGCATGCAGTCAGAGCCTTCAGTGGATTCACCCCACCCCTTAAAGGCCCTGAGGGCATTGCTCTGAATTTGATTGATTGAGCAGGCAACAGGCAGATGCTGCTCAGCCAATCAAATTCAGATCAGTACTGTCAAGGCCTTCAAGGAATTGGGAGAATCCTCAGCCCAAGAACCCTGTTTTTCATTTTTTGGTTTACTTTTTGTTTCATGCAGTTTGACTGGTTGAACAGGCTGCTTACTCATTAAATCAAATTTCATCAAGCAAAACATAAACAAAAAAAATAAAAAAGTAGTGTAGAGCTGGGGATTCATTGAATCCCCTGAAAGCCCTCACCGCACGCCACTATCACAGGCCTATTTTATGATTAGCTTGGATTCTGAAAAACAATCTGTTATATTGGTTGTGTTGCATATGTTCCATTGTAGGAAAAAAAAGTGTGTCAGAAAAGTTTGCCATCTGTGACAGTATGACTGTCAACAAATATGCTCTGATTTAAATTTTAATTCCCAGAAAACTGCTGCTCTGCCATTATTTCTCTTTCCTTATGAATGTGAAGCATCTTCCCTGCAGTATAGATACAAACAGAAAAAAAACCAAAAAACAAAGATATAACAATTTCCATGGCTGCCAATTAAATGGAATACCCTTTTTTTTTAAGTTTAACCCTGTAGAAAGGATGCAAACTAGAAAGGATGCAAAGGTTAGAGGTTATAGCGAACCAGGTTAAGCCCTCTGCTTCTCCCATTGATCTTATGCTCTCAAACTTATGCTTTAAATTGTGTTGATGCAGAAGTAAGGGTTTTGATAAACCTGCTCACTTCAGATGTCGTCTTAAAAAAAATGCCTACTAAATTTGGTCCATGGCATCAGGAATGCCGGAAAAGTCAGTGGAGGTTTAATTGGATTAGGCTCCGTGTTCCGCACACTTTACTGACAACTTTCATGACAGCTTAGCTAACAAGATAATATACAACAAAGAGGTCTGGTATTTAGCAGAGGCCTCACACCTTAGCCAGGGGCAATGCACCTGGGCAGACTGTGATTAGCAACAGAATATGTAACTGACAACACCACTGTGCTGATATTGTCACTAGCCCCACACCCTCATGCATTTTTAGATGAAACTCAAACCTGAAATTTTAGCTGCTAAAAGTGATTGGTTTCAGCTACAAGCTCCTGATTTTGACGTCTGCTGCATTGTAAAAGCCGGAGGGGAGCTAAACGACTTCTCTGATCCCTCCCACACAAGTGCTGACATTTGCAAAAAAAAAATAAAAATAAAAAAAAGTTCTTATTAATGTGGTGTCTTCATTTTATTATTAAAGAGCACCAGACTGAAGTCAATCATTTTTTTTTTTCTCTCATGCTCTATTTGAGGAAGAAAAAACACGCAGCTGTGTTGGGAATTTCCTGGCAATTTTCACGATAGTTCACAAATGATATAATTTAATAGGTTAACTACCCACTACATTTTTGGTGGTAAGTGTGAGCACACCCAAAACCTACTGTATTGCTATATAGGTGACACCAGTGGAGTACCAAGAGGGGGGCGGGAGGGGCGGTCTGCCCCAGGTGCATGCCCCAATGGGATGCACAGCCTGCCACCCATCAGGGAATAGGGTGCCACCGGGGAAAGGCTGCCAATGCCGCCATCGGGAACAGGCCGGCGCCGAGTTCTCCCTCCCTGCTTTTCTTCCCTGCGGAGCCGACCAACTCTCGCCACCCAACATCAATTTTGACATCGGAGAGGACTTTTTGGGCCAGCCAATCACTGCCTGGCTGGCCCAAAATGTCCTCTATGACATTAGAATTGACGTCGGGCAGCGAGAGTTGGTCGGCCCCGTGGGGAAGAAAAGCAGGGAGGGAGAAATCAGTGCTCGCCTGTTTCCGAAGACGACAGTGGCAGCCTTTCCCTGGCGGTGGTGGCAGCAGAATGTTTCCCAATGGCAGTGGCATGGGGGAGGACAGGGAGAAAGAAAGAAAGAAAGGGGGCAGGGTGAAACAAAGAAAGAAAGTAAAAAATGGGGCACGGAGAGAGAGAAAGACAGACATAGAGAAAGAAAGGGGGCATGGAGAGAGAAAGAAAGAAGCAGGCAGGGTGAAACAAAGAAAGAAATGGAGCACGGAGATAGAGACAGACATAGAGACAGACATAGAGAAAGAAAGGGGGCATGGAGAAAGAAAGAAAGAAGGGGGCAGGATGAAACAAAGAAAAAGTTGGGGGAGGGAATGAGGTCTGGAGGAGAGGAAGCATACAGGAGGCTGAAAGAAGGGAAGAAATATTGGATGCACAGTCAGAAGAATAAAGTGCAACCAGAGACTGATGAAATTACCAAACAAAGGTAGGAAAAATGATTTTTTTTTCAATTTAGTGATCAAAATGTGTCCGCTTTGAGAATATGTTTATGCTGTCTATATTTTGCACTATGGCCCCCTTTTACTAAACTGCAATAGCGTTTTTTAGCGCAGGGAGCCTATGAGCGTCGAGAGCAGCGTGGGGCAATCAGCGTAGCTCCCTGCGCTAAAAAATGCTATCGTGGTTTAGTAAAAAAGGGAAGGGGTATATTTGTCTATTTTTGTATAGTTGTTACTGAGGTAACATTGCATAAAGTCATCTGACTTGACCTCTTTGAAAACCCAAGGAATATAAATGATAATTAACATTTTCTCTGCGTACAGTGTGCTTTGTGATTTTAAAATTTTATTGTTGGTAGATCATTTTGACTTGGCCACGAAGGTAAGGGGGAGGGAGGGAGGGGAGCTGCTGAAAGACATCTAGTAATCCTTGTAGGCTTGACTGTGCAGGGAATTATTTTTGTAAAATCATGTTTTGTTATGTGATTGGCATTATTTAGACTTTAATTTCTATGAATGAATAGAATGAAAATGATATAAAATTACTTGCTTGTTTTATGTGCATGCGTTGAAGGAAAGTAGAGTGAGAGTGGGCTGAGGATGCTGAAGGGAAATGGGGGAGAGAGAGTGGGGAGAAGATGCTAATTTATAAATTGACAATTGTACAGAATATTGTTTCTTTTTATACTTTAATATAATAAGTTCAATATAAAACAATTCAAGGCGTGTGTGGATGGAATCAGGTGGTTTGCGGGGATGGGGACCGAGCTTACGGTTATTAGTCCAATAAAATGGTATTTTCTTATTTCTCATTATTTGTTTTATTTTTATTTGTTAATTTGTAAAGTGGTGATTGTTATGTATCAGTTTTTTCAAATTTACATCAACTGTCTATATTTTGCACAGTATTAGAAAACATGTGTTACTGTTTTTGTGGTGTTGTGGTGTTGCATTGTATGCAGAGTCTGGTTTATTGGCGGTTCAGTTTAACCTTTGTCTACATATTTCTATTTTTAGTTTGTGATTATTCCATATTGGGCGAGGGCGTATCTATCTGTGTGTATGAAAGGGACATGGCTTTCTGATAGCATCGACTGTACAGGATCAACTGACTGTGTAGGATCTGGCTTGTTTAGTTTTACAATGTATGTGTTGGTGTTCTAGTGCTCACTACAGTGTTTAAGATGCTGCCTTTTCCTAGATACACTCTTGTTGTGCGATATGTGGATTGTTACTAAAAATCATATTTTTCATATAGAAGGGGGGGGGGGTAAAAAAATGATGGGCTCTGGGTGTCACATATGCTAGGTACACCACTGGGTGACACCTGCAGCAATAAAGGCTATTGAGGTGGTAGATAGGTGGGTAAAGTAGGTGTGAGGGGGCTCACCATACACTAAAGTGGGTTTCTGGTGAAATATATACCTGACACCCTTTATGTGAAGATCACAGCTGTGCCCCCTAAGGGGCCTCACTATATCACGTCTCTATATCTGCAAATTTCAATAATTCTTAATATTTTACAAGTAGTAATAGGACAATTTTAAAAGGATTCCCTTCTACACTTTCGGCATTCTTATGAAACAGAAGATGGTGAGCAGATAAGACAGCAGGGCTCAGAAAAGAACCTGTAGCACTAAGCCATTTGTAACTCCTTTTTAGGGCCTCTCTTGTGGAAGAAAGTCCACCTACAAGCACTATAGAGATCTGATAAATATGGTGACATCCCAATGGTTCTTCTGGAGGTGAGAGGGTTGAAATCAGTACTTCTAGGACCAAAGACATCAAATTCATTCATAGTAACTTTTGTTCCAAACAATAAAGAAAAGTTTGCTGAAGCAAAATATGCTAAATGATAGGAAATAAAAAAATGCACAGCCTGCAAATATTTGCAATACAAGTAAACTAAGAAATTTGTAGGTGTTCCCT
The DNA here is from genome assembly GCF_902459505.1 of Geotrypetes seraphini. Lineage (NCBI taxonomy): Eukaryota > Metazoa > Chordata > Amphibia > Gymnophiona > Dermophiidae > Geotrypetes > Geotrypetes seraphini. The sequence continues at coordinate 119,911,484 of NC_047086.1, forward strand.
TCAGCCTCGTTGCCTCTTTGACTTTCCTAGACACAATGTAGAATCTTTTGTTACCATTTGTCGTGGGCAGGGCAATCCTGATGCTGATTAGCTTTCTTTTACTCTTCTTCTCTCTGGTAGCAATATTTCTCAAAACAATTCTAGTGAACTGGTGCTAACATTTGAAAAGGGGAAGAACAGCTTTTAAACTAGAAACTGGAGGAAGGCCAACAGTTGCTCAAAAGAGCATGGTTCAGGACAAGGCATCTTTAAAAGATATCATCATAAAAGGGAAGACAAAGCATTCCGATAGTAAGATTGCAATACAGGTCACAGTAGTCCAGATTGAGAGCAGGCTGATTTTAAATATTTCAAATTATCCATGCAAACTGCTGAGCAAATTATAAATAGATAAGGCAAACATTGTTTGAAAATGTCTGTATGCAAATGCCAGAAGTCTAAGAAACAAGATAGGAGAGTTAGAATATATTGCACTAAATGAAAAGATTGATATCATAGACATCTCTGAGAATTGGTGGAAGGAAGATAACCAATGGGACACTGTCATACTTGGGTATAAGCTATATCGTAGAGATAGGGTGGATCGAATCTGTGGAGGCGTAGCATTATATGTTTAAAGGGCCTTGAATCAAATGGAGTGAAAATTCTACAGGAGCAGAAACACACCTTGGAATTCCTATGGGTAGAAATTCCATGTGTAAGGGGGAAAACGATAGTGATAGTAGCGTACTACTGTCCGCAGGACCAGGATGAACAGCCAGATGCTGAAATGTTATGAGAAATTAGGAAGGCTAACAAACTGGGTAACACAATAACAATGGGTGATTTCAACTATCCTGATATTGACTGGCATCAGGCATGCTAGGTTGATAAAATTCCTTAATGAAATCAAGGACTGCTTTATGGAGCAGCTGGTTCAGGAACCAAGAGGTGAAACAATTCTAGATCTAGGTGCGGGAGGTAATGGTTCTGTGGCCACTTGATAACAGTAATATAATCCCCGGAATAAGTTCACATAGGAAATCCAATACCATAGCACTTAACTTTAAAAAAGGAGGCTAAGATGACATGAGGAGACTGGTAAAAATGAAACTTAGAGGTGCAGCTGCAAAGGTCAAAAATATATACACTTCTCCCTCCATATTCGCGATTTCTGCACTCGCGGTTTCACTTATTCACGATTTTTTGTATGCTGACCCCGCCCCCAAAAATTACATCCAAATTTAAGTTCCTTTCCTTTTACTATATCGAATAAAGTTTAACGTTTACCAACATTCACTCTGAAAATCATTGCTTCCATGCTTTCTCCCACCAAATCAATGCTTCAAATTTTTCACCCTGAAAATTGATGCTTCCCAAGTGCAGAGAAAAGCCTTGCTTCCCATCATCCATAGAGAGAAATGCTGCTTCCCAGCATGCATGAAGAAAATCGCTATTACCCAGAAAATCATTGGGTATCGCTGCTTGCCTGCTAACAGCTTTGGGAATCGCTGCTTGAAAAGTTATTTGCGGTTTTAAACACAAAACCGCTGGCTGTTACAAAAAAACCCTACGAATAACATATAAATAGTTATTTGAGGTTTTTCCATATTAGTGGCTATGTTCTTCCTACATCCACCGTGAATACGTTGGAAGAAGTGTATCAAGCATGGAAGTTATCCAAAATTCCATTCTGGAAGCCCAGACTAGATATTTATATTCCATGTATTAAAAAAGGAAGAAGTAAGGCCAAACAGAAGCCAGCATGGTTAATGAGTGGGGTGAAGAAAGCTATTAGAGCTAAAAGATAATCCTTCAGAAAGTAGAAGAAGGATCAGACTGTAAATAATTGTAAACAACACAAGGAATGTCAAGTTAAATGCAAGGCTCTAATAAGGAAGGCAAAGATAGACCTTGAAAAGAAGATTGTGCTGAAAGCAAAAACACACAGTACAATTTTTTTTAGGTATATTAAAAACAAGAAGTTGGGAAGAGAATCAATTGGACTGCTAGATGACCGAAGAATAAAAGGGCTCTCAGAGAAGACAAGGCCATAGTGGAGAGATTAAATGAATTCTTTGTCTCTGTCTTCACTGAGGAAGATGTAGGGGAGCTACTGGTGCCAGAAATGGTATTCAATTCTGATGAATCAGAGAAACTCAAACAAATTTCTGTAACACTGGATGATGTAATGGGTCAATTTGACAATTTGAACAGTAGCAAATCACCTGGACTGGATGGTATATATCCCAGAGTGCTGATAGAATTGAAAAATGAACTTGCAGGGCTATTATTAATAACTAGTGTTTAAGCCCATTACATTAATGGGTACTAGAGTAGATGTCTGTCTGTCTTTCTTTTTTTCTGTCTCTCTCCCTGCCCTGTCTATCTTTTTTTCTTTCTTTCTTTCTCTCTCTCCCTGCCCCATCTATCTTTCTTTCTTTCATTTCTCTCTCTCCCACTGTCTTTATTTTTTTCTGTCTCTCTCCCTTCCCAGACCCTCACTGAAGCCGCTTTCCAGCTATGCCAGCTAAGGGATCCCTTGCCCTTTTCTCAATCCAGCTGTGGCCAGCTGCCCGCACACACCTACCCAGCTACACAACGGGCAAATGCGTCCCGTCTCCCCTCTGAACCCCGTTCACTCAGTCTTGGTGCTGGATCGCTGCCTGATGTTTAAACCTGTTACATAAACGGGTGCTAGAATAGATGTCTGTCTGTCTGTCTGTCTTTCTTTCTTTCTTTCTTTTTCTCTCTTTCCCTGCCCCATATATCTTTTTTTTCTATTTCTCTCTCTCCCTGCCCTGTCTATCTTTTTACATTCTCTCTCTCTCCCTGCCCTGTCTTTCTTTCTTTTTCTCTTTCTCTCGCTGTCTATCTTTCTTTCTTTCTGTCTCTCTCCCTGCCCAGACCCTCACTGAAGCCGCCTTCCAGCTGTGCCAGCTAAGGGATCCCTGCCCTTTCCTCAATCCAGCTGTGGCTTTCACTTTCCACTTTCCCATGTCTCTCTTCTCCTCACCAGCCCAGGCCCCAATTCTCAATCAGGCATCTCTTGCCTCCCACACCCAAATATCAGTAGCAGCGGCAGCAATCCTGACTCACCAACCCCCCATTCCATACCCAAAGCAGCAGTGGCAGCGCTGTAAACAGGCTGTTCATGTCCAGCCCCGACAGGGCCTTTCTTCTACCTCATTCGAAGTGATGCGGCAGAGGAAAGGCCCTGAAGGGCTTGCCATGAGCAGCCTGTTTACAGCGCTGCCACTGCTGCTTTGGGTAAGGAATGGGGGGTTGGCGGGTCAGGACTGCTTCCACTGAGCTGATGCTTCCCTAGTCGGCGGTTCCTCCCTGCTCGGCAGCTTCCCTAGTCGGCAGTTCCTCCCTGCTTTGCGGCTTCTCTGCACAGTGGCTTCTTCCGTGCTCGGAGACTTCCCTGCTCGGTGGCTTCCTCTACGGAGTTGCCACTTCAAACTCTGTGCCTCTGCATGCAGTAGAAGGAGCCAGAAAACCGCCGCACACAAAATGCCACAGTCTCCTTCTACTGCGCATGCGGGGCCACAGAGCTACGGATCACGGATCATGCAGATAGGAGTGCGCATGCTCGCTTAGGGTTTTATTATTAGTGATTAGTAATTTTTCTTTAAAAAATTCAACATAGTACCAGAAGACTGGAGGGTGGCCAACATGATGCTAATTTTTAAAAGAGTTCCAGAGGTGATCCAGGAAATTATAGACCAGTGAGTCTGACATCAGTGCCGGGCAAAATGGTAGAAACTATTATAAAGAACAAAAGGATAGAAAATATGCATAAACATGGATTAACGAGAGAAAGCCAACATGGATTTAGTCAAGAGAAATCTTGCCTCACCAATCTACTGCATTTCGTTGAAGGGGTGAATGAACATGAGGATAAAGGTGAAACAGTTGATATTGTGTATTTGGATTTTCAAAAGGCATTTGACAAAGTATCTCATGAAAGACTTCTGAGGAAATTAGAAAGTCATGGGATATGAGATAATGTCCTATTATGGATTAAGAATGGTTGAAAGACAGAAAACAGAGAGTAGGTTTAAATAGTCAATATTCTGAATGAAGAAGGGTAAATAGTGGGGTTCAATTTATAAAGGTTTTTTTTTGTGGTGTAAATAGGGTTCTCCAGCGGTCTATACTGGGACCACTGCTTTTCAACATACTGTATTTATCAATGATCTACAGATGGGAATAACTAGTGAGTTAATTAAAGATAAGTTGTTAAATTACAAGAGGATCTTGGGAGACTGGGCATCAAAATGACAGATAGCATTTAATGTGAAATTGATGACTATTTATGCTTATCTCTTATAATAAAACGCTAAGCACGCATGCACACTCTCACGGCCGTGTTGCCTGATCTGTAGTTCCGTGGCCGGCAGAGTGCGCATGTGGGCTTGCCAGCTCTGGCCAGACAAAGTTCATTTTTTAGTTCAAAGCTGCCGCTGCGGCTCCTCTATCGAACCTCACCAGAGTCGGAGAAGACTTCCGACTCTGGCGGGGATTGAGAGAGGAGATGCAGCATCGGCTTTGAACTAAAAAATGAACTTTATATGGCCGGGCATCTGGGGTCTGCAATGCGATGGTGCGGACGCACGGAAGGCAAACATTGTGTGAGCAGGGCAGGATGACCGACTCCCGAAATAGGCAGCTGCACACTGGCCACTTCAATGCTTCCTCTTTGGTTGCTCAACAAAACGCGACAAAATAATGAACAAGCAAACAGACCCAGGATAGACCTGTGAGGATGGTGGACCAGGTGTGAGTGTGTGGAGGGTCCATCAGGGTAAAGGGCTGGGGACGGGCAGCCTGCCCAAAGATTCAGTGCAGTGGCCAGGGAGGGGATTGGGTTTGAATTGGTGCAGGCTCTGGTGTTGAGGTGTTTTTGGCAGAGCAGGGAAGAGGGACAGGGGAAGCAGGGAAGAGGTGCTACTGGGCCGGGGGAGCAATGAAGAGGGACAGGGGGAGCAGGGAAGAGATGCTGCTGGACAGGAAAGTGGAGTGGGGAGGGAAATGCTGCTGGTGAGAAAATGGGGCTCGGGCTGAAAGGGAACAGATGGGAGAAGGGGGCTGGGGGGGGGGGTAAAAATGGGTTTGGAGCTGGGGCTGAAAATAGGGGACATGTGAGGGAAGGAGGCTTTACTAGCACTGTTAATGTAATGGGTAAAACACTAGTTCATGTATAATCTTATTGCTTATGTTTAACTGGATTTGCTTCCTGTAGTCAAATCTATTGTGGTCCACTATGAACTCATAAGGGCTTTGGTGGAATACAAATGGTAATTTAATGGACATAAGAACATATGAGTTGCCATGCTCAGAATCGCAAGGAAGAGAGAGAGGCTGTCTGTTTGAATTGCTGTACAAACACTACTGGTATTACTAATTATTATTAAATGGATGGATTTAATATTATTAATCTTCATCAATAAAATATATCATGCTCTGACTTAGAGAAATATATTTTATGATGAACTTTAATTTGGGGAAAGAACATATATATTTCTCAGTTCAAAAGCTTTATTGAGTTGACTGTTTCAAACTTAGCTCTATAATAATAATAATATATTAGGTATAATATATATGAATATTTATTCAAGAACTAAGGCAACCTTTAATTAAACTGTGCTAGCAGTTTTTAGCACAGTGAGCCGCGCTGAATGTCTTGCACTGCTCCTAATGCTCATTGGACACCCCTGGCTTATATGATTCAAAAGTTACTCACAATTGGTAGTAAAAAAAGACCACATGGCCTACAGGAGAGATAAGCACATGGCTGTGATCTGATGGAAAAGAGAAAGAAGGAGGAGAATGGGTCTGGCTTTATAGATGTGGGTGGTTCCCATGAGGCATCAGAATTCAGGGGCAGTCTCTGGCATTGCATCTAGTCATAGAGCAGTCCAGTTTTTCTCTCTATTACTAGGTGGATGATGTCATGATTTAATTTTCATATCTGAATGGCTTAAGTTCTTCAAGACTGGGGGGGTATTTCCTTTTACTGGCACACCCAGCCATGCTTCGTTGATTAGTCTGAGAAATTAGGCCTAGATTCACTAACCTGCCTGATTGTGCCTGATCCGCGGCAGGCCGATAAATTCACAGAGGGTCAGTGATTGAAGGAATGTCCCCCACTGACCACATAGGGGGCAATTGGAGGAATGCCCCCACCGAGCACACGGATCGCTAGAGAGCAATCCTGAAGCATGCGTAGACAATCTTCTTTGTCTGTAGATGGTCTGCGCATGCTTACAGAGCTGCGAGCTGCTTTTTTTTTCTTTTTATTAAACTTTTTAATACTTCATGAGCCTGTGGTTTTAACCCGCTTTAAACCCGCAGATTAAAACCACAGGCTCACACTGCGGGGGGAGGGCAGGAAAGTTATGACAGCAAGAGGAGTTTCAGGGTGCAGGGTTGCGAGGATCAAAACCGAAACACGCTTTTGAAAAACCTTCAAATAGAAAAGTTTCACTCACATTTTACTCGGTTTCTTGATCTCCATTCCCCAAATAAACCTGCTCAAATGTTGACGTTGGAGACACAAAACAAGGACATACAGAAAATCCCATGATTTTTTGTTACTGTGAGAAGATGGGATGTTTTTTGGGTTTCTTTTACAAGCAAACAGACCTGAAGGGATACGATGGAAACAAATCGCCAGTGTTTTCCTGCTCACTTTCTGTCACCGCTGTCATATCAGCGAGTTCATTCATTTCTCCTTACCAATTCAATAAATCAGAGAGCAGAAAGAAGGAAAGGTTGGCAGAGAGCAGGAAAGATCATGAGTGACTGGTCCTCACCAGTCGCTTCTTTTTTGATCAGCCAGCCCAGTCGATGTTCCTTAAAAAGTTTAGTGAATCGCGTCCTTCCTACTTTGCATGGTGTTTACCCTCATTTGCATGTGCAGATCAGAATCAGATCGGCTATGAGGTTAATGAATTGGGTCGGGGTCGCAAAGGGGTCACAAACCAATCGGTAAGCTTAGTGAATCTAGCCCTTAGTAAGCGCCCCTTGACCATTTCTTTGTCATCCCTGAATAGGATGGCTCAAGTCTTTTCAAAATCCATGTTGGAAATCATTTTTGGTTCAGACAATAACTTTATCATTTAATTTCAGCAAAATATTTTATATAATGCTACACTGGCAGCAATCCAAGGCAAATTATGTAGGACACGAAGTTATGAATATTTTTGATACTTAGGCCCTCTTTTACTAAGGTGCACTAACCGATTAGCGCACGCTAATCGATTTAACGTACGCTAAATTCTAACACGTGCAAGTTATTCTATGTATGCTGTCACGAACCTAGCCCTAGAGCGGGTCTCGTGCCAGGCTTTGCTAGTGCAAAAGCTAGCCCTTTAATTCAAAGGGCTAATCAGGGAGATAAGGTTAAGCCCAGTGGAAGGAAAATGCTGGACTTCCCCTTTATCTCTGAAGCAAACAACCAGAAGGGGGTGGAGGGTTTAGAGAGGAACAGCTTAGAACAGCCTCTGAGTCATGCCTCTCACTCTGCTGTCCCCCAGCTGAAGGTAATGAACAGGAAGCCAGTCAAGTCTAGGCAGGCAGTGCAATTAACTCCTCCTCCTGTGAGAACAGGGCGTGGGCATCTCTGCAATTTAGAGGCTGCTCTCAGAAGGAGAGAGTTAGTCTTTCCTGGGCCAGCTTCAGGAGAGGGCTCACCTGAGGAAAGGCTGCAGTCCCTTGATATTGAAATGCAGGAGGCAGATACTGACCTGGGGCTAAGTCAGCAAGCTGTGCCAGAGCCAATGGAATGTTCACAACCCGAGGATCTGCCTGAGAATACTGGCATGGATTTAAGCTAAGTAGCTGGGTTGGGTGTTTGGGCAAGGTAGCAGTAGTACTCTGACTGTTTGTTCCTTAAAACAAGGTTCTGTGGGAATTGTCTGAGGCTTGTGCTGCTGTGCTATCCTGAAGCAAAAAGAAAAAAAAAACGGGTTTTTTTTTTGTTTGCAACTTTAAAGTATCAGAAAGCATGAAGTTTATGTGTGTTTCTGCTGAAGAATGTAACTGAGGGAAGTTAAGCAAGTTTGGGGAGAATTCATCAAACAACCAGGTTGGGTTAGTGGGGCCATTCGTGGCATTCTGTTTTTCAGAAAGTTTAAAGGTGAATTCACTTGCTCCCCTCCCCCATTAGCTTTGCTGAGCTGATTGGGGACCAAGCCGATTTACTCTGAAGGCTTGAACTCAGCACTGTTGGGAGTGCTATCTGGATTGTTGTTGGCCTGGCGAACCATAAAGGCAGCAGCATTTTGGACTTTCATTGTTGGCTTGGAAAATATTAACCTTTTGAATTTTGTTATGATTTTTTACTTACCTGGATGAAGGTGTGAGCTGTGATATACCTTTTTGTATCAGCTGCATTTTTGGTTTTGTTTGGACTAAGTTTATAGTGGGGAGTCTAAACTGTGTGCAAGTAGACTCTCATGCCAGGGTTCAATAAACTGTTTGAATGGAACCATGAACTGATTCTTTTGATTTTTCCGTTCCATGAATGAAGAAGGATCCAGCAGGGCTTTCTACCTTTGGGAAGCACGTCAGGGTGAATTAAAAGCGAACAGAGCCGCCCCCATTGAGGATCTTGAGGTAGGGGCTTTGTTACAATGCGTTAGCGTTTAGCATACACTAATTTGATTAGTGTGCCCTAATTGATTAGCACACCTTAGTAAAAGAGGGGATTAGCATTGGCCATTTACATTAACTCTCTATATGTTATAAATGATATTGTCTAAATTAAAACATAATTATGCTAGCATTCTATAAAAGAATGTAGATGTATACCAGTACTTTCTTTGATAGAATAAGTGCCATACAAGCACACTTTTATGGAATTCCTCCTTAATGTATTTAAGAAGTCCAAAGAATCTAATGTATCTAGACATCACAACAATACATGTTGAAATGAACCACTATTGGAATAGAACACTTTGATGAAATTATTAGAATTATTAGAATAGCAATCCAGTGATGTACCTAGCATATGTGACACCCGGGGCCTATCATATTTTAACACCTCTATATGAAAAACATGATTTTTAGTAATAATCCACACATCGCACAAGAAATATGTAGACAAAAGTGAAATTGAACCACCAAGAAGTTGGACTCTGCATACAATGCACCCCACAGAAACAGAAATAGTGATGCATGGCCCCTAATATTGTGCAAAATATAAAGATAGCAGATGTAAATTACAAATTATTTTTTTTAAAAACAGAAAATAAGATAATACAATTTTATTGGACTATTGCATTTTTCAATTAGCTTTCAGAGGCCAAAACCTCTTTCCTCATGTCAGTAAAGTATACTGCTGTTATGGCTTCCTGTCCTGACCTGAGGAAGGGGGAGGGGTTTAGTTTCTGATTTATTTAAAAATGTATTAAAATTTGTCCAATAAAAGTATCACCTTATTCCCATTTTCTATTTATAAACATTTGTCAACACAGCTACAATACTACTTTACCCTAATGTAAAAAAAAAAATAGAAATTTGTTGTCTCTGGTTTCTGCTTTCCTCATCTTCTCATTACTCCCTTCCATCCACTGTCTGACTTCTCTCTGCCCCTTCCATATGGTATCTTCTTCATTCTATGTCCCTTCCAACAACTGTCAGCCTCCTCTTTCCATCTCTCCCTCCACCCCTATTGGTCTGGCATTCATCTTCTTTCCTTCCCTCCTCTCCCCCAATGGTCTGGCATCTCTCTCCTCTCCTTTCCGCTCCTTCCCTTCTTATTCCCCTCTTCCATGGTCTGGCATTTCACTCTCTCCTTTCCCTTCCCTTTCCATTTCTTCCCTCATCTTCTTTCTCAATTTATTTTCTGCAACTGCCTAGAATAAATTCCTTCTTAATATACAGTCCTCAATTCCCCTCTTTTCACTGTGTTTAACTACAGATTGTCACCTCTTTCCCTCACCCATCCGGTATTTCACCCTTGAGGGTGTGACACTTTAACTTCATGCAATTTGATTGGTTGAACATCTGCCTACTCAATCAATCAAATTGCTTGAAGCAAAAGTGGCATGCCCTAGGGCAGGGGTGTCCAACCTTTTGGCTTCCCTGGGCCGCATTGGCTGAAGAGGATGCAGTACAGAATCTCAGACCTACAGCCATGCATTTTCTTTCTTTTTGCTTGCTGCAGAATAATTGGTTGAACAGGCTCCCTGATCAACCAATCAAATTGCAGCAAGCAAAAAAAAAAAAAAAAAAAGAGCACATAGAGCTGCAGATTCACTACCAGACAGTGAATCCCCTGACAGAAGGATGCTAAAGACGAGGTAAAGAGCAGGAGCCAGGAATGTGTAGCTGCATCAGTCTTCAGGGATTCCTTCAGGGGATTCACTGAATCCTCTGAAGGCCCTGACTGCACATCACTGTGGAGCACCTAACAGCACTTGCCTTTTTTGATGACAGAATTGCACCAGAAACAAAGCTACAAATGATGCAAAACTTACCGTGTCCACCTTTGCCAGAAATTCCATGACATCTCATGCATCTTGATGAAATGGAACCTATGACCTTTGAAAGTCTTGTAACACAAAGAACACAGTCTTTTTTTTATCTCTTGATTGAAAGAGGTTCAACAAAAGCAAAAATATTCTTGAAGAAATGTCCCACAGAGTGAACTGATGATCCAGTTTTCAAGGAACTTTGGAATCGGGCATCCAAACTGACTATTAATGATGCAGCAGAAGAGGGATAAACCTCACTGAAAAATACACTGATACTTTGGCAAAAGATGAAGAATAGAAGTTTTCTTCTGCATCAAAGGCGGTTCTTATGTCATAGACCGTTATTTGTTGAGTACACAAAAATTACAATATACAGTACTGTTAAGCTTAGTGGTAGTTTAAAAAAAAAACCTAATGAGCTGGGGCAACCCCTAAAATTTTATATGTCTTTCATTTTTGTATAAAGGAATAAATTTAGGGGCCCTTTTACAAAGGCGCGCTAAGCATTTTAGTGCGCGCTTAGTGTGCACTACAATACCGCACATGCTAAACACTAATGCCTCCATAGAGCTTGCGTTAGCATTTTTCATTTAGCGTGTGGTTAGCGCGTGCTAAAAACACTACCGCACCTTGGTAAAAGGATCCCTTAGTTTTATGGACAAACAAAATGTATCTTTTTGGGTTTGTTTGTTTTTTACCACCCTATTGCTACAAGCATAACTTAGCACAAGAACATGGCTATGTGAAGTTATTTATATTAAAATCTAAAGCACTTCTGGACACTCTTTTTTGTCTAAGTTTATACATAGTTAAGATCCCAGGGAACTATTTGAATTATCTGTGATAAGATTTATAACCTCAGAGTACTTGACAGGAAGTTTTGATTAGTGAATAGAAAACATTCAAAAGCAGGCAAAAGCCTACCCCAAAAAAGTTCATATATACATTTAAAGCCCCTTTTACAAAGCCATGATAGTAATTCCCATGCGCCTAAAGCCTCACAGCCAATTTAATTCATATGGGCTGCATCATATTTGCCTCACTGGGACTCACTACCACAGCTTTGTGAAAAGGGCCCCTAATCACAGTATGCTCCATTTTATAAGGGATTTGTGCAACTATATTGAATTCTGCTATTTTTAAGGCAAAAAAAAAATCTAAGGCCCCTTTTATCAAGCTGCGCTAGAGTTTTTTTTTTAGCATGAGCTAGCACGGTAAATGCTCTGACGCTCATAGAATTCATATGAACATTGGAACAAGTTTCAAGTTTATTAATTTTTAATATCCCGACCATCAAGCAAATGTCTGGCCGGTTAACAATATTTTGAAAAAGCTAAAAATTTATAATACGAAGTGAACGTAAATGACGTAGACTAGACAAACTAGAAAGTGAGGGTAAAAGGGGAAGGAGGGGAGAAGTTACATAATTTAGATGAGAAGGAAAAAGTGTGGGGGGGGGATAGAACGAGAAGGATAAGGTAGCATTGTTGAAGCAAATACATACTCGCGGTAAGAAGCATAAAAAGAGAAATAAAAATAAATAAGAGAAATAACAAAAAAAAAACAAAAAACAAAAATAAAACGAGAGAGATGAGGAAGGATGATCTAAGTTCAATTGAAAGCGTCTTGAAATAAGAAGGTCTTTAAGCCAGTCTTGAATTTGATTAAATTTTGTTCATCACGAAGGTATTGTGGAAGCGAGTTCCATAATGTGGGTGCAGTTACTGCGAAGTTGGTTTTTCGGGTGTAATAGAATTCTTTTAGAGATGGAATGAAAAGAAGTTTTTGGTCAGTGGATCTTAACGTGCGAGGGGAACATTGTGGTATTAGTAGTTTATCAAGGAATAAAGGTTGGTGGAAGAGTTTGATTTTAAAGGAAAGTAAGATGATTTTGTAGGTGATGCGGTGGGTGATAGGGAGCCAATGAGCCTCTTTAAGAACACTTACCCCGCTAGCCTGCACTATAACTCACTAGTGCAGCTTGATAAAAAAGGGGGTGGATAATTATTTATCATAGATTTTATATATATATATATATATATATATATACGTACATGTTTTGGTTATGAGATTGATCTGTAGTTGCAAGTCTGTGAAATAAACAAGGAAGCTGAGCTACTGGAACAGTTAAATTAGAAAATCTTTGTTCTGATCAGAAATCTGATATATAGCATGTGGTAAACAGAAAACTGAGACCTACCACAGATAATCTGAACACGAAGCTTTTAAAACAGTCAGTTACAAGGTATTAGCCAATTTGCCTTTTGGTGCTTTTCCACCCTTACAGCTTTATGTGAGGAATAAAAGGTTGAGTTGGGCCGTAAGAAATTAGAGGCACATTATAAAGATAATGAGTTACTGTAAAACATTCATGACATGCCATAACTTTAGAGCATGTTCTGCATACCAAAACTGAGACAAGTGCCTATAAAAAAAAAAAGAAAACAAACTTTTCATGTTATAAATAATGCAAACAGTTTCTAGTGGAAAGAAACAAAGTTGTGGCTAATTATACATGCAAAATTATCTTGCAATAGTAAGTTGTTAAAATAAGCTCATGTGGATACCAGAATATATTTTCAGGCTCTTATCATCATACTATAGGCTCCTTTTACAAAGCTGAGCTAGGGCCTTAATGCGCGGAATAGCGCACGCTAAATTGCCATGCGTGCTAGCTGCTACCGCCTCCTTTTGAATTATAGTAGATTTTCAGCTAGTGCGCGCTAATCCGATGCGTGCATTAAAAACACTAGCGCACCTTTGTAAAAGGAGCCCTATGGATTCTTCACATTTAACAATTCTTCAAATGTACCAAGATATTATAGAGGGTAATTTTATAACAGTTCCTGGTTCAACAGAGCAACTAAGCACTCATTTAGGTGCTATTTTATAAAGACATGAGTACTTATGTGACTTTCTAAATTACTAGCATATAAGGAGGTGCTGAATCTGCCCAATCAAGAAGAGAATGATGTGCATATGGTTCAATAAATTATCTGAAACAATGTCAAAAAACATAGAATTTTGTTTCTGCAAATTGGCACTTAACAAAATAAGATAACATTCTTTCCAGCTACTCTGGCAAAAGAATGCTCATAATTTGGTTGGTTGGGCTGAAAATATTTCAGCATCCCTTCTTATGTGGCAAAAATCACACCTATTTTGCAGTGTGGACACTTACACATGCTCTCACAAAGATGTAAGGCCTGGATTCTCTAATCGGCGCTAATTTTTATTGGTACTGGTAGGCACCCAAGCTCAGTAAAAAAAATCCCCACCATTTATAAAATGTTTTTAATGGAATTTCAAAGCGTCTACTAGCACCTAAAAAATGGCTGCTAGAATTGTACCTTCATAGGTGCTTTAGGCTTCCTAACGCCATTGTGGGTGTGGTTTACACTAGAAGTCTGCATTTGAGCCATCTTCCTTTCGTTCAAACTTCTGTTCAGAATTAAAATCCCAACATCAACTACAGTATTGCTCAATTTACTGTAGTGGGGTTGTTCTTCATAATTCCCAGTATAGCATTATTTTATCATGGGGGGGGGGGAATGGAGAGTGTCGGGTGGCAGGGTCGGCTTCGGGGGTGGGGTGGGGAGGCAGGGAGAAATTGGCAGCAGTGGCTCCAGCAGGGGGCAGGCAGGAAGAAAGGAAGAAAAAGTTGGGGGAGATTGGAGTGTGTCAGGTGGCAGGGTTGATTGGGGGTGGGGCGGGGAGGCAGGGCGAAAGGAAGAAAAAGTTGGACTTATGGAGGGACAGAGAGAGATGTTTGTTGGGGAATGGAATGAGGTCTGGAGAAAGAGGAAGCATGCAGGAGGCCAAAATAAAGAAATATTGGATGGACAGTCAGAAGGAAGTGCAACCAGAGACTCATGAAATCACCAACAACAAAGGTAGGAAAAATGATTTTATTTTCAATTTAGTGATCAAAATGTATCAGTTTTGAGAATTTATATCTGCTGTCTATATTTTGCACTATATTTGTCTATTTTTCTATAGTTGTTACTGAGGTGACATTGCATATTTTAAAGCCACCTGCCTTGACCTTACAATTACAATTAGTACTATTATTATGGGGGTGGAGTCAGGGGCAGAGTTTGGGTGGGGCTGGGGTGGAACTTGGGAGGGGGTACTCGGTTGGTATTTGTTAGGCTTAGGTAGTACTTGGCTTGAAAAGGTTGTGAAACACTGTTGTAAAACACTCTAGCACTTTGGTTTGAGCAGTAAATCCAGTATTAAAATCAAATTAAAGATATGCTTAAACTTGAAAATGCAATGAGAACTACAGATATGAAATACTACTTTCAAGATTTAATTTGTCTTACTCAATTTTTTTCTTTTGCATTAATTGTTAAAAATCAAGCTTTATTCCACTTGTGAATTCTCAAATTATTGTGTGTAAATTCTCAGACTAATGTGTGTAAATTCTGATGTAAACTGCCTAAGTCATTCTCCATCTAATCTTTTGTGTAGCATCACAGATATGCTCATTGCTCCTTTGACCATTGTCCATTATTGTTAAGTTTACAGGAGAACTGACATTTGAGCCAATACTGTTGGCAGGTCTTTGAGCTCCTTCTACCCAGGATTTATAATTTGGACATGGTTCCACAGCTAAATTCATTTATTCTAGACCTCATTATGGTCACATTATATCTTCATTTAATTAATTACATTGGCTTACTTTGAAAATAAGGATAAAGTTTAAAGCCTTGCAGTTGACATTTAAGACTATTAAAGCCCTGAGTCTCTCTTTTCTGCAGGAAATGATTTCAATTTATGCCCCATCACAAACCTCATATTCTGTAATGCAGGTCATTTTTTGCATATCTTTTGTTTGCTATGTCCTAATCTGTGTTCTTCACTTTCTCGAGTCTAACTTGACATATCTATCCCCAACATCAATTCAACTGAAACAATTATTTAATAAATATCCTCAGCTTGGACTTGTACATTTGATTATTGTAAACAACATTCTATTTCTAAAAGTGGTGCTCTGCAAGAAAAAAAAAGCAAAAAACAACTTAAAACAATGCATATTATTTGTCATGATGCATGCTATTTAGTAATTTAACATACAAAGTATCATGTTTGTGATTTTTTAAACCTTTGTGTGGAGTAAAATCTAAAGGTTGGAGGGAGGGAGAGAGTTGGACCTTAGGGGTGGGGTGGGGGGAGAGAGTTGACCTGGAGAGAGGAGGGGGGAGAGAGAGGGAGTTGGACTTAGTAGGGAGGAGGAGAGAGAGAGAGTTGGACTTGGTAAGGAGGAAGGGATGAGAGAGAGAGAGAGAGTTGGACTTGGGAGGGAGGAGGAGAGAGCAAATTGGACCTGGGGCAATTGAGGAAGAAGAATGGAAGATATTGGGGACCCTTCACCTACTCTTCCTCTTTCTCCTCCTCCTCCTCCTCACTCAGGCCCCCTCCAAAGATGAATCTTCTGCCTGAGTCACCCCCCCTTCCTCCTTACCATCTCAGGAATGGAGATGTCAGCGGCATGCCTCTAGCTATCAACACTTGCACTTCCCAAGTATGCTTGGGGAACGCTGGCATTGGCAGCTGGGGGCACCCCATACTTCCTCAGCCTTGAGGAAGAAGACCGCTTTAGGAATGGGATTCTTTTGACTGGCAGGGGCTTCAGCATTCCCACCAGCAAAGGTATGATATCTAATGTGGAGAGGAGGGAGAGAAAATATATGACACTTCCTGCCCCGCCCGATGGACTGTTGACTTTTGACTTGCATGATTAATCATGAAATTAATCAAATACAGTACACACACACAATATACTCGTATATTCTGTATTTATTTTTTCCTGACCTGTGAAGAAGTTCACACTGCTACATATCCAACTACAATTGTCCGACTGCCTTGCGCTCTGCCTTACGGTTTTACCAACCAATACGCACATTGCGATCTATGTACAGGATGTGTTTGATGGTGCCGTCTTTGAGCTCTGTGAAGTTATCAGTAACTCGTAAAACTATATTTCAGTGCAGGGGCCCAATTTGTTGGAATGCTCTCCCCTTGAAGTTAAGACAAGTCTCTATGTTGCTTCAGTTTAGAAAAGGTTTGAAAATAGCTTTATGTGGACACTGTTTTGTTAAGTGAGGTAAATGGATGGGGGAGAGGCTTCTGAATGCCTTCATTTTGGAGAGTTGTATTATCTGACTTTTCTTTTTTATGCTTATGATATTTTAGATTTACTTGTTAAGTTTCTGTCGATGCTTGTATTCTGTTTGTATATTTTATGTGCCTGATGGTAGGTCTGTATATATATTTTTGTTTCCATTTTGTTACGTATGTAATGCAGGTACCAACCTAGAATTGTTGGATATGTGGGTAACCAATATTTTAAAGCAATAAAATATCCCTTCTAGTTCTCAGATTGGTGAAGGTTCCTTTAGTACCCAGGCAAGCTGCCAAAGGACAGACAGTAGCAGGCAGAAAATGACTATGGCCCAGATTCTCTAAGGGCATTGATTAGATCCAATCCGATCCGTGCCCTGAAGGCTGATTCAAAAATCGCCCTCATACAAATGAGGGTGATTGGAATCACACCGCCAACAGACCTTCTGGATCGCTCTGTAACGATACAGCTTGGGAAATCACATGTACATTATCCACTTGTTAAGTGGTTATGTTATGAATGAAATAATGAAACTATATCTAAGGAAATGCTTTTTAACCGAAAGGGTGGTAGATGCATGAAACAATCTCCCAGAAGAGGTGGTGGGGACAGAGACTGTGTCTGAATTCAAAAGGGCCTGGGATAGGTACGTGGGATCTCTTGGAGAAAGAATGAGATAATGGTTACTACGGATGGGCAGACTAGATTGGCCATTTGGCCTTTATCTGCCATCATGTTTCTATGTTTCTATATACACAGTAGTGCTATAATATTCTGGGCCTGTTTGAAGCTTGCAATATAAATGTATCATAAGAACATAAGAAGTTGCCTCCGCTGGGGCAGACCAGAGGTCCATCTTGCCCAGCGGTCCGCACCCGCGGCGGCCCATCAGGCCTAATTGCCTGAACAGTGCCCCTGACTAACTTTGTAACTGCCACTAATCCTCTAATCCTATCCTTATAACCTACCTCTACTCCTATCTATACCCCTCAATCCCTTTGTCCTCCAGGTACCTATCCAAACCTTCTTTGAAGCCCTGTAGTGTGCTCCTGTTAATCACATCTTCCGGCAGCACGTTCCATGTATCCACCACCCTCTGGGTGAAAAAGAACTTCCTGGCGTTTGTTCTAAACCTTCCCCCTTTCAATTTCTCTGAGTGTCCCCTTGTACTTGTGGTTCCCCATAATTTAAAAAATCTATCCCTGTCTACTCTTTCTATGCCCTTCATGATCTTGAAGGTTTCTATCATGTCTCCCCTAAGTCTCCGCTTTTCCAGGGAGAAAAGCCCCAGCTTCTTCAATCTGTCAGTATATGAGAGGTCCTCCATACCCTTTATTAGCTTAGTTGCTCTACTCTGGACTCTCTCAAGTACCGCCATGTCCTTCTTGAGTACGGCAACCAGTACTGGACGCAGTACTCCAGGTGCGGGCGCACCATTGCACGGTACAGTGGCAGGATGACTTACTTCGTCCTGGACGTGATACCCTTCTTAATAATGCCCTTCTTAATAATGCCCAAAATTTTGTTTGCCTTCCTTGAGGCTGTGGCGCACTGCGCCAACGCCTTCAATGATGTGTCTACCATCACTCCCAGGTCTCTTTCAAGGGTACTCACCCCTAGCGGTGATCCCCCCATTTTATAAGTGAACATCGGGTTCTTTTTCCCTATATGCATGACCTTGCATTTCCCTATGTTGAAGCTCATTTGCCACTTTTTGGCCCACTCTTCCAGCGCTGTCAGATCTTTTTGGAGATCTTTGCAGTCTTCCGAGTTTTCAAACCTGCTGTATAGTTTGGTGTCATCTGCAAATTTAATAACCTCACATTTTGTTCCTGCCTCCAGGTCGTTAATAAATATATTGAGCAGGAGCGGTCCCAGCACCGACCCCTGCGGAACTCCGCTCGTGACCCATTGCCAGTCCGAGTAATGGCCCTTTACTCCAACCCTCTGCTTCCTGTCCGCCAGCCAGTTTTTGATCCATCGGTGGACCTCCCCTTGCACCCCATGATTCCATAGCTTTCTTAGCAGTCTTTCGTGTGGTACTTTGTCGAAGGCTTTTTGGAAGTCAAGGTAAATGATGTCTATAAATTCCCCTTTATCCACCTGGCTGTTTACCCCCTCAAAGAAGTATAATAAATTTGTGAGGCACGACCTGCCCTTGTAGAAGCCATGCTGGCTCGGCTTTAGCTGCCCATTGTTTTCGATGTTTTCAGATGCTGTCTTTAATCAGCGCTTCCATCATCTTTCCCGGGACCGAGGTCAAGCTCACCGGCCTGTAGTTTCCTGGGTCTCCCCTTGAGCCTTTCTTGAAGATGGGCATGACATTTGCTATTTTCCAGTCTTCCGGAATCTCTCCAGTTTTTAAGGATAGGTTGCATATTTGTCGAAGTGGCTCAGCTATTTCGTTCCTTAGTTCCTTGAATACCCTTGGGTGGATGCTGTCCGGACCCAGCGATTTGTCGCTCTTTAGCCTGTCTATCTGCCTGAGGACATCCACCTTGCTCACCTCTAGTTGGACCAGATTCCCATCCTGATCTCCTTTTATGATCTCTTCCGGTTCCGGAATGTTGGTTGTGTCCTCCCTCGTGAAAACTGAACTGAAGAACTCGTTTAACCTGTCAGCTATCTCCTTTTCTTCTTTTACCACTCCCTTTCTGTCTCCATCATCCAAGGGTCCCACTTCCTCCCTTGCTGGTTGTTTCCCCTTGACGTACCTGAAGAATGATTTGGAGTTTGTTGCTTCCCCCGCCAATCTCTCTTCATATTCTCTTTTTGCTTTCCTAACCGCTCGGTGACACTCCTTTTGGTGTTTTTTGTGCTCCTTTTGGTTGTCCTCTGACTGGTCCTTTTTCCATTTTTTGAATGATACCTTCTTGTCACTTATCGCCTTTTTCACTGCATTTGTTATCCACACTGGGTTTTTTGCTCTATTTTTTTTGCACCCCTTTCTGAACTTGGGGATGCACAGGTTTTGTGCTTCGTGCACCGTGCCCTTGAGTAAGGTCCAGGCTTTTTCTACGGACTCCATATTCCTTGCGGTGTCGTTGAGTTTCTTTCCCACCATTATCCTCATGGCATCATAATCCCCTTTTCTGAAGTTCAGTGCTGTCGTTGTAGTTCTTTTCACCTTTGATGGTCCAATTTCTAGCCTGTACTGGATCGTGTTGTGGTTGCTGTTTTCTAGTGGAGCTAGTACCGCCACCTCTTTAGCGGGTCCCCTTAGTCCGGTGAAGATTAGGTCAAGAGTGGCATCTCCCCGTGTTGGTTCCGTGACCAGCTGTTCCATGAAACAATCCCTCGTGACCTCCAGGAATTTGGTCTCCCTCATACAGTTTGAGTGCCCTATACTCCAGTCTATTCCCAGGGAGTTGAAGTCCCCCATCACCACTACACTTCCGCTTTTGCATACCTGCCCCAGTTCAGCCTCCAGTTCCTGGTCGGTTTCTTCCTTTTGTCCCGGTGGGCGATAGTACAGACCCAATTTTATGTCTGCTCCAGTTCCTCCGGATAGCTTAACCCATAGTGATTCCAAGTCATCCGCCCTTGCAGTTGTTTCCATCCTGGTTGAAGGTATGGAATCCTTTATATATAGCGCTATTCCTCCACCCTTTTTGTGTGGCCTATCTCTCCTGTAGAGTTTGAACCCTGGTAAAGCCGCATCCCATTTGTTGTCATCAGTCCACCACGTTTCTGTGACTCCAATTATGTCTAGGCCCTTTTTGTTGGCTAAAACTTCCACCTCTCCCATCTTAGCCCTTAGGCTCCTTGCATTTGTGTATAGGCAATGTAAGTTCCGTTTTTTTGCCCTTCCTGCTGGTTTCTCTCGTGGTTTGGCGCTCCTGGCGACCCCCTCGTGAGTTGCCAGTCCCCAGGCCTCGTCTCGGTCATCCTCCTCCTGTGGTGTGTCTTTTTCGTCCTCAACCTGTTTCCCCATTTTTGGTTGTCCCTCTGGATTCCGTTGTTCTCTGTTAGTCCTGTTTGCCAATTTCATTTGTGCCCTAGATCCCTGCAATTTGTCCTTAGGTCTGTAAGTTTAATAAAATGCAAGGATGGTCGCACCCCCACAATGTTAGGTTGGAGGGGTTATGTTTGACACGGCCTTACAATCCGAGGTCCCGAGTTCAATACCTTCACAGAAGTTTCATTAGGGATAGAATCAAATAAGAAGCATAGCCAGAGGTGTTTGCATAAAGAATATATTATAGAAATAGTCTTACAGAAAAGCAATATTTATAATCATTACAATTAAGCATTGCAATTAAATAAGAGAGCATAGCAGTTTCCCTGCCTTACAGAGTTCAGAGGCAAAGAGGGACATAGAAGCTTGCAGTTCTAGGAAGAGCCAGAGAGAGAGAAAAGGGGGATGGTCTAAGCTTTGTGTTCCATAGATAAAGGGAAGGATAGACAGAGAGAGGGAGAGCCAAGACAGAACCAGAGTGCCAAGCAAAGAGTCAAGAGATAGCTAGATAGAAAGAGAGAGATCGAGGGCCAAGACCCCTCTCCTGATAGCTTGATAGAAAAAGAGAGAGATTGATAGCTCCATAGAAAAAAAGAGATAGAGATTCATGTGTGTTGCAGAGAGCAGGCTTTTATACCTTGGAATCTTATTCTGACTAGAGAAAATATTGTATCTCCTAGTATCTTTCTGTTTAGAACTTGCAAACTGTTTGAAACAATGGTTAATTTAATTGACAAAGGAGGGTGTAATACCTGCAAGCATGGTGATGGGATTAGGTCTCTGGCTTCTTTGTTTCTTGATCTGTGCACTTGGACCTAAGCACCCTCTTAATCAGACATTAACACCTTTTAGCTAGTCATGATACAATCAGGGAAACTTAAAACATATCAGGGAAACTTAACACAGTTTCCCTGCACTCAGGGTCTATCTGCATTCCCAAGCCAGAGTCAGATTGATATAATTTCCCATAGGCCTCTAGGCTGACATCTCCCATACTTTTTATTTATTTATTTATTTTTATTATTCTTTGAAATGAAGGCAAGCTTGTGGTACCCTTCTTTAAACAGTCAATCTGCAATTAGCAGATGCTTCTTTTACCTCCAATATTATAGTCGCACGTCCCCTGTGCTTCAGAATCTCCAAGCTATGAAGATAAACAATTCCCATTATGAGTTCAAACCTCTGTCTTAGGTTGTATAGGCCATCATCTGGGCGGGGATCCCAGTATGCTTATATCTTACCCGTTGTTGAGCGAATGAACGGTGCATAAGGGATGCAGGAAGCTATTTCAGGAGGTTCAGGTATAAAGGTACCAAGATGTCATAAGAGAGAGTATCTAAGTATAGGATATGGGAAAATATTATGTCTGACCCAGGTAATGGTAATGCAATAGGCCATGCCAAATTAAAACCAAATTAGAAAGTGTCAGAGAAGATACTGGAAATACATGTATAACTGCCTTAAAAGCTAGAAGGAACGTGGTATGATAAGCGTTGTAAAGAAATGTACATGTGTTTCACTTTACAGCAAAGGAAAATCATAATAATACATAGCAAAATTTGTACAATAATTAAGATAATGATAGGGTGAATGAAAACATTAAATACATGGTTTGCAGTGGGCAAATACCCAAAGAAAAGTTCCCAAACTGAGACATGAGAGTCTCGTAGCAAATTTTGTGCAATCTGTCCATTTAAAAAAGTGATAGTATGATTCACTTCTTTGGAGGTTTTCTTAAGTTGTTCAATGCAATTAACGATCTGGAGGCAGGGACAAAATGTGAAGTTATCAAATTTGCTGATGACACCAAACTCTGCAGCAGGGTTAGAAACACGGAAGACTGCGAAGACCTGCAAAGGGACCTAACGAAACTGGAAGACTGGGCAAAAAAGTGGCAAATGAGTTTTAACGTAGAGAAATGCAAGGTCATGCATGTAGGGAAAAAGAACCCGATGTTCAGCTACAAAATGGGGGGAACACTGCTAGGGGTGAGTAACCTTGAAAGGGACCTGGGGGTGATGGTCGACACATCACTGAAAGCATCGGCGCAATGTGCGACAGCCTCAAAGAAAGCAAACAGAATGCTGGGCATCATCAAAAAAGGTATTACTACCAGGACGAAGGAAGTCATCATGCCGCTTTATCGCGCAATGGTGCGCCCGCACCTGGAGTACTGTGTTCAATACTGGTCACCGTACCTCAAGAAGGACATGGCGATACTCGAGGGAGTGCAGAGGAGGGCAACTAAACTAATAAATGGTATGGAAAATTTTTCATACGCTGACAGGTTAAAAATGCTGGGGCTGTTCTCCCTGGAGAAGAGGAGACTTAGAGGGGACATGATAAAAACCTTCAAAATCCTAAAGGGCATAGAGACAGATTTTTCAAACTGTGGGGAGCCACAAGCACTAGGGGTCACTCGGAGAAATTGAAAGGGGACAGGTTTAGAACAAATGCTAGGAAGTTCTTTTTTACCCAGAGAATGTGATAGGCCAGAACTCTGTACAGGGGTTCAAGGAGGGTTTGGATAGGTTCCTGGAGGATAAGGGGATAGAGGGGTACAGATATAACTTGAGGTAGGTTATAGAAGTAGGCAGAAACCACTTCACAGGTCGCGGACCTGATGGGCCGCCGCGGGAGCGGACCGCTGGGCGAGATGGACCTCGGTCTGACCCAGTGGAGGCAACTTCTTATGTTCTTATGTTCTTAAGTATGGAGTTCAGTAAAGTTCAGCAGCTTTTGAAATATCTCGTTGCCCATACCAAGAGGTAGTGGATGTATAGCATATGAAATAAAGTCTGGAATGTCCATAGAATAGGTTAAATAGGTGGAATTGTACAGCAAAGCGTTCTTAGGAAGGTGGATATATCCGATGAACAGGAAACATTGTGTACAGCATGTGTGTAAAAGTCTTTGCAGTCAGGGTGCAGGAAGATGAATTAGTCCAGCAGGAACCGGCAGTCTCTTTAAACTGGTGAGATGCACGCTTGAAATGAAATGATGTCTGCACAGGATCTGATTTTGCACAGGATCTGTTAAGTCACTGGAAACTGGTGGTGTTCGCTCTTGAGATGAAATGATGTCTGTGCATACAGGGAGGGATTTGAAAAGAGTCCCGATATCATTCAGCAGCTGTACTCCAGTGTGATCCAAATAAGAGATAGAAAATGGAAGAGAAAACATGTTGCCTGTACTGAATGTAGAGAGAGAGAAACCAGGTTGCCTGTACTGAATGCATAGAAAGAGAGAGAGAGACTAGTTGCCTGTACTGAATGTGGCAACATGTAACAATATTAATGCATTTACTTGTTATAGTTATGGCAAAAGACAGACAATAATCAGGTACTTAAGGTTCTTAATCAGACATTCCAAAAAGATATGTTTTTGTGTGCTGCATATAACTTATGGCAATTCAGAGAAACCATAATTCTGTACTGAATGTATATATAAAAGAAATTATGTCAGAAATGTGTACTGAATCTAATGAGGAGCATAGAATAAACACGGCATAGATATAGAATAAAACCTTTTCTTAAAAATATAACCCCTAACTAAGCTACATTTAGCATATGCAAATTATAGGGAAAAAAGAACATTGCGCAATTGGGCTAGTTAAAAAAAAAATAAAAATGGGGAAAAGAGCTCTAGAAATGGCCAATGTTATGTATCCTGGGGTACCCCCTAAACTAAAACAAATAGACAAAAGACAGACCACATGGCACAGACAACATAAAACACTAATTTTTTAGGCGTCTTCCATCTGTCAAGTGTTCAGGCTCTGCAAATAAACACATTGTTATAGAGAAAAAAAAAAAACAGCAAAGATGAACGCCTGAGTAGTACAAATAATGCATATCATAACCATCAGAAAAGGCATAAAGCTAATATGTTCTTTGGAACATCTCTATCTCTGCAGTGATAAAGAGGAACCTTAGAAAACATTAGAAATATCTTTGTGCCAAAATTGGTCTGGGATGGCTATGTATATATCCGCTGCTAAGAAAAAGAAAAAAACATTTTAAATTAGCAGCAACCTCAAGGTCACTTAGAGCAAACTTGTCCATGTTCCATTCAGGCCGACCTGGACCACATGTCTGCCACCTGGGTCCCATTGCACTCGGAGGAATGGGCACTGCGGTGCAGAAGTCAGGTGCAGGCTAGATTTGTCTTCTTTTGTCTGCACTGTCGTGTCCTGGCATTCAGAGGCAAGGGACAAATTCTGAAAATCATTAGTCAAGTCTAGGACAGAGAAAAATGCACATGTAGGGTTAAATGTCACAGTCATTTCAGAGTAAGAGGCTGCCACTGGTACTACGGGCTTTGAAATCTTAGTTAGGGCCCGAGAGTGTATAGTGAGCCTAACAGAGCCCTCAGGTTTAGCATCTGACCAAGCTGGAGAGCCAAATGCTAAAGAGATAGGTCCACTCAGACTTCTCTCCTCCATCTTAGGCACCAGTTCTGTTGCTGGAGGAAGTACTGGTTGCTGTGTTTGTGGTGCAGGATCTTTGCCCTCAAACAAAATTTCTGTGTACCTTTTCCCACAATCTTGTGCCCAAACTGAAAGATCTGCAGCCTCTGAGTGAGTTACACTACGATCATGCTTCTGCATTAGCATGCTACACTGTGTGGCTAACTGCACAGGAATAACCTCATGAACCAAAGGTTTAGAAGCATTTATAATTCCTGTACCTAATGCAAGACCAGCCACTTCAACTATTTCTTTGCCTGTATTCTCACTCGTGCTGGCAGTAGTTTCTACAATGTCTTTCATTTGTTCCTTTTGTGGGATAGACACACACTTTGAAGCTTTGTCAATTAGACCCTGAATCTCACAAATTTCCATATTTTTCTGATCTGTAGTAGGAGGCGCTCTATCTGTGAAACTGATTCTAGCCCCTGTATCAATTAAAGTTAATTTATCCTGACCCTCTATGGTAGTATTAACATTGGGGCGGCCGCAAGTGTCCAAAATCAAAGGTGCCACATACCTCAAGCTGAATTCTGAGTCTGACTTCTTTCCCTTATCCTGCGTCTCCAAAAGTGAGTCCACAGGTAAGTGAAAGGAGTTTGGCTGGGCTGTGAAGGCCTGAGTCACCTTGGCATTCGGACACAGAGAGTCAGGACATCCCTATGCACTAGCACTGTTTTTCCTGGCTGTCAAATCACTTTTAACCCTGTCCAATTCTATCTGCATTGTGTGCCGATCCTGTTCCCATTTCATTTTCTCTTTTTCTAATGCTTCTGTCTGTGCTCTGAGCTCATGGAAAGGAATGTAAGTGGAGGCATTTCTGTAACTACCTCTGACATGCCCTCTATTTCCTGTGTGTGGTGTTTTCTTGTATTGGGGTGCTCCATCAGCACGCCACCTTCTTGCTTCTGACACTGAAATAATTTGAGCTGGCTGGGTCTTCCACACAGACCCAATCCTGAACAGTAAAGTGTCAAAAGGCGTAGTTTTAGGGTCCTCCGAGAACAACAGAAGGTGTTTAGTAATCTCAGGAGATAATAATTCTAATAGGAATTCTTTATGTTCTCTCTGGCCATAATCTGAGGAAATGGGCCAATGTTCATGTTCTTTAAGTACCGCGTTGATTACCCACACTCTATATGCAAACTGCTCTGGTGTATCACTTGGCAGGGGTGAAAGAGTTCTAAGTACTTGCAAAGAGGTGCAGCGAAATAGTTGTTCGCCGCCCATCTTTACAAATTGGTATGGATGAACAAGAGATCCAAATTTATAATAATGTGGACCCAGGGCTAGGTGCATAAGCTTAACAAAATCTGCATTGTTCCTTTTGTATTTCCCTAGACCCCAGTGAATCAGTATGTCAGTAGCCCATTTGCACCATTCATTTATGTCAAAAGGCATAGGGCCCACTTTCTCCACTATTCTTTCAATGTCACTGTCCTTCATATGTCCCTGCAGCACTACAGTTACTGGAGCTGTGTCACTTATAGGGGTACTATTGGTATTGCTCTGGCCTGGTAATGAATTTTCCTCACTTTCGTTTGTCGGTTCTTCTTCCTGTTCTACATCTGTAGCTAGTTTACCCTTTCTCTGACCTGCTACAAAAACGGTTTTCTGACTACATGGATTATATGGTGATGGTGGCACAGGTGCAGACGGCAGAATAGCCTGTCTCTGTGAGGCACATTTTGACTTTAAATACTTTAATTCTGCCTTGGCCTCTTCTAATTGTTCATTTACAGTTAAAAAGGAATTTGTGGCCTGAACAATTTGGGTTCTTAGCATGGATATATTAATTTGTGCCTCATCTAAGTCTTTGGACAGCTGATGGCACTGAGTGTTCAAGTCAGTATTATCTTGTCTTAGGCTAATAAGTCCTCTACAGAGGCCTTGAATGAAAAGGCATTTTCTTTTATCTGTTTTCTTTCTAAACTCCTGAGAATGAGAAACCATTTGTTTCTGAATATCGTGCCATGTGTGTTCTGGAAAATTACCCTCATATGGACCCCCTTTATTGTCAAAATATTTGTGTACAATATCTGTGAGTTCTTGAAAATCAAAAGGGTTCATATTTGAGGCTGCAGAAGTCTGCCTTGGTTCTTGGGCAGAGAGAATGGGCTTCTAAATGTCCCTGTCTGTGTGTAGCCTTTGAGATTGAAATGCTCCCACTTATGAAGGAGGGAGACTTTAGTTAATAGGTAGAAAAGCGAGGTAAAGCGTGTTAGGCAAGAGTCATTGGCATAAAATAATACACTTATGCCCACACTTGCCCACACTGGTTAGTACCTGAAATTTACAGGCAGAAGTTTAGCAGGAAAAAAATATAAGAAGTCTGTTAGAAGAGCAGAGGTGTCAGCTGCCAGTGTGCACTGGGCCTTTCACCAGGGCAGAGACTGACAAGAAATAGAATTAAAAGCACAAGGTAAAAAAGTAAAAGTTATTAGTACAGATGTGGCGTGTCTTAATTGAGTGACTGTTTTCACTTTGAACCCTGCTTTTCTTCAGAGCAGCTCAAATATTCTTACATGCAACACCCTAGCAAGCATATAATAGCAAATCATACAATGCAAACTGGCACAGGTAAACTACAAAGACTTTTGATAGTAACATCTCACCAAATATAAAACCCAAAATATTACTGAAACTTTTCACAATTGTGTCATCCAGTCTAAAACAATTTAAGGGTTCCAAAAGGACTTTTGATTTCTATCTCACTCTGTCTATCAATCAAAAATAGAAAGTCAATTGATATATAAAATCTCACCAAGTATAAAACCCCACAATATTACTGGAACTTTTCAACAGAGTGTCATCCAGTCTAACGTATAATCAATCTAAGGGTTTTGCAAGGACTTTTGATTTCTATATCACTCTGTCTATACATAATCCTATTGCACAGTGCATAAAAGGAGGAGAAAAAACAACAACTTGAATTCTACTTACCCAAATGAAATCATCAGGAAGGACTGAGACAAAGCCCCCAAAATGTAAGTTTAATAAAATGTAAGGATGGTCGCACCCCCACAATGTTAGGTTGGAGGGGTTATGTTTGACACGGCCTTACAATCCGCGGTCCCGAGTTCAATACCTTCACAGAAGTTTCATTAGTGATAGAATCAAATAAGAAGCATAGCCAGAGGTGTTTGCATAAAGAATATATTATAGAAATAGTCTTACAGAAAAGCAATATTTATAATCATTACAATTAAGCATTACAATTAAATAAGAGAGCATAGCAGTTTACCTGCCTTACAGGGTTCAGAGGCAAAGAGGGACATAGAAGCTTGCAGTTCTAGGAAGAGCCGGAGAGAGAGAAAAGGGGGATGGTCTAAGCTTCGTGTTCCATAGATAAAGGGAAGGATAGACAGAGAGAGGGAGAGCCAAGACAGAACCAGCGTGCCAAGCAAAGAGCCAAGAGATAGCTAGATAGAAAGAGAGAGATCGAGGGCCAAGACCCCTCTCCTGATAGCTTGATAGAAAAAGAGAGAGATTGATAGCTCCATAGAAAAAGAGAGATAGAGATTCATGTGTGTTGCAGAGAGCAGGCTTTTATGCCTTGGAATCTTATTCTGACTAGAGAAAATATTGTATCTCCCAGTATCTTTCTGTTTAGAACTTGCAAACTGAAACAATGGTTAATTTAATTGACAAATGAGGGTGTAATACCTGCAAGCATGGTGATGGCATTAGGTCTCTGGCTTCTTTGTTTCTTGATCTGTGCACTTGGACCTAAG
Source organism: Geotrypetes seraphini (assembly GCF_902459505.1). Lineage (NCBI taxonomy): Eukaryota > Metazoa > Chordata > Amphibia > Gymnophiona > Dermophiidae > Geotrypetes > Geotrypetes seraphini. The sequence continues at coordinate 119,940,237 of NC_047086.1, forward strand.
CACCCTCTTAATCAGACATTAACACCTTTTAGCTAGTCATGATTCAATCAGGGAAACTTAAAACATATCAGGGAAACTTAACACAGTTTCCCTGCACTCAGGGTCTATCTGAATTCCCATGCCAGAGTCAGATTGATATAATTACCCATAGGCCTCTAGGCTGACAAGGTCCTTCCTCAAAAAGTTCCCACTCAGCCCTGAGCCCTCTTTTACAGTGACCTTGTTCAATGTCCTTGGCCCTGGGCATCTGCATTGCGTCCTTAGGACCTTTTCCCAAAATTTCCCACTCAGTCCCGATCCCATTATTACAATGCCCTTGAGCAGTGTCCTTGTCCCTCTCAGTCCCGATCCCTTTTTTGCAAAGCCCTTGTTCAATGTCTTTGACCCTGGGCATCCGCATTGCGTCCTTAGGACCTTTTCCCAAAATTTCCTACTCAGTCCCGATCCCATTATTACAATGCCCTTGATCAGTGTCCTTGTCCCTTTTTTGCAAAGCCCTTGTTCAATGTCTTTGGTCCTGGGCATCCGCATTGCGTCCTTAGGTCCTTTTCCCAAAAATTCCCACTCAGTCCCGATCCATTTTTTGCAATGTCCTTGTTCAGTATCCTCATTTGATACTTTTGTCCAATGTGTCAGATCTACTGTCGGCTTTCCCCTCTTCCTCAGTTTAAAGCCAAATCTATGACGCTCTGGACATTGCGTGCCAGCATCCTCGTCCCAGTCGTGCTCAGGTGCAGTCCGTCTCTCCTGTACAGCGGTACTTGAGGGAGTCCAGAGAAGAGCAACTAAGCTGATAAAGGGTATGGAGAATCTCTCATATCCTGACAGATTGAAACAGTTAGGACTGTTCTCCCTGGAAAAGTGGAGACTTAGGGGAGACATGATAGAAACCTTCAAGATCCTGAAAGGCATAGAGAAAGTAGACAGGGACAGATTTTTCAAACTAAAGGGGACCACAAGTACAAGGGGGCACTCGGAGAAATTGAAAGGGGACAGGTTTAGAACAAACGCAAGGAAGTTCTTTTTCACCCAGAGGGTGGTGGATACATGGAATGTGCTTCCAGAGGCTGTGGTAGATAGGAGCACTGTACAGGGCTTCAAGGAAGGCTTGGATAGGTTCCTAGAGGACAAAGGGATTGAGGGGTATAGATAAGTGTAGAGATGGGTTATAGGGATAGGAGTAGAGGTAAGTTACAGGAATAGGAGTAGAAATAGGTTATAAAGCTAGTCAGGGACCACTGCTCAGGCAAAAGGGCCTGATGGGCCGCCGCAGGAGTGGACCACTGGGCGAGATGGACCTCTGGTCTGCCTCAGCGGTGGCAACTTCTTATGTTCTTATGTTCTTAAGTTGTCCAGTTCCGAACAAAATGGAAACCCTCCTCTTCGCACCATCTCCTGAGCCAACTGTATATTGCTTGTAGTTCACTCTGCCTCCTTGCGTCCGCTCTCGGTACTGTCAGGATCTCTGAAAAGGCTATCTTCCTTGCCCTCAGTTTCAGTTTTCTCCCCAGGATCCTGAACTGATCAGTTAGTGCAGTCCTGTTGTAGCTCCTCCTGCTGATGTTGTTAGTTCCAACATGGATTACTACAGCTGTCTCCTCTGTCTCGGCCCCTTCCAGGATCCTCTCAATTTTGTCGATGACGTCCTTCGATCTTGCCCCCGGGAGACATGTCACTAGTTGGTCCTCTCTCCCTCCAGCTATGTGACTGTCCACTCCTCTCAGGATTGAGTCTCCCACTATGATAGCAGATCTCCCCTTCCTCAACTGCCTCTTTGGTCTCAGGTTTGTCGGTGGCGCAGACCGCTAGTCCTTTCTCCGGGTCTCGTTGGGTCTCGTCCTCATCTGCCTGTCTAAATTCTCTGCAAGGTCCTACTCCTATTGTGTCTGGTGGATTTTGTCGCCCGACTGGTAGTTCTCCCCTGATGTGCTGGTGGTCCTGTGCCTCCACCATCCTGCAGGCCTCCTCGATGAATTTCTCGAGCTCTCTAACTTGTTCCGTGATGTGGTCCTCTCTAGCGGTGTCCTCAGTTGCCCAGCATTGTTCCTCTATGGTGCACAGTCCCTCCAGTTCCTGTACTCGAACCTGCAGTCTCCCGACCTCCTTCTTCAGGCTGACCAGTTCCTGACATCGATTGCATATGTACGCCTGCCTCCCGGAGGGGAGGTAGTCGTACATATGACACTCGATGCAGTATACTGGGTAGCTTCCCTGGGTTCTTGTAGCCTCCATTTCTTTATCCTTGCTCCTCGGTGATTTGGGAGTGGTGGCTGGCGTGCAGCTAGCCGAAAAGGTATAGAGAGAGAAAAGAATGAGAAGAGAAGAAAAGTTTTTGGGTTTTTTAGAAGTTAGATTTGCTGCTGGGCTGCCTGGGCTCCTTCTCAAGGCAGCTAGCTGAAAAGGTATAGAGAGAGAAAAGAAAGAGAAGAGAAGCATGAATGCAACCTTATTAACATAACTAGTCTTTAAGCCCGTTACATTAACGGGTGCTAGAATACTGTTCACCCTCTATGTTGCCCCTTCCATTCACTGCCCTCTCTTCTCTTTCTATCTCTCTCTTTCTCTCCCATATGGCCTCTCTCCATCTCCTCCTTCCTTTTGCATTGGTCTGGCATACCTTCCTCCTTCCCTCCAAGGCATTCTCTCCCCCTCTGCTCCCTTTCCTCATTTAACTACTTCATTGGTCAGCAGCAGCATTCACAATTCATTGCTGTTGCTGGCTTCAGGTCTTTCTCTCTGGCCGGTCCTGTCTTCATGAAAACAGGAAGTAGGCAGGACCGGCCAGAGAGGAAGGCCTGAAGCCAGCAACAGCAGCGAATTGTAAACGCTGCTGCTGCCTGAAGCACCCGAGGAAGACGCTTCTCTCCCCTCCTAGCCCAACCCCCGCTGACTCTGCGACCCTCCCAGCAAGATGACTTTAATATCAAACCTCCCTCCAGCGTTTGCAGTCGCTGCACGTTAAACAGGCTGCTTCTGCTTTCTTCTGCCGTTGAGGCTCTCTGTTGCGTCATTGATGACGTAATCAGTGAAGCGGCAAAGGGACTCAACTGCAGGAGAAAGGCCGAAGCAGCCTGTTTAATGTGCAGCGAGTGCCAACGCTGGAGGGATGTTTGTACCAGTGCAGAAGCAATATGTCTCTCCCCCTCCAGTACCTGTGCAGCACTTTGCTGCGGCGCATCCTCCCATGGGGGGGGGGGGGGGGTTTGCACAGTGTGAGCGGGTGAGAGCGGTGATCTCCAGTTGGGGGGGAGGGGGGTGAGAGCGGCGATCTCCAGTTGGGGGGGGTTGCACAGTGGGAGCGGGTGGGAGCGGCAATCTCCAGTTGGGGGGGAAAGGTGGGGGGAGAGCGGTGATCTCCAGTTGGGGGGGTTTGCACAGTGGGAGCGGGTGAGAGCGGCGATCTCCAGTTGGGGGGGAGGGGGTTGAGAGCGGCGATCTCCAGTTGGGGGGGGTTTGCACAGTGGGAGCGGGTGAGAGCGGCAATCTCCAGTTGGGGGGGGGAGGGGTTGAGAGCGGCGATCTCCAGTTGGGGGGGGGGTTTGCACAGTGGGAGCTGGGTGAGAGCGGCGATCTCCAGTTGGGTTTTTTTTTGTTTGTTTGTTTTAAGTTGAAAGCCTGCGCTGCAGCTCCTCTCTCGATCCTGGTGCAGTTCGAGAGAGGAGCCGGTACCATTGACAGTGAGAGGCGGGGGTGAGGAAGGCCGCTGCAGCTGTGTAATTGTTTATTTTTATTTGAAAGCCGCCGCGAGCAAGTGGTGACGTAAAACCCGCGCATGTGCAATCGTGTTTTCACGACGGATCAGGGAACACGTTTTTTTTAGTGCACATGCGCGGCCTACCATTTTATTATATTAGATTGCAGCTATTGCAACCATCTTAGCCATTTTACAGATAGCAAATTCCAGTCAAATGTCTGAGTTGTAGCACCTATAAATGGAATACTGCAATAACTCTACCCACATGCTGCATTCAGATTTCTAAATCTTTGTGGGCTAGATTAAAGAAAGATAAATATTTTCAGCCAAAGGTTATTTATGAATCTTATAATTAAAAATTTGGTTTTGAGGTTCTACACAACTGAAAAAAGATATTTAAATTTCCATTACATGATTTTTTAGATAGACCTCTGTTGGAACATAAGCATAGATTGCTATCCCTTTATCAATAAATAGTGCAGGTACTGCTGATACCACAATATTTTAAGTTGGGTCAAAAAGCACGGTGAGCATGTGGTGAAATCAGTTAGCTTAGCGGGATTTTAAAAAGGTTTGGATAATTTCCTAAAAGAGAAGTCCATGGGCCATTATTGAGATGGCTTGGGGAAAATCCACTGCTTATTCCTAGGATAAGCTGCATAAAATCTGTTTTACTACTTTGGATCTAGCTAGGTACTTGAGACCTGGGTTGACAATTGTTGGAAACAGGATACTGCGCTTGATGGACCTTTGGTCTGTCCCAGTATGCCAATTCTTATGTTCTTAATGCACATAATAACAGCAAGAATCAAAAACATTTGCTTGCTCTTCAGCTACCATGAGGTTAGTTTTGTATAATGCATGTGTACAGCCATCAGATTCAAAGGAAATACATATTTATTTGTACACAGTTATCAACAACCACTGTTGTACAAACTGAAAAATAATTATAGTTAATAGAGCGCAGAACGATATATATACATTATCTCACCTCCCCTGCTTCCCGACATAGAAATTTAACCCAGTGAAAGTAAAGCATGTTCAAACCATGACTTCAAATCCCTACAAACATCTCTCAAGACCACAATCAATTCTCTTATATCTGAAGACTTCAGGAGGAATAGAATCCTAATTAGAGAAAAGCAAATCATCTGGGAAAGGAACATTTTATTTGATAACTGTGCCCAAAGCTACAGAAAATAATCAGGCATTTCTCGAGAATCAAGCAATTCATGCAGATGATAAGCAGCATGCAGTACACGTGCAAATATTTCCTAGAGTGTATTTATTTAGAAACTATAGCATATTATCAAAGAGGTGATACCTCCATTGACATTATAACATACTGTTTAAATAAAAAAAGTTACCTATATGGATACATCAGATAATAAAACTAATACAAAGCAGAATCCTACTTCCAGAGAGAGAGAGAGAGAGACAGCATAATCTTGACATTGCAAAAATAAGCGAAGACCTCTACCAATGCCTGGGTGAAGAATGGCAAATAAGAGTGTACACAGCAAATAGTTTTATCGTGTAGCATTTTTTAAAAAATTCTTTTTGGGTTGTTGATTGGCTTGTCTGTTAATTTTGTATTATTATTGGGGTTTTAGCTCACCTTAAAACCATTTAACACACACAAACCCCCTCATTCTATAATCTTGTACACAGATTTTCACATTTAGGCCCAGATACTCAAACTTTTAGGGCTCCTTTTACTAAGCTGCATTAGGGCTTTAACGCATGAAATAGCACACTACAATGCCGCATGCGCTAGACGCTAATGCCAGCATTGAGCTGGCATTAGTTCTAGCCGCGTAGTGTGGGGATAGCGTGCGCTAATCTGCTGCGTGCTCTAAAAACGCTAGCGCAACTTAGTAAAAGGAGCCCTTAATGCGATCGCTAAACTGGTTTCCAACGGTTTAGCCTGCATACATTTTAGCGGTGGATTATCAAAACAGCTTATCTCTGTCTTTAGCAAACTTTCTAGCAGTCTCTGACACTGCCATACAAATGGGCTCTTTAACATTAAAATTAGTACTCCAGTGGATTTTTTAAAATCGCCGCATCATTTTCTAAGAGCGTTGTCGGCTTTTGATGACAAAAATCAGCGACTGGTCCAGGGGTGCCGGTGCAGTGTTTAAAACCCCAGCAGCGGGAAAGAAGCCCACTCTCTCCCGCTGCCACACAACACCACCACCACCCAGCAGTGGGAGAGATGCCCCTCTCATCCGCTCCCACACAACATCCCCCACTGCAGCGGGAGAGATGCCCACTCTTTCCCACTGCCAAGCGAACCCTCTACAGCAGCGAGAGAGATGCCCATTCTCTCCTGTTGCCACAAAACACCCCCCCCACACACCTCCGACCCCTCTCCCTTGTACCTTGAATTAGATGGATGACCAGAGGGATGCATACTCCCTCTGACCAGCTGGCCCGCCTCTTCAAAATGGGCCTTCCCCTCTCCGGTGCATCCTGGTTTACACTGGGGAGGGGCCTGAGGTTCTGATTGGCCCAGGTTGTTTAAGGCCCCTCCAACAGGGGCTGATTGGCCCAGATGCCTAAGACTCTTCCTATGGGGTGTGTGGGCCAATCAGAGCATTAGGCCCGTTGGTGCATCTGGGGAGGGGCCTGAGGCTCTGATTGGCCCAGGAGGGGCCTTAAACAACCTGAGTCAATCAGAGCCTCAGGCCCTTCCTTAGAGCATCCCAGGATGCACCGGGGAGTAGGCACCCTCCAGTCAGCCATCTAATTCAAGGTACAGGGGAGGGGGTCAGAGGCAGGGAGGAGTTGTGTGACAGAAGGGGAGAATGAGCATCGACGTGATGATGTCATGCACATGCATGACATCATCATGTTGATGTCCATGCATGCGTGAATGCCCTCCAGATGGGCCCCAAGCTGCCATGAGGGGTGGCCTAAGAAATATGACCAATCGGAATCTTAGGCCACTCCCAATGTATCCCAGAATACACTGGGAGAGAGACCTAAGACTCTGATTGGCCAAGGTGCCTAAGGCCCTTCCTATGGGAAGGGTCTTAAGCGCCTAGGCCAATCAGGGTCTTAGGCCCCTGCCTGATGCATCCCATAATACACAGGAAAGGAGAAGGCCCACCATTCAGTGGAGGCAGGCCTGCTGGTCAGAGGGAGTAAGCATCCCTCTGGCTGGCCAACTAAAAAATGTACTTGGTTCCGGGTGGGCTTTTCTTGGCGGGGTGTGAGGAGGTTTCTGTTAGGAGGGACTGGGTATCCCTCCTGCCGGGGTATGTCTCAGGTGGGTGAGTAGGTGGTTTTCTGTCAGAAGGGACTAGTCATCCCTCCTGCCGGGGGATGTTTGTGGGGGGTTTTTGGGAGGAGGGACTGGGCATTTCTCCTGCCGGTGGATGTCTTGAGGGGTTGCGGCAGGAGGAATTGGGCACTCCTCCTGCCATGGATATTCGGGTATAGAGGCAGTTTTGGAAGTTCCAGCAGGAGGGACTGGGCATCCCTCCTGTCGAGGATTATTTCAGGGTTTGCAGAAGAGGGACTGACCATCCCTCCTGCTATGGATTGTTTTGAGGTTTGCAGCAGGAGGGATTGAGTATCCCTCCTTCTGGCCGATTTCGCGGTGGGACAGGTTCTCCACTGTGGCAGCTAAACTGATCAAGGCAAGGAAATTTCCTTGCTGTGATCAGTTCAGCAGCCGTGTCTATTACAAAGGCTCCTGAAGCAGGCCGTAGAAGCCGAAACACGTGCATGTCGAGCCACCAAACAAGACTGATTTGTTGAATAAAATTGCACACTATCATTCTCAAACCTCCACTGTTGTTTGTTGGTTCTATTTGAAATGTAGGTCAGCATTTTGCTGACCTACAATTCAGGTGCCTATCATGGCCCTAGGGAGATGTCTAGGGCCACCTATGCTCACCTAAGGTGACTTCCGGGAGAAACCATGCCTAGCCTTGGGTAAACTTAGGCGGCCCTGTGTGCCTCCCTAGGCTCACAAAGACACCTACAATGTAAGTAACCCTCCTTGGAGTGTTTTTTTTTTTTTTAAACCTGCATCCCAATTGGTTGCTTAGACAGTGGTAGGATGCCTACCAATGCCTTCAATCAGGATGCTGTTTAAAGAATTTGTCCCTCAGTCTCTAAAAATACATTAGAATGCCACTAAATTATTTCTAAATAGCTAGTACTTGAGATTAACAAAGAATCTTAGCAGAGTGCTGGGAGGATCAGGGAGTTGGGGTTCACTGGGATAATATTAGGGGTATCAGGGGGAGCAGGGGATAGGGGTAGTAGGTGAGTATCCACTAGACTACCAGGAATTTTTTTGTTTTGTATTGGAGGGAGACAGGATATTCTATGGCAGGTGGGGATTGGGGCATGGGAGGACTTTCAGTGTTGGGAGATTGGGAGATTTGGGACCGGGGAGGAGGGGGTAGAGAAGTCCCCACCTGGTGCAGTAGACTTTTTTTAATGTTTCCCACTACTCACACACTGAAAAGAAAGGAGATGTTTTTATCATCTTCAGCAAACAACTGTATACTACTGCCACAATGTGTGCTGTTTGCTATTCTGAAAGCACACACTTTTTAAAGCAGTGATAATTGACACGTCAGTAGTTTACTGCATAGGAAAGTAATACATTTATTTTAGGATTACATTAGATGCAATGCAGTTGCTCTGCAACTTGGATTTCTGCAACCGCCTCTTTGTTTGCTCTTAAATTATTACATACTAGTAGGTAAGATGGAAGATGTCTCATGAACTAAGTTGGGGTTTTTTTTTGCCTGATGCAGGTGGATGTAAAAATATCTAATTCTCAAGGTCCTTATCCAGACTCATGATCTGGATCAAAACAAGAAAATCAGAACAAAATTGAAATATGGATTTCAGATTTCTCTTCTATCTAAAACTGAGCTTAAGGCAACTATATACAAGTACAGTGCTAATCTGCTCCAGAGATGGAAAATGAATAAGCAGTCTGATGTACAAAATTCCTTGTAAAAGGGGGCAATGCATAAAAATGTGCATCAACCCTGAAATGCACAAAAAGTGAAAATCCACAAATTTCAACCTTTCACTATAGTAAACTCTTATTTGTATTCTGCTTTCTGGAAAATATTTATTTATTTCTTAAATCTTAATGAGAAAATGACACTGGGACAATTTTCCCCGTTCCCGCAGGAACTCAATTTCACCGTCCCGTCCACATGAGTTTTGTTGCTGTCTCTGTCCCTGCCCCATTCCTGTAAGCTCTGCCTTAACTGCACAAGCCTCGAACACTGTTGATTTTTAAAGTGTTTGAGGCTTATGCAGATGAGGGCAGAGCTTGCAGGAATGGGGCAAGACAAGAAAAGAACTCGCTGTGATGGGACAGGAAAATGAGTTCCCGCAAGGATGGGGAAAAATTTGGATTACGAGGACCGGCGCAAGGTGTAGAAGTAGAAGGGATGCTGGGAAGCAGTGATCACAATATGATCCACTTCAACCTGGACACGGGGGCGAAACATCGATCCAAAACAACGGCCACGGCACTGAACTTCCGAAAAGGGAATTCTGAAGGGATGAGACTCATGGTGGGGAAGAAGATTAAGAAGAAGATAAGCACTGAAAAACGCTAAAGCAAGCATGGTCCCTTTTTAAGGACACAGTCACCGAGGCACAAAATCTATATATGCTGCGTATCAACAAGGGATCCAAGAGGAAAAAGAACAAGGAACAGGTGTGGCTCACTGTAGTGGTGAAAGAAGTGATCAGAGACAAGAGCACTTTGTTAAAGGAATGGAAAAAGTCAAAAACAGACAAAAACTGCAAAAAACACAAACAACATCAAAGCAGGTGCTTAAGAGGGGCCAAAAGAGACTATGAGGAAAAAATAGCCAAGGAGACAAAAAACTTCAAACCGTTCTTTTGATATATTAAGGGGAAACGACCCACGAAGGAAGAGGTGGGGCCGTTAGATGACCAGGGAATAAAGGGAGTGCTAAAGGAGGACAAAGCCATCACCGACAAACTGAACACATTTTTTGTGTCTGTATTTAACAAAAAGGATATAAACAATATACCGGAGCAGGCAGGCTGTACCCAGGAAACGAAGACAGGAAACTGACTGAGTTGATGGTCGGTCTAGAAAAGGTATGCAGGCAGATTGATAGGCTTTAAAACGATAAATCCCCTGGACCAGATGGCATCCATCTGAGGGTAATCAAGGAACTGAAAGGGGTTATAGCTGAACTGATTCAACTAATAACCAATCTGTCGATCAAATCGGGAAAGATTCTGGAAGACGTGAAAGTGGCGAATGTTACGCCGATCTTCAAGAAAGGTTTGAGGGGAGATCCAGGAAACTACAGACCGATGAGTCTGACCTCAGTACTGGGAAAGATGATAGAGGCACTGATAAAGGACCGCATCATTGACCAACTTGATGGACATGATCTGATGAGGACCAGCCAGCACGGCTTCAGCAAAGGAAGATCTTGCTTGATGAACTTGCTGCACTTCTTTGAGGGAGTAAACAGGCAGATAGACAAGGGCGACCCGGTCAACATTGTATATCTGGATTTTCAGAAGGCATTCGACAAGGTCCCACATAAACGACTACTTTGAAAAATTGCGAGTCATGGATTCGAGGGTGGATTAAAAACTGGTTGGCAGATAGGAAGCAGAGAATTGGGGTAAATAGACAATACTCAGACTGGAAAAGCGTCATGAGTGGAGTGCCGCAGGGTTCGGTGCTATGCTTTTCAACATATTTATAAACGACCTGTACATTGGTATGACGAGCGAGGTGATTAAATTTGCAGATGATACGAAGTTATTCAGAGTAGTGAAGACACAGAAGGATTGTGAAGACTTGCAATGTGACATAAATATGCTCGAGAAATGGACCGCGACATGGCAAATGAGGTTTAACGTGGATAAGTGTAAGGTGATGCATGTTGGTAACAAATATCTTATACACGAATACAGGATGTCCGGTGCAGTACTCAGAGAGACCCCCCAGGAAGTACTGGTTAACAAGTCGATGAAGCCATCCGCGCAATGTGCAGTCACAGCGAAAAAGGCAAACAGGATGCTAGGAATGATTAAGAAGGGGGATCACGAACAGATCGGAGAAGGTTATCATGCTGCTGTACCGGGCTATGGTACTTCCCCACCTGGAATACTACTTCCAGCACTGGTCGCCGTACTTAAGGAAGGACACAGTATTACTCAAAAGAGTCCAGAGAAGAACGACTAAAATGGTTAAGGGGTTGGAGGAGTTGCCGTACAGTGAGAGATTAGAGAAACTGGGCCTCTTCTCACTTGAAAAGAGGAGACTGCGAGGGGACATTATCGAAACATTCTAGATAATGAAGGGAATAGACTTGGTAGATAATGACAGGTTGTTCACCCTCTCCAAGGTAGGGAGAATGAGAGGGCACTCTCTAAAGTTAAAAGGGGATAGATTCTGTACAAAAGTAAGGAAGTTCTTCTTCACCTAGAGAGTGATGGAAAATTGGAACACTGTTCTGGAGGCTGTTATAGGGGAAACACCCTCCAGGGATTCAAGACAAAGTTAGACAAGTTCCTGCTGAACCAGAACATACGCAGGTAAGGCTAGACTCAGGGTACTGGCCTTTGAGCTAAGGGCCGCCGCGGGAGCATAATGCTTGGCACGATGGACACTGGCAGCAGTTCTTATGTTCTTATGTCCCCATGTCATTCTCTAATCTTAATTACTCACTTTTCCTAGAAAACTCAAGGTCAGGCACAGTAAAAGGCAAATACAGCATTCCAAAGCAACTCTTCAACCTTACAAAACCAAATATGTTAAAAATGGTCTCTTCTTTTTGGTTGATACAGAAGCAACATTTGCTACCAAACATAGGTGTATTGGTGGAAAGCTCCTTGTGAATAAAGCCCCTAACCTGGAGAAACCCCCTAGCATGGTCCCAAAAAAAATTAATACATTTTGTTTGTCCACAAAGCTAATTTGTATTCTTTAATATAAAAATGAAAACCACACAAAATTTGACTTAAAACAAAGTTTAGGGGGCATCCCACCTCACAGTTTGTTGTTTGTTTTTTTTAAACTACTGCTAAGTTTAACAGTATATTGTAATTCTTTTGCACTCGACAAATAATCAATAAAATATGACATAAGAACTGCCTTTGATGCAGAAAGAAACTTCCTTTGGTGGCTGGCCACTAGCCAAAGAACAAATTGCTTCAGTTCTTCATCTTTTGTCAAAGTATCGTATTTTTCAAAGAGACTTATATCTATCTTTGCATTATTTTGCAATTGTTTGAAGGTTTATATTTGGATAAGAAACCAAAGACTGGTCTTCGAGACATTTGGAGCATTGAGATTAAGCATCACATGACTGCGTCTCAATGAACACAAATTTGGTCTTGGAGGATGAGATGTACAGTTTCTGCATCTATGAGACAAACTTGTTTTTTTCTGTTACATAGAGCATTTTGGACTCGAGTTCATTTACAGAAGTTAAATAGCTCTAAGTTAAATAGATGCTGGCACTGTCATCTCGAAGCTGGGACATTAGATCATTTGTTATTCTGTTGTCCATTGATTCTTGCTTTTTGGAAATCAATATGGGGTCAAATAAATTGTATGTTGGAAAATCCAGTGGCATTATCGTATGATACTGTGCTGTTTGGCATGTCTGATGAGGACTAAGAGCCAAATATCTAAGAAGAACAGGCTTCTACTTATTATGACAGGGGTTGCCATACAACAGATTACGAGTAATTGGAAAAACTGGAAGAGACTTAATTACAGTTTCTGGTGGAACTCTTTATATCACATTTATAAAATGGAAAGGACAATAGCTACACAGCAGGGGAATTTTAGAAAATTTCAGATTTGGGAGCCATTAACAAAATATTGTAATGATTGAATATTATTTTTCCCCTTAAAAAATGGGGGGGGGGGAAGGGGTTTTTGATTTGAATATTAAATAAGGTATATAGGAATGGGGTTTATGGTAGGTTTTCTTGAATTTAAAGAATGTTATTGATTAGGGGAGAGGGGGAATAAATTCTGATATGGATTTTAACAATATTAAGTGTTGTATTGAGTTTAAAATGTTATAAATGCTGTTACACTTATTATTAATTTTTAAAAAATGAATAAAGAATTGGAAAAAAAATTTGAAGGTAAACTCCACTCATACAGCAAGAAAACATATTCTGCCTTTACTTCTGTAGGAATTCTTGATCTTCTTCATTTTTAAGTTCCATCATAACATCTTTTTTGAAATATCAAACAACTGTTTAAGTTCACTTTTAAAGATTATATCACCTTCTCATTGACAAGTTCTGTGTTTATTTAGGGATAAATACTCTTTGTGCAGTTTCTTCAACTTCCTAATGCAAGAGTCTATGCATTGTGTTAATATCTTGGCTCAATTCCATAGCGCCATCACTGACACACACGCCAACTTGTAGATTTCCAGTAAAGGTTTTCCTTTGTCATAGTGATGAAAATTGACCAGTCAAAAAACATCCAGTCCTCATTGCAGTCTAGCAATTCACAGCTGAGAGATTGACTTCCCAAGGAGCCAGTTTTCAGGTACGGATCACAAACTAGATGACGGCATACAAACTAATTATGCACAATCTTGGATGACCTCTAAATGTCTAATCAAGCTGAAATTTGACACATGAGTAAGACATACCAAGTGGACAAAAATAAGCCTTCTAGAGACAAAATTTGAAAAGGTTGATTTTTTTTGCATACTACCATGGACCACCCTAGACCACACATATTGGGGCATTTGTATAAATGGGCTCCCCCTTCTAGGTATCCCAATACTGCACACCAAGATCTTATTCTAAAACAGCATAATTATGAGCGTACATTAAATCTGAAAGAATTACGCTGGATTTATAAGTTAAACAGTATGCAACCCAATGGTTTGAATGAAATGAGTGACTGGATGGTTTTGGCTGAGTTAGACTGATGGTAGTAGGTTTTGTTTGCTTCTTTCCTGTTAGTGCTTTGTTATAGATTTGTATCATGTCTTTGCTCTACACAGTGGTTGAGCTATAAGTGTGTGATTGAAATAATTTTTTACCGGGACTGAGATGAACGATTCATGATCAATTGTTTCTGATTGTTTTTAAGAATCATGACGTCAGGGGGTGTGTATATCAGGCTTGCAAGGAATGCCGCGGTCATTTTTGAATGTCTAATGGTCGCTGGAAAAGCAGAGCTATTGAGCTCAAAATGTTGGTAAGCTGTTTTTTTGGATATGATGGGAAATATAATAGTTAGTTTAGATTATTTGGATTGATGAGATGTGTTTGTTGTTTGCTATAGTTGCAGCACTAGCCCCATCCTGAAGAAGAATCGAAATGCGTTGGTGGGGAGTAGCGCAACAACTAAGCTAAGTCCAAGAATGAAATAAATGAATTGAAATAAAATATTAACTTCAACTTAAAAATCATAGACAAACGCTCCTTACCCTACTTGGTCCTTCTAGCCTGCCAAATATCTGATCACACACTCACTAGCACCTTGACATGCCTTATTTGCTACATCATACCAGGAAAATGGAACGCCAGCAAACATGAAATCAAAGACTTCATCTTTCAGAACTCTCTAAATTCAACTCACAATTTGCTCCTCGGAGACATCAATCTTCACCTAGAAGATCACATCTCAAAACAAGTTGATGATCTAATCTCATACCTCAATGCCCTTTCATACCAAATTCTCAATCCCCAACCCACGCACGAAAAAGGACACCAACTTGATATTGCAGCATACACAATCCAAAACCTCCACGCCCCAGATATCCACATCTCTAATGGCATCTGGCACCCCTCCCTCTGGTCAGACTACTACAAATATACATTCAACATCAATTGGGCCCAAAACAACAACAAATATGAACCCCATAAAACCTCCTTCAAAACTCACCAAAAAATCAAACCAAACACATTCTGGGACAAAATAGACCCCACAATCGGCTCCACAGATCCAAAAGAATTCATTCGCCACTGGCTTACACTAAGCGAAACAACACTGAATGAGCTAGCCCCATTAAAACAAAAAAATAGAATCTGTAGGCCATCAGACAAATGGTTCGATACCGAACTTCTCCATCTAAAAAGGCACCGTAGACAGCTCGAAAGAGCATGGAAAAAAACAAAACAAAACCAAGAACAAACCAAGGTAGCATGGAGAAACCTAATCAATCAATACAAGCTCAAATTTAAGGAAAAACGGAAAGCCTACTATGCCAAATTAGTAGGAAATGAAGCCCCAGACACAAAAGCTCTCTTCAAACTGGTAAAGAACCTCACAGACACCAAATCACTACTAGCCACTCAAGGAAATCACCCATCAACAGCCTCCCAATTAGCTGATCACTACAAAAGCAAGATTACCACAATCAGAGCCACCTTCAAAAATTCACCATTCTACTTCGATTAAATAGCAACAAACCCCACAGAGGAAGCCATACCAGCCGATGGGGATTTGGGCCAATTTCCCACTAGTCCCAATGGACAGACATGAACCGTCTATACAATAAATACAGTAAAGCATCATGTGACCTATATAACTGTCCCTCATATCTCCTAACAAATGCTACCTCTAAATTCAAAGTCAACCTCTTGCATTGGATCCAAATCACACTCACGGAAGGTCAATTTCCACATGAACTAGGTGAGATTCTTATCACCCCCCTACTGAAAGATCTCAAAGGCTCGATAGATACCCCCTCCAACTACAGACTCATCACCTCTATCCCACTATACGTTAAAATTACAGAAAGTCTAGTGGCACAATACCTCACCAACTACCTGGAAGACCATAACAACCTACTTCACCCCTCTCAATCGGGATTCAAATCCATCCACGGCACAGAGACATTACTGGCAACATTGCTAGACACAGCCTGACAGCACCTCTGCAAAGGAGGAAAGATGTTGCTAATTCAACTCAATCTCTCTGTGGCATTCGACCTGGTAGATCATACAATACTACTACAGATTCTAGATACAATAGGGACGTCAGGAAGAGTCTACAACTGGTTCCAATGATTTCTTAAGACTAGAACATACAGAGTTAATTCAAATGATTTTAAATCAGACCCCTGGTCTAACCCTTGTGGAGTTCCTCAAGGGTCACCATTGTCACCCATGCTCTTCAACCTCTTCATATCCTCCCTCGGTACCACTCTAGATACCCTAAACGTATTATCTTTCATCTATGCTGATGACATAACCATACTCCTCCCCTTCGATACCCAAGACCCCACCTCATTAGGCAACCTAAAAATAACTCTGGAAGCAGTGGAAGATTGGATGTTAGACCATAAACTGAAGCTGAACTCGGAGAAAACAAAATTTCTACTACTTGAAAAGGATAAAACTCCGTCCATAACAGAATTTGAGTTAAACACTACCAAATACACCATACAGCCATCCCTAAATATCCTTGGAGTATCGATAGATAGATGCTGTAAAATGCATGTCCAAATCAACAAAATCACCCCAAAAGCTTTTTCACCATGCGCAACCTGCGTAAAATCAGAAAATTCTTTGACAAAGATCACTACAAGATCATAGTCCAATCCCTTGTCCTAGAACTAGTGGACTATTGCAACTTACCATGCCCCTTAAACTTGATAAAGCAGCTACAGACCATCCAAAATACAGCACTTAGATTGATCCATTCTCTTAGAAAATTTGACCATATCACCAATGCCTTCCTAGACTCACACTGGCTACCAATACGAGCCCAAATCCAATTCAAATTCTACTGTTTATTATTCAAAGCAATAAATGGAACTGCACCCACCTACCTGAACAATCGCCTAAACCGAAACGTCACACCCAGACTAAGGAGAACACAGATCCCATTCTCCTACCCACCACTCAAGGGCATTCAACACAAGAAGATGTATGATGACCTCCTAGCAATGCAGGCGGCGAAGCTAGACCCCTCCATCTCTATTCTGTTGACAACCACATGTGACTTTAAATCTTTTCGAAAAGAAATCAAAACTCTGTTATTCAAAGAAACTATCTTGTCTGCTTATCCCCCTCCTCCATAATATCCCCCTCCCTGCATACCCCACCATATAACCAACCCTAATCTCCTCCCTCCCTACAAGTTTCCTCAAATGTCCCCCCTTCCTTAAATTTACCCTCTTAGCCTCCACTTCCTTAAATTCACCCTCTTAGCCTCCACTATGTATCTAACCCTATCTCTTATTCTAGCATCTCTATGTATCTTTCCTTAAAATTTGTAACTTCCTGGAAATGTCCAGCCATCTTCAATTGTAATCCGCTTAGAACTGCAAGGTACAGGCGGAATAGAAGTCTCTAATGTAATGTAATGTAAATAATAAACAAAATGAATAAGTGGCAAAGATGAATTGTATTTTACAACTGAGGAATGGATAAGAAGGAATAAGAAATACAGTATTTTGAAATTTATATATTGAATTATTTATTTAACTTATCTAACTCATCTAATATAAAAACAAGTATTAGAAGTAGTTGTGATATACACCGGGTGATATCTGTGACGAGTGCTGTTACGCTGATATTTTCTAATCAGAGTAGCGCTCTGAGAATCCCTAGTGTTTGAAATCTCTAAACTACTTTCTTGCAAACTTGATTTTATATGGCAAAAGATGATTAATTTGGCATTATTGATTACTTGCCATACTGCCTATTCTTTAACTGAATTGCCTCCTCCTTACCAGCATCTCATCGGGACATAACTGGAATCTGCTGCGGCACATAGTTTGCGATACACTGCCTTAAAGAATAGCACACATCCAGGTATGCACATAACTTTTAATGAGTGCCAATTAACATCAATAATTGGTTGTTAGTATCCAATTATTGAGGGGTCATAGCTCATTATCCAATTTATTTGGGCATCTATTTTTTGAGTATGCAACTTTGGGCACTATACATCGAATCTGAGGTATGATATGTACATATGCCCTTACGGAAGAGTCTAGTTGCTTTGCTGCTATATACATATGAAAGAGTATACATATTCCTGGAAGCGCTGATATTCTGTATATTTGTGTGTACAAATGGCACCTAAATGCAGACACCCAGTTATAGAATTGCTCTTATCATCCTCTTAGTATATACTTGAGGCAACAGGGAGTGAAATGACTTGCCTAAGGTCACAAGGAGCAATAGTGGGATTCATTTTATGGTTATCTGGTTCTTGGCCCACTATTCTAAGCAATGAGTTACACCTCCACTGCACGATCAAAGCCAGATTGTATGAATGTCGCAGCAGGTCTGTGGTGACTATAGCTGGGGTAATCCCAAACGGTCTATGTCACCCAGGGTCAGGGAAGATACAAATTAAATCTAAATCAATGAGGCTTTGTCTAATATGGGATTTAAAAGATTAAACACCAAAATGTATCTATCCAATATAGTCAAATGAGATCAGTCTTTTAGAAGTGCGCACAATATTAAAAGTTACATTTACATATTCCACAGATTATAAAACAGAATGATATCAAATTATTTAGGGGAGGGGCTAGAGTGCTTTAAAGCAAAGTGGTGAATAGCCATACAACTAAAGGTTGTCCTGTTCATTTAAATGACATTTTTGCAACAATGTGCTGCCATCCAATGGTGTGACCTACATAACAGCCCATAATTATTACTAATTAAATAATAAATTATTCATAAAATTGTGAGCTATTAACATAGCAAAGATACAATAGGAATATGAGCAATGTGCGGTTTATGAATCTTCAGAAAATAGATTCTTTAATAAATTAATAACGGGGCTCAGGGGTTTCATTAAAAGCTGGCCGGAGGGGGTGGTTGCTGGTTTCCAAGGAGACCACAGGTGGTTCACTTGCCTTTTTTTTTTTTTTTAGTTAAACTTGTTTGGGCCAGATGATTTTTTTCACCCTATACTCCCTGCTTTTTCCTCAGGCATAGAACTGAATGCCTTAATGAAACCCCCTGTTGTCCTCATATCACTTTGATCCCCCTGTGGTCTCGTCTGCATGCTGGCTAGTTGTAAAAGATTCTGATTGAAAACTGTGACACTCTTCCTACTGTAAATAAATCAGAGAGATAACTGTGATTCGCAAAAAAAAAAAAAATAGGGGCAAGTGCGAGAAACAAATGCACAAAAATTCAGTGAGGGAGCCTTTAGTTGTCAAATGACATTATTTAGACCTTCTTATTTGTTTCTTATCATCTTTATAAGCAACATATTTGTTAAACCACTCAAAATGATAAAACATCAAAGCAATGTGCAATGCAACTGAGAGACAATCTATGCAAGAAATCCTGGGACATGAAACAGGAAAAAAAAAAGAAAGAAAAAACAGCCCTCATAAAAGAAGGATGGGCATAAAAAACAAAGGGAAACTGAAGGTGGAGACAGGAAATTCTAGTCTTATTATTAAGCCCTAACACACACTTAACACGTAAGAAAATGCTTATCAAAAACAAAGTAAAGCACTTTGGGTAATTGCTGCTGGCATGTTATTTAAATACGAGGGTAAATCAAAAAGTAAAGGCAAAATACATTTAACGACTTTAACAGAAGTAACTATGAGCAATTGAACATATCACTTTTCCACATAGTCCCCGAGCAAGACGATGCATTTGTTGCACCATTCAACTAGCTTCTGCACTGCTGCAGAGAAGTTTTTCAGCTGTTCCTCAAGCCTAGTGAGCTCCATTTCCTTTACTTCATCATCAGAGGTGAATCTGCAATCTTGCAGCGTCTCCTTCAGTGGACTGCAGGTGTAATAATCACTAGGTGCCAGATTCGAGCTGTAAGGAGGATGTGGAAGACGTTCGAACCCAAGCGGTTGCACTGTATCTTCTGCTGCTGCTGCTGTATGAGGATGTGCATTGTTATGGGGCAGCAAGACTTTTTTGGACAACATTCCTCTTCTTTTGATGCAAATTGCAGGTTTAAGTTTATTTCGCAGCAATGCACTGTAATTTTCACTGTTCACTGTTTGCCTGTGTGCTTGGAAATGCACCAGAATAGGCCTCTTCATGTCTCAAAAGAAGGTTAATATGATTTTCTTGGAGGAGGGCATTACTGCAAGTTATTCTTCGATGGTGCAATCTTGCAATGTAACGTCCATGTTTCTGATTTCGTGGTTGCCACATGACTAAAGGCCGAGCGCTGCACTGTGCATGGGCAAACTATCTAACAGGCAATGTATGAGTACATATGTTGCACTCCATTAGCTCTGTTTCAGTTATTGCATAATTTAACAACGCCCTTTCATTTTTTATTTGCCTTTGTATATATTTCTGGGAGAGGGAGTGAGAGTGCAAACATTATTCAGCTAGCATGTTATAATTAGTGTGCTTTAACTGGATGAAGCTGTGATAAGCACTAACACATGCTTACTGCATTTTAAATGTGTCCTGCGTTAAGTTGCAAATAAGCATGTGCTAAAATATATTTGTTTTACTGAGGGGGCGTGTCTGAGGGCAAAGAGTAGGTGTTTTTGCTGTAATCTGCATATTGGCATTGCAATGCATTAACTTTAGAGCTTGCCATTCAGCTCTTCCATCCCCCTTGCCTTGGCTTCCATTGCCTCACAGTCCTGTACAGCTTCATTTAGCTGCTCCTGAAGTCTGATATACTGCCAGCCTGGTACTGTTGCTGCCAACTCCTGCTAAAGCTTCTCTACTTTGGCATTTGCAGCCTCTGCTTTGGCCTGATAGTCATCCCTCTGGACTCTTACAAGACAGACTTGTTCCTTTAACTTTTGGGACAATACCTCATTCCTGCTCTGAGATTGCCAATTTCCTCATTCAGTTCATTATTTTATTCTTAGATACTTCCATCTGAGTCTGAACAGCTTTATTGGCTTCTCAATTCTCTCCCATACTTTCCTTTTGCCTAAACAACTGGTCCTAGACTTCCACCAGTTGCCACTGGAGGTTTTTCTTTTTCTCCCTTAATTTAGTTACATATTCAACAGCAAATATTTGGTCTTCTAATAGGTCTGGTCTAGCTCAGTAGCTAGATCTGGAACTGGGTTTTGGACCCCTTCCAGGTAATCCTCCTGGAGCTCAGTCTCCCTTTCCAGCTGAGACACCATAACAGATACCCCAATCCATCTTTCATTGGGCTCTAAATCACAGGGATTGACAAGGCTCCTTCTCTTGGGCTGTCCCTGGGTCAGGGTTTGGACTGCCACCTGGTGCCCCTCATTGGTCTCCTTTCCCTTCTTGAAACTTTTGGGCTTCAATTTCCCCACTCTCCTGGGTTTAAAACCTGATTCTCTCTTCTGGCTAGTTTCTTGATTGCCTCCTGGTTGTCTACTGGCTCCAGGTCACTTAGTCTCATATGCTCCTCCAACCCTGCCAGGATTCTGTTGCAATAACAGCCAGGTTTCTTGTTACTCTTGCTCCCAAATTCCCATTTTGGGTTCTCAGATTCTGATCTCTCACCAGTATAACCTGGAGTACTGACTTAAAACCAGCACTTCCTTGCAGAAATCCCACTGCTTTTATTCCACACTTTTTCACAATTTTCAAAGTAAACACTTGTTTCCTTTTGGCAGCAAGCTGCACCTTCTCTTGCACAGCCTGCAATACTGCCTTTATTGTAAATCCACTCCAGGATTTCCAACAGTTCCTGTTCCTACAGCAGCTTCTTTTCTCCACACAACTCAGCTATTCCCAGATGAATTCAGTGTGATAATTAAGGCAGCTTTCACTCTCTCACTGCTGCAATGCACATACATGCTACTGGCTTAGCAGGTGCCAACAGTGGCTTACCGTATTTTCGCGGATATAACGCGCACCATTGTAAAACGCGCACAGGGGTATAGCGCGCAGAAATCACGATGATATGTACAAAAACTTTTCTATACCGCGCTCAGGCATATAACGCGCATGCTGCCCGACTCTCCTCTGGCCACCCCGACTCTCCTTTCGCTCTCCCCGACTCTCATCTGGTTGCCCCGACTCACCCTGACTTTCGGTGCACTGCCCCGACTCTCCTCTGGTTGCCCCGACTCACCGTTCACCCGCCCTGACTTTCGGTGCACTGCCCCGCCTCTCCGTGCCTGTCCCCCTTGAAGTCCTGTCCCCCCTTGAAGGTCTGCCTGTCCCCCCTTGAAGTCCTGTCCCCATCCTGAAAGCCTGATGCCCCCCCTCGACGTCCGATTCTTCTCCCCCCCTCGGCAGGACCACTCGCACCCCCACCCCGAAGGACCGCCGACTCCCCGACAATATTGGGCCAGGAGGGAGCCCAAATCCTCCTGGCCACGGCGACCCCCTAACCCCACCCCGCACTACATTACGGGCAGGAGGGATCCCACGCCCTCCTGCCCTCGACGCAAACCCCCTCCCCCCAACGACCGCCCCCCCCCCAAGAACCTCCGCCCGTCCCCCAGCCGACCCGCGACCCCCCTGGCCGACCCCCACGACACCCCCACCCGCCTTCCCCGTACTTTGTGTAGTTGGGCCAGAAGGGAGCCCAAACCCTCCTGGCCACGGCGACCCCCTAACCCCACCCCGCACTACATTACGGGCAGGAGGGATCCCAGGCCCTCCTGCCCTCGACGCAAACCCCCCTCCCTCCAACGACCGCCCCCCCCCAAGAACCTCCGACCGACCCGCGACCCCCCTGGCCGACCCCCCCATCCCCCTTCCCCGTACCTTTGGAAGTTGGCCGGACAGACGGGAGCCAAACCCGCCTGTCCGGCAGGCAGCCAACGAAGGAATGAGGCCGGATTGGCCCATCCGTCCTAAAGCTCCGCCTACTGGTGGGGCCTAAGGCGCGTGGGCCAATCAGAATAGGCCCTGGAGCCTTAGGTCCCACCTGGGGGCGCGGCCTGAGACACATGGTCGGGTTTGGCCCATGTGCCTCAGGCCGCGCCCCCAGGTGGGACCTAAGGCTCCAGGGCCTATTCTGATTGGCCCACGCGCCTTAGGCCCCACCAGTAGGCGGAGCTTTAGGACGGGATGGGCCAATCCGGCCTCATTCCTTCGTTGGCTGCCTGCCGGACAGGCGGGTTTGGCTCCCGTCTGTCCGGCCAACTTCCAAAGGTACGGGGAAGGGGGGTGGGGGGGTCGGCCAGGGGGGTCGCGGGTCGGTCGGAGGTTCTTGGGGGGGGGCGGTCGTTGGAGGGAGGGGAGTTTGCGTCGAGGGCAGGAGGGCCTGGGATCCCTCCTGCCCGTAATGTAGTGCGGGGTGGGGTTAGGGGGTCGCCGTGGCCAGGAGGGTTTGGGCTCCCTTCTGGCCCAACTACACAAAGTACGGGGAAGGCGGGTGGGGGTGTCGTGGGGGTCGGCCAGGGGGGTCGCGGGTCGGCTGGGGGACGGGCGGAGGTTCTTGGGGGGGGGCGGTCGTTGGGGGGAGGGGGTTTGCGTCGAGGGCAGGAGGGCCTGGGATCCCTCCTGCCCGTAATGTAGTGCGGGGTGGGGTTAGGGGGTCGCCGTGGCCAGGAGGGTTTGGGCTCCCTCCTGGCCCGATATTGTTGGGGAGTCGGCGGTCCTTCGGGGTGAGGGTGTGAGTGGTCCTGCCGGGGGGGGGGATGTATCGGACGTCGGGGAGTCGGCCGGGCAAGAGGGCTTGGGCTCCCTCTTGCTCCGATCGTGGATGCGGGTGCGGGTGGGAGCGCGTGCGAGCGGTCGTTCGGGGTGGGGGTGCGAGCGGTCCTGCTGGGGGGGTGAATCGGGCGTCGGGCGGGGTGGGAACTATGTTTAAAAACTTTTGTATACCGCGCTCAGGCATATAACGCGCGAGGGGTATGCGCGGTACGTAAAATCACGTATAACGCGCGCGTTATATCCGCGAAAATACGGTAATTAAGCCTGTTAGCAAGCTGGGTCTGTATATACACAAGTTCTATTCAGGTAAAGGAAGCAAAAACAAAACCAAATGCCTGCCTTTCCAGCTCTAAATTTCAGTTGGAGCTTGTCTCCTTAGGCTGTTCCACACACATACAAAAAAAAAAAAGCAAACAAGAGAAAACTTTCTGTATTGAGGTCCCCAGCCTCTATAGACCTCTAGTCAGCTTCTTTGCAGCAGAAGCTAAAAAGAGAGGAAGAAAAACCATATGTGATAGACTAGCCTGGTTTGGTTGGCTAGTATGGCTTGCCCAGAGAGTTCAGCACATATACAGCCAAGACACAATTGTGTATAAAGAGAATTTTTATTTGTTATTATTTATCTCACAAAATAGTATGAATTTGTCTTACCTCAGCCAAACTCCCGCAGGCATTAGGCTGTTTTCCTAAGGCCTGCCAACAACTATCTCTAGGGAAAACTTGAGAGTTCCTCTTTCTCCCTCGGGGACCTCTTTAGAATGAACCTAGCCTGGGTAGAAATCTCTCTTGTGAGTCTTGCCCTGTGACTCAACACTGAGCTTCATAGCCCAGTGCATGCTAGGATCTGAAGTTCCACATTTGATTAGCATCTCCTGCTGCCCGGGGGTATAATATTTGCATGGGGGGAGGGAAAACCCCTTAATCTGTTACATAGGGCAAAGGAGGCTCCTTCCCAGTTAAATCACAATGGTTAGCCCAGAAGTTGATGGCAGTTATCTGGACAGTGCTGCTGAAATTCACTCTGACTGCCACAGCACTCTCTGGTCAGTGAAGAGATAGTCTGAGGGTGAAGTTGGGATGGAGCTGGGATATTCTGTGCCATTGCCTACAACCTGCATAAACAGCATTCCTATCTTTGCCCAGCTAGCTATGTCTATCTGACTATCCTGAATAACCACATCCTCTCAACCACAAGCTTCCCCTTTCCAATTCACCCGCATCTGCCTCTGTGGAATATCCCATGGATCGTGATATTAGAAGATACTTGATCATTTATGTACAAATAATGCTCTTGTCATGTTGTAATCTTGAAATTTTATATAATCATTATGTTATGTTATAATTTTGTGCAATCATATCCCCATGTGGAAAAGCCTGTAACTCCATGCAATATTCCAAGCATTATAACTCCATGACTGTAAAACAGTAACCCATTCTGAGCTCTTTGGGGAGGATGTGATATAAAACCAAATAAATAAATAAAATTGGTGTTACCTGCATATTAGAGAATGACACAGTGACAAAATTCACCACTGTTCCCATCCCCGCGGATAACCGTGGGAAATAATCCCATGTCATTTTCTAGTGTCTATTTCAACCTCGGTCCTTCTACACCAGCATTCTTTAAAGCAAAGCTTGCGGGTCAGTGGTTGTGCCCAATTATACTCTGATTCTTTCCTCTCTCCTTAAAGAATGACATGAAGATGGTTTCCCGCGGTTATCCGCGGGGACAGGAACGGTGATGAATTTTGTCTACTCTACTGTCATTCTCCACTGCATATCTTTCAAAGACCTGGAAGATATGCAGTGCTGGTATCCAGATAGGGTCCAATTATGAATATCCAAGTCTAATTGAGCTGGATTTAATCAACATTTAAATCATAATAATAATAATTTTATTTTTTATAACCGCCAAAGCCAAAGTAGTTCGAGGTGGTTTACAAGAAGAAGAGCTGGACAGTCATCGAAGACATAACAATGAAGTCCTTGGATACAATGAATTCTTAGAATAACAATGTATTTGAATATATGCATATTTGTGGGGAGGAAGAAAAACAGGGTGAAAGTCGCATTGTTACATGATTAAAGACCAAGACAACCTCAAAATATAAAACTGTTTAGAACAAAACAAATGAGAAAGAAACAGAAATAACACATCAAAGAAAACAAAAAAAATTTCCAGTGCACACTACTAATGGATACATCATTTTTTTAAACTAAGGGGGGAATTCAACAAACAGTGACCTTAACATGTTTTAAAGGAACTAATGCATGCTAAATGCTAAAAGCCCATTCTATACTTATGGGCTTTTAGCATTTATGTCCTGATTCTATAAATCACCCAATAACTGCCCTAATAAATACTCCCAAGGTATTGATCAAACTATTTTTCAAAAAGAATAAAGGTAAATTATTTTAGTAGCTTTAGAGCTGGTTTGTATTAGAAGAGTATATCTTTAATGATGTTTGGAGTCCATTGACTACTTTTGTTGCATTACAGTAAGGGTCATGTTTCTTCCCTTTTCATTAGATTTCTTTACACATCCAGGGAGGGTGGGTGGGGGAAGGGAAATGTACGTTGAGGAGTTAAAATATTTAATTATAATATTGAAATCACATCATATGTATTATTGTATTAATAATTAAGATAAGGATGGGGTAAATGATTGTTTAATATAATAATTGTATAGTTATTAGTGCATTCCATACAGTATTTATGATTTACCAATTGTATTGCATTATCAAAGTTTGAAAATCAATTAAATTTTTTTTTAAAAAAAGAGTATAACAATAATGTGTGTCTTTAATTTATAGGGAGGATCCTTGATAAAGCCAAGTTTTGGCAAAACATGTTGGATTGATCACCCCTGGCCGATGGACATAAGTATTTAAGATAAGTAAACATTAAAGATTATGTTCTAAGTAGATATATTTATGAAAAGTTTTGTACTGATAAGTTAAAAGCTAATGATGAATTAGGGGTGTATATCTTAGTGTAATGAGTTGGTTTGAGCACTATGGGGCAAATTCTATAAGAAGCGCCCAAAAGTTAGGCATTGAAATAGGCACCGCTCAGCATGATTCAAGCTGTTTAGTGAATCACACTGAGCGGCGCCTATTTTGGAGGCGCCCAATAAATAGGCCAACTCTAGGCACAACTAAAACTTAGGCGGCCATGTGTGCGCTTAAGCATGTTTAAGAACAGTGATTTTGTAACACAAAGCCACGCCTACGCATAACATGTATAGTGCCTATTTTTTGAAGGCCGCCTAAATTTTTAGAGGTGCCTTGTTACAGAATCACTCTTTTTTGATAGGCGCCTAAATTTCAATTATTGCTGATTAAAAAGCTTAATTGAACTTTTCCAATTTAGATAGGCGCTTATCTAGTTGTGCACCTCTAAAATAGGTGCCTAACATTAGGCACTGGTTACAGAATTTGGGCCTAAGTGGATCCGCTGAAGCTTTGAAGAATGAAAGTCTACTTAAATTTATACCCTCACAAATTGGGATCTAGTACCCAAGGTTTCTTGAAAGGGAATCTGAGTCTATTAAAGGCTCCTAACTCATAGGTGCTGTTGAGAGTGATCATCAATCATCCGCTAGGTGCCATTTATAGAACTGAAATTAATGGAACCTAAGCAGTCTTAGGCACCAGTAGGCATTGAATCCTTAGGCACAATGCCATTTAGGCCATGGCTTACTTGGTCTAAATGAGTATGCCTAAGTGAAACCATGCCCCTAACCGTACTTACTTGCTAGTAGCCACTTCAGTATAGACACCTACCTCAAAGTAGTGGGTGCCTACCGAGTTAGGTGCTTACCAACCAATTAATTATTAATGTTTGTTTTTTTAATATAATTTTTAATAGTGCTTTCAATTATCAGCTCTGATTAAGCCAATTAAGAAAATTAAGCTAGGCATCTAGATCAGCTAGGCACGCCGATCTAGGCACTTAATTTTAGGAATTATTTATAGAATCTTGGCCTTAGCGCATACTAATTCTCTTAACATGTGTTAAGGTGCATTAAGGTCATAACACTGCTTGATGAATTCCCCCTCCCCCCCAATTGCATTTAGCAGCACCAAGAGACAAGTGCACCTGTTTTTTGTCCATTAACATTTTTCACACAAAAGACATGGGTGCGTCTGGTAGTGCTATAGAAATAATTGATCGTAGTAGTATTTCAGTGACCAGATATGAAGAGTATTTTTGGAAGGGTTACAGAAACTTCAGACACAATGTGCCAAATGTATTGAACTTAGGGGTGAATATATGTAATAAGTTGTAAGTTTAATGGTTCCATGTCATTCCCTTATTATTTGGGCTAAGAACTTTTCCCTGATCCTAAATATGCTTCCAGGAATAATATGCAGACTTTTAGCCACAATGAGGGATGACAATTTTCAGACATCCAAAGCAGGAATTAACCTCATTCATCATTACAAAAATTGTCCTCTAACTCACATGAATTAGGTCCTTTTGTCTGCCACATTGTCATGTAGAAATCTTAGAAGTTTTTTTAAAGAGGCTTCCAGATTTCTTTTCCAGCTCCTGAAATGTATATATTGCACTATTAGTTTTAACAAATGTCTGGAAGAATCAAGAGGAAGAGAATTACTAACACAAATAAATACTTACCAATAACATGCATGCTATGTCGATGGGAAGCGGATGACATTCACAGCCCCATAGGTATTCATTGCCATTTTAAAATCAGCTTGGAGAAGATTAGTCCTAATTAAACAAATACTTTATTTCCCAAATTTATTTATTTTCAACCTGCAGTTCTGTAATGTTAAACAGACATTCTGACATTGATGCTGTACCCAGGAGACTCATGTAATCAATAACAGTTTATTATAATAATTCAACACAATAATTAAGTATGAAGTTCAATAAAAGTCCTGTATGGCAGAAAAACAAACATGCCGTAGACTCAAGAGGAAGTGGCAGAAAAGCAAACTACCTGAACATAAAATTGCATGGAGAGCTGCTATCAACAAATACAAATATAGTGGTACCTTGGAAACCGAACTTAATCCATTCCAGAACCTCGTTCGAGTTCCAAAACGTTTGAGTTCCAAGACAATTTTTCCCACTGAAAATAATGGAAATTGGATTAATCAGTTCCTTGGTCCCACAAACTCAGACAGCAATATCAAGACGCCCACCGGCAAAGACAGCAATATCAGGACACCCACCGGCAAAGACAGAAAGATCGGGAGGCCCACCAGCAAAGACAGCAAGATCGGGATGCCCACCAGCAGAGACAGCAAGATCGGGACCCCCACGGGCAAAGACAGTAAGATCGGGATGCCCACCAGCAGAGACAGCAAGATCAGGAACCCCACCGGCAAAGACAGCAAGATCAGGACCCCCACGGGCAAAGACAGTAAGATCGGGATGCCCACCAGCAGAGACAGCAAGATCAGGAACCCCACCGGCATAGGCAGCAAGATCAGCAATGGCAACTGCAAGCAGTGCTTAGCCCAAAGCCTCCCTCTCAGGCGGAAACAGGAAGCTGCGTCAGAGTGGAAGCTTTGGGCTGAGCACCGCTTGCAGTTCAGATTCCAAAGCAGCATTCGGATTCTGGGGCAAAAATTAAGAAAAAAAAAGTTTGGATTCCAAGTTGTTCAAATTCTGGGGCGTTCAGATTCCGAGGTACCACTGAACAACATTGTGAGGCAAAAAAATCCCACTATGCAAAATAAATTGAAAATGACTACTTCAGTGTCAAAAAATTGTTCCACCTACTACACACCATGATTTCTCATCCTGACCTGATCCAAAAAGACCTCACAACCTAATGCCCAGACTCTTGAAGACCACTTCCTCAATAAGATAAAAACAGTGCAACAAGAAGTTGAGACTACTTCCAACTCAATAGGCCAGGTTCAACCACCCTCACAAGAGTCCCCCAAACCCTGTCCTACTGAACAAATCTGGAGCACATTTTCACCTCTAGAAAATTTTAACATGGAAAACCTCCTATAGTAGCACTCACTCTAATTTCCAAAGCCTCAAACACTGACTTTCAAATATTTAAATTTCTGTATTATATCTCCCCTGTCCCTCCTCTCCTCCATATTTAGGTCTTCTAGTCTCTTCTCATATTTCTTTTGGTTCAAACCCTTTACCATTTTTGTCGCCTTCCTCTGGAACGTTTCAAGTCTTTTTATATCCTTCACCAAATAGGGCCTCCAAAACTGAACACAATACTCCAAGTGTGGCCTCAACAATGACCTATACAGGGGCATCAACACCTCCCTTCTTCTGCTGGTTAAAAAATCTAAGAGGACAAAAAAGGTACAAGAAAGTTGTAGCCAGTAGAGGCTTGGTGAACCGAGTGGAATATTGGTCACATTATGATATAATCTCAAACTCAGATTTAGAATCTTCTTTT
Organism: Geotrypetes seraphini; assembly: GCF_902459505.1. Classification (NCBI taxonomy): domain Eukaryota; kingdom Metazoa; phylum Chordata; class Amphibia; order Gymnophiona; family Dermophiidae; genus Geotrypetes; species Geotrypetes seraphini. Next base: position 119,969,877 of record NC_047086.1, read on the forward strand.
GTCAATTCCTGGACCAATACGAGTACACAGATATTAAATAAAATGGTATCTATTAAATTAAGGAGAATGAGCCAAAAATTTTGGCAGGAGGGATTGGGCATCCTTCCTGCTAGAGATTGTCTTGCAGTTTGCAGCAGGAAGAAGTGTGTATCCCTCTTGCCATGGACAGTGTGAGGGAGTTTGAGGATTGCAGAGGGAGTGTGCATCCCTGCTTCCCCGCCTGCCGCCACAACAATCGCAGGAAAGGCATGTCCAGGCGCTGGCCCAGAAGCCTTCTCCTCGATGTCAATTCTGATGTCGGAGAGGAAGTTCCGGGACAGCCAATTGCTGCCTGGCTGGCCCAGAACTTCCTCTCCGACATCAGAATTGACGTCGGGGAGAAGACTTCTGGTTCGGCACCTGGACATGCCTTTCCTGTGGTTGTTGCCGTGGCAGCAGCTGGCAGGAAACAGCAATGGGCGGCAGCAGTAGACCAGGTGGGGGAAGCAGAAGAATCGGTAGTATGCCAGGCTTTGGAGGGAGGGAGGCAGGCAGACAGACAGGCTGGCTGGCTTCAGCATGGCAGGGAGGGAGGGAGAAAGGAAGGAGAGAAAGAGGAAGAGAAAGGGGGAGTTGTAAGCAGAAGAGACTAGAAAAAAAAGGCCTGGACCAAAGGGGAAAGACAGGAGGCAGATTCAGGACTATTGGAGGTTCAAATAGAGGGGGAGAGACCCTTAGAAAGAACAGAGAGATGCAAGATCATAACAGAGGAGGGAGAGAGAGGGAGACCTGGAATAAAGATACAAAGGAGAACTGACACTGGATCTGGGGAGGGTAACAGAGGGAAGAGAGAGACCTGGACCCAAAGGGGATGGGACTAGATTGTGAAAGAAATGTTGAATAAAGACAGAAAGAAAGAAAATAAATAAATAAATAAATATTGGATGCACAGTCAGAAGGAAGTGCAACCAGAGACTCATGAAATCAGAAAACAATAAAGGTAGGAAAAATGATTTTATTTTCAATTTAGTGATCAAAAAGTGTCAGTTTTGAGAATTTATATCTGTTGTCTATATTTTGCACTATATTTGTCTATTTATCTATAGTTACTGAGGTGACACTGCATATTTTAAAGTCAACTGCCATGACATCTTTGAGAAAAAAACAAAACTCATAAATGATAATTAACGTTTTCTCTGCGTACAGTGTGCTTTGTGTTTTTGTTTAAATTTTATGGTTACCATTACCATGAAAATGAATGGAAGAAATTGGGGGTGGGGCTGGGGTTGGGCTAGGGCGGGATTGGGGACGGGACTGAAAATTAATAGATGTCCCGTTTTGATGAAAAAAATAAATGGTCACAGTAGCATGCCTGATGCTCCGGATGGAAACACTCCAGGACTTTTTGAAACTCTGCAGAAAAGTTTGGGGGTTGTCCAATAGTTTTTATGGTCTGGTTGCTTTTGTTATTTTTTTTCTTATGAACTATTCATGATAACTTTCTCCTGTCTACACTCACAGCTTGTGGAGTTTTTTGTTTCTATGCCTTTGAGCTTTTTCCCCACATATATTGTGCTCAAGAGTTGCCTATGATAAATGCTGGCTGTAGTCCTTCAGTAGGTGCTGGATGTTCATCAACTCATTAATTTGCGAGCACATCTTCCCAGAATGCCCAAATTTAGGTGCCTGACTTTAAGCAATTTATAAAGAATTTGGGGAGGGTGAGGGTGCAGGGTACCTAAATAGTGTACCTAAATTGCCCACCATATTGTTGTTCAACTTCCTATTCAGGTCAAAAACATAATAATTAATTCTTTAGTCACTTCTTATTACTCACAACTGGATTAGTTTCTCAACTACTAAACAAAAACTTAAATAAAGTTGAAGTTAATTATTAATTACTGTAGAACATAAAAAAGACAAAATAAAATGTTTATAAGACTATATCCTCTCTTAAATGGGCTATATTTATAACATTGATTGAATCACTTTAATTTATAAAAACAGTATAAAGTCTATTTCTCATTGAAACCCAAGGGCTTTGATATATTTAATGATGATATCCAATACGGTTCTTGTTGGAACAAAAATTTGATTCCATTTCTCCTCTCTCTCCAGGCTATCTATTCTCTCAATTCCCATAAATTTAAAGCCATTCAAATTCCAATTATACACTTCATTAATGTGCACTGCTTCTAGATATCTGGCATCATTTCTTCTGATAATTCCAATATGTTTCCTAATATTCTTTCTAGTACAGCAGTGAATGCACCTTTGCTCTCACTATAAATGAGCTACATTTTAATTTTAGGGTAACTAACTGTTACTCCGGGTTGTACATAATGCTGGATCAAAGTTATATGATTGGAATTTTGGCATAAACTCCAAGATTAAGAACTGCAGTCATAAATAGTGTGGCATTTCCAAAGTATGAATATAACAAGCACCAAAGCCAGGCTAGAGAATGAAATAACTGAGCCAGGAGTAAAAGGTTAGTACATGAAGATTATGCACACTATGGGGCCAGATTCAATAGATGGCACCATAAATTAGGCTCACTCAATCTTCTAGGGAGATATACAGTATTTAAATTCTGTGATGATATATATCATTTTCCAACTATTATCACAGCTCTAATGAAACATAATTATGAATTGAAAGTAAAGTGCTCAGACTAGAGAGTTGCGCGGGGACAGAAATCCCACCCGTCCCCGCCAAAGTCCCACCCGTCCCCGTGAGGACTCCCACCCGTCCCCACCCGTCCCCGTGAGGAATCCCTCCATCCCCACCCGTCCCCGCGAGGAATCCCTCCATCCCCGCCCGTCCCCGCGAGGAATCCCCTACGTCCCCGCCCATCCCTATAAACTACAGAAATAGTTATTTCATTTAATTATGCTACTGAATTAAAGGCTCTGGTAGAAACCCATTTAAAAATAAGCAAAAAGACTTTATTAATTTGGAAATATTAATTGGGAAGAATATATACTTTCTAAATGGGTTTCTACCAGAGCCTCTAATGTTTATAAATTTTTATCAACACAACTAATATACTACTTTATCCTTAAGCAAAAAAAAAAAAAGAATTTTTTTCCTACCTTTGTTGCCTGGTTTCTGCTTTCTTCATATTCTCATTCAATTCCTTCCATCCACTGCCTCTCTTCTCTCTGTGTCTTCCATTTGCTCTGTTACTGTGCCTCTCCCTTTCTCCCCCCTCCCAAATTGGTCTGGCACCCATCTTTTTCCCTCCACTCCCCCCATAGTCTGGCACCTCTGTCTTCTTCCCTGCCAGGGTCTTCTCCCCATTCCCTCTTCCCCATTTCCTTCCAGTGTCCTTCTCCCCCACCATCTTCCCCATGTCCTGTCAGGCAGCATCCTTCTCCCCCCTCTGCCTTCCCCATGTCCTTTCAGCGTCCTTCTCCCCCCTCTGTCTTCCCCATGTCCTTTCAGCGGCCTTCTCCCCCCTCTGTCTTCCCCATATCCTTTCAGCGGCCTTCTCCACCCCTGTTTTCCCCATGTCCTTTCAGTGGCATTCTCCACCCCTTTATCTTCCCCAGTGCTTTCAGGGTCCTTCACCCCCCTCTGTCTTCCACATGTGCTTTCAGCATCCTTCCCCCCCTCCTCCCGTTTACCCCATGTCCTTTCAGCGTCCTTCTCCACCCCTTTGTCTTCCCCAGTGCTTTCAGCGGCCTTCTCCCCCCTTAAGCGTCTTTTCTTCTCCACTCCACCTTTCCTCCCTCCCTTTGTGGCGTTTCCGCACCCGACCGACAACAGAACAGGCCCGGTCGGACAAATCTCCCTGTCCTGTAGCCGCGAATCTAAATTACCTTCTTACAGCAGCTGGAGTATTGAAGCTGCTGTAAGAGGTAATTTAGATTCGCGGCTACAGGGCAGGGAGGTTTGTCGGCCGGGCCTATTGTCGGTCGATCGGGGGACCTGACAAGCTGTGCACATTCTTCGGGGCGGACCGCCCCCTCCCCCCTCTTTCGTTCGCCATTGCCTTCTTCCTACCTGCCCTGCCGCACACAGCCGACCGGAAGTCTTCCTGATGTCAGCGCTGACGTCGGAGGAAGGGAGGGCTTTGCTTAAGCCCTCCCTCCGACGTCAGCGCTGACATCGGGAAGACTTCCGTTCGGCTGTGTGCTGCGACAGTGCAGGTAAGGAGGAGGAGACTACCCTCGCGGCTCGAATGCAGTGCACTGCGATCCAACCCCGCAGGAACCCCGTGACCCTCGGAGGCGTCCCCACGGGATCCCCGCGACCCTAGGGGGCGTCCCCATGGGATCCCCGCGACCCTAGGGGGCGTCCCCACGGGATCCCCGTGACCCAAAGGGGGAACCCGCGGGATCCCCGCGGGTCCCGCGGGATTCCCGTCATCTCCGTTCCCGTGGAGCTCTCTAGCTCAGACCCTTCAACCAAACTGTTTAATGATGTCACTAACCTATGGCTGCCGTTGGGACCATCACTGCCTTTACTGTCCCATTGCCTACCCTCTTTTACCACACAGATAATCAAGATGGACTAAAACAAGACCGTCAGTTAGGTGCAAGGAAAAATGCCCACTCAGCACTATTCTGTAAAAGATTCTCTGGGCTGTCCACGAATTGTTTTAGTGTGCATTCAGACATCAAATTTTGGATGCAAGGAAATGAAAGCTGGTGAACAAGGGGACGCTGAAAAGTTCTCAGCCCAAAGTTTGGACAGTCTCCATCGAGGGCTATACATTTAGGACCAAATTCTATAAACGGTATCCCGATTCTAGGCGGCAGTAGGTGTCTTACCACTGTCTAACCAGCCAATCGGGACGCATGTTTTCTAAAATAAACCACTCAATGCTAGCTACCTACACTGTAGGTGTCTGTTGCGGGTGCAGGGAGGTGCTTAGGGAGGCTTAAGCTCGCCCAAGGCCGTAGGTGAGCTTAAGGAAATGGCCTTAGGTGAGCTGAAGTGGCTCTAGGTGTCTCCCTAGGGCCGCAATAGGCACCTGAAATGTAGGCCAGAAAAATGCTGGCCTACATTTTAAATGGATGCAGCTGCTAAACTTATCATAGCAAGGAAATTTCCCAGCTGTGATCAGCTGAGTGGCAGCAGAAGGGAATCCCCAAACCCCATCGTAAGCCAGCCAGCAGGAGGGATACCCTCTCTCTCCCGCTACCACCCCTAAACCCCCCACACTGTCCACAGCAGGAGGCATGCCCACTCCCTCCTGCCGGCACTCCCCAACATCCCCAGCAAGAGGGATGCCCACTCCCTCCAACTGGCACACCCCAAAATCCAAAGCAGGAGGGATGCCCACTTCCTCCTTATGCCCACCCCCCTCCTTATAGCACCCCCCAACCCCTCACATCCCGAAGCCCACCTAGACCCTCCTCATACCTTTATAAGCAAGCTTGGCTGGAGGGATGCCTAATCCCTCCGACTGGCAGGGCCGCCTCTTCAGAATGGTGGGTCTTCTCCTTCCCGGTGCATCCTGGGATGTACCGGGGAGGGACCTAAGACGCTGATTGGCTCAGGTGCCTAAGACCTCCCCATGGGAGGAGCCTTAGGTATCTGGCCAATCGGAGTCTTAGCCCACTCCCAGTGCATCCCAGAATTCACTGAGAAGGAGACCTAAGACTCCAGTTGGTCCAGGTGCCTAAAGCCCCTCCTATGGGATGGGCCTTAGGTGCTTGAGCCAAACAGGGTCTTAGGTCCCTTCCTGGTGCATCCCAGGATGCATCGGCCAGGGGAAATCCCACCACTACTTATTAAGGTATGGGAGTCTGGGGGGCTTTGGGAAGTGGGGGTTGGGGTTTTAGGGGTGGGGGTCATGTGTTCAAAGGGTTCCGGCAGAAGGGAGTGGGCATCCCTCTTGTCGGTGATGTTGGAGGGTGCCATCAGGAGGGAGTGGGCATTCCTCCTGCCGTGGATTGTTCTGTGGTTTGCGGCAGGAGGGAGTGGACATCCCCTGCCATGGACAGTGTATGTGAAGTTTTGTGGTTGTGGTGGGAGGGGGTGGGCATACCCAAAGACCACAGGCTGCAGATACAAATCCTTCTTGGACAGAACCTTTAAGTTCCAAGCGAACAGACAGCAAACCTGGCTGAAAAACCACATAAACGAACCAAATATGACTTATAATACATTCCGCAAATCGATCAAAACCACCCTATTCGCTAAATTCATTGACTAAAACGGTCCCCTCCCCCACTAAGACCCCCCTCATGGATGTTCTAAATCTTTCAGACACTCATTACCCTTAGATCTCCAATTAATATGTAAGTTTACCATTTAGACTATTGTACGGCATCTAGACTCTTTGTTCGGTACTGTATTTAAACTTATTGTATAGTATTGTATTTAGACTTACTGTATTGTATTATATGTGGACTTATTGTATTGTATTAGCATTGTACTGTACTAAGACCTTTGTTATTCGCTGAATGTCCAGCCTTCTTACATTGTAAACCGCCTAGAAGTCGCCTGACTATGGCGGTATAGAAAAATAAAGTTATTATTATTATTTATTATTATCATGTTGGCCGACTTGCGGTGGGGTTTGGGGTTCCCTGCCACTGCCGCTCAGCTGATCACAGCAGTAAGATTCTCTTTTCACAATCAGCTGAGCGGCAATGCAATTCTCTAAATGGTCGGGTGACATGGACGCCGGTTAGAGAATTAGAATGGTTAGGTGGGATTAGGCATCTGTCCATTAGGACAGATGCAATTCTGTATAAGATGCCCATGTGCGATTCTCAAAAGCCGCCTAGGTGGCTGCTGAGTCTGGACATCCTATACAGAATCAGTCCAGCGATTTTTCACTTTTTTCATTCCGTGTTTTTCTGACTGAAAGAAAAAAGTGGGAAATCACTGGACTTACCCCCTCTTCTACAAAACTGCGCCAGCAGTTTATAGTGCAGAGAGCCACGCTGAATGGCCTGCATTGCTCCCAATGTTCATAGGAACCTTTGTTTTGTTGATGTTTCCGGGAAGTCCTCTGTGGGATCGACGCTTAGGATTAGTCCATTCTCTTGGTCTGACCATTTTATGAATGAACTTCAAATTCCAGTGTAGGTGAAACATGAAAAGCTAGGAACATATTTAATAAGGAAATAAGCTGATTTGCAAAAATTGAGGGATCAATGGTTACTCAAATTGGATGATATTGACACTGGTGATCTCGCTGATACTGTGGTGTTGGCATGATTCTCTGGTCGAATGTTTAGATCAAATAGCACCTGTGAAGGAGGTTACCCCACATAGAGTGCATAATGCCCCCTGTTGAAGTGTGATGTTAGAAGAAAAGAAAAATTGTGGTGAAAATCACGTACAGTAGAAACACGGGAGGTATACTTTCAAATTTAATCCTATAGGCAGGAAACTCTGGGAAAGAGTGAGTGGTGAAAAAACTTACTTCAGGTTGCACACCCCGAGTTGATCCAGATTTCAAATGTAGGGAGTTTCTAACCTTTTTTGTGAATAAAGTGAATAATATAATAAAGGAATTTGATGATCGGACTCATGTAGTGCGAAGGGAAGCAGGTAGTGAACAATGGTCACAGTTTGAGACCGTCACACTAAGACAATTGACATCTTTGGCGATGCAGTTAAATAGGGCTTCATGCTCCTTGGACCAGTGTCTTATAGGAGTGCTTTTGGCAGTGTGGGAAGGGGTTGCTCCATTTTTTAAAAGTGGTAAATGGGTCCCTTCAGGAAAGCTTGGTGCGGTGCTCTTTAAAGAAGGCACTGGTTAGGCCATTGTTGAAAACTAAGGTTGATGGACTGATGCTGCAACATAATCATCCCATTTCCTGTTTTCCTTTTCTTACTAAATTGCTTGAAAAGGTGGTACTTAGTCAATTGCAGGAGTTTTTGGATAAATCAGATGCTTTGGATAGATATCAGTTTGGGTTTGGGGCACATCACTCTACAGAGTTATTACTTATATCCACTCTTGATACTATCCACAGAAGGCTGGATAGGGGAGAATAATTTTTGATGGTCTTTCTAGATATTTTGGATGCATTCAATACAGTCAAGCACCATATTTTACTTGAGAGACTGCAGGATTTGGGGATTGGTGAAAAATTTTTGCAATGGTTTACCTCATTTCTTGATGGAAGGTTATTTTGTGTGGAGTTAGGAAAGATCAATCAGATTGGGCACAGCTTACCACTGGAGTTCCTCAAGGATCTGCTCTGTCTGTGACATTGTTTATATCTATTTGCGCCCTTTATGTTGGGAGCGTCAGGATTTAGGAATAAGCTACAAGCTATATGCAGATGGCATCCAGTTTGTAGTATCTGTAATAACTTCAATATCTGAAGGGGTTAGGAGGGTGGATAGCTGTGCTTGTGTCATTAAATGTTGGATGGAAAATAATCATCTGAAATTGAATACAGACAAAACCGAGGTGTTGTGTATTGGTCACTTGAAGAAGCTTGACTTGTTACCTTAGATGTTGTCGCTAGATGGTGTTGAAATGCCAATAACACATAAAGTAATTTATTTGGGGGTATTGTTGGACTCTGCATTGTCCATGAAACCTCAGGTAAAATCAGTGCTGTTATGTGTTTTTTTCAAACTACAGTTATTACGGAAATTAAGAAATTTTCTTCCAGTTGGGGTATTTCAAACCATGATCAGTGCAATTATAACACCAACTTTGGACTATTGCAATGCACTGTACTTTGGGTTACTAAAATATGTAGTTTGTGCCTTGCAACTAGTTCAAAACGCAGCGGCACGATTGATTATAAATGCTGGTAAATTTGAACATGTTACACCAATTTTGGTTCGGTTGAACCCAAATTGAATTCAAGGTGCTTTGTTTGATCTATAAATTAGTTCATTTACAATGTCCATTAGCAGTAAGTTGCATCTTTACTGAATATCAACCGGTGAGGATCAACTGTGTTTGGAGGTACCCTCCTTGAAACAGGTGAAATCTGGAGGTCCACTGAAAAACAATGTTAGCAGTTCAGAGTGCAGTATTATGGAACATTCTATCTTTTGAAGTAAAGAAAGCAGCAACTTTACTAAATTTTAGGAAGTTATTGAAGACGGAGTTATTCAGACACAGCTTTTCTTCCTGATTTTTTGAACAATAAGATGCAAATGGCTGTGTCTAAAGTGATGTGTGGATGCCTTTAGTCTATAAGCACACATATAATTTCAATTTAAGCCCCCTAATTCGCTCATGACTCGCCTATTTCCGTGCCCCCTTTTTTGACTTGTGTATGTAACTTGTAATTAATTCTAATTAGCACCAATAATTGCTTGTTAACATGCCAATTATTGGCACCAATTAAATTGTTATTCAGTTATAGTGCACGTACCCTTATTTGCATGTACAACTTTCAGTGCTTTTTACAGAATTAGAGGAATAGCTCCTTTTTACTAAACCGCAATAGCAGTTATTAGCGCAGGGAGCTGCGCTGAATGCTCCGCACTCCCGATGCTCATAGAGTTCCTATGAGCGGCTCCCTGCGCTAATAACTGCTAATGTGGTTTAATAATAGGGGGGCGGGTACATATGCTATATACTTTACAGCTTATTTTTCTGCACACTGAAAATTGATTTCAGATGTCTCCAAAACTGTATTCAGTTTACCATTATCCAACAATGTATACGTTTTTGAAGATATTAAAGGAATGCAAAGAACAGAAGGCTTGTTGTTGATAAATGTAACCACTTGTCAACTTTACTGCCAGAAATCAATGCATTAAAAGATAATGATGCAAAAAGACAGTTATTATTAATCTCCTTAATGCTTGTGGTTTTTCCTGTTATCACAAGTCCTGTGCTATATATAGCTGATTGGTTCGATTTCACATTGTGCTTTTTTTTCAAACATGGATGACTGAGCCAATTGACTTAAGGCCAGATAGACTAAAGGGATTTTCCCATTTTAAGGCTGATTCACTAAGAATTTTCTCCTATTCTGTGACTTTGGGGGAAAATGCTTAGTTTATCAGGGTCTATCTAAATTTTCCAATTTAGAAACAACAGAATATGTAATAAAATCTGCAGAAATATATGATGGATGGAGTATTAGTAATTGAATGCAAACTTATAAGAACATAAGAACTGCCATCTCCGGATCAGACCCATGGTCCATCAAGTCCGGCGATCCGCACACGCGGAGGCCCAGTCAGGTATACACCTGATGTAGTTTTAGTCACCCATATCCCTCTATGCCTCTCATAAGGAGATGTGCATCTAATTTGCCTTTGAATCCCAGCACAGTGGATTCCTTGATAACCTCCTTTGGGAGAGCATTCCAGGCGTCTACCACTCGCTGCGTAAAACAGAACTTCCTGACATTTGTCCTGGACTTGTCCCCCCTTAGCTTCAAACCATGTCCTCTTGTTCGTGTCGTGTTGGACAATGTAAATAATTTATTTTCCTGCTCTATTTTATCGATGCCTTTCAGCATTTTGAACGTCTCGATCATGTCCCCTCGCAGCCTTCTCTTCTCAAGGGAGAACAGTCCTAGTTTCTTGAGTCGTTCCTCATATTCCAAGTTCTCCATACCTCTTATTAACTTCGTTGCTCGTCTCTGCACCCTCTCTAACAGTTTTATATCCTTCTTTAGGTTGGGAGACCAATGTTGGACACAGTATTCTAAGTGTGGTCTGACCATTGCTCTATAAAGCGGTATTATGACTTTCTCCGATCTACTCGTGATTCCTTTCTTTATCATGCCTAACATTCTGTTTGCTTTCTTTGCCGCTGCCGCGCATTGTGCCGACGGCTTATATACACTGTCAGTATACAAATAGTACAATTTACTGCAGCTGATGAATTCCGGAAAAATTCAAGCACAGAAGATTTTGAGCCATTATATTATGCAGTGTTAGAAAAGGTGAGCAAACTGAGTTTCTGTATCTGCCTCTATGATCTGTGTTTTGGTTCTGGAATAATGGCAACTCAAATATCACAATGTCCTTGTAGGTCCCATCAAACAGAATATCTAATAAAAGAAAGATAGATTATGATGGTGGATAAAGGAGCAAATGATAGAAGCCATAGGCATATTACACATATTTGAAGTACCGTAATTTTCTCAATTTTATGCACTAAGACCACATGGAAATGCTGGTATGTTGGTCATTTACAAGTGTTAAGTGGCCATTCATGTACATAAATGACCTCTTATAAAAAAACTAACCACAGTGAAAGTATAACATCGAAGATTTCTAATTAGAAAATGAATGGTGCTGGGTATTCTTTATGGTCTTTATCCTGTAAACAATGAGATGATTTGGATAGGCTGGAGAGAGCTTCTTTAGCAACTCCAGTAGTTGGAACCTAAGGACAGTACCAGGTAGACTTTATGGGAGTGGCCTTAGGGATTTGGTCAATTGGAGTCTTAGGCCACTCCCAGTGTATTCCTTGCAGATAAAGGTACTGGGGGGGGGGGGGGCATTTGGGTGGGTGCCGGCGGGAGGGAGTGGGCATCCCTCCTGCCGGAGATTGTTGTGGGGGTGCTTGCAGGAGGGGTTGGGCATTCCTCCTGCCAGACAACTTCCTTCCTCTCCCCCATCAGCTGAGTGGTAGGGACTCCCAAAAGATGTGAATCTGTAACCTGTGCCCTTGAATGATTAACAGGCAGTACGACTTGGGTGGCAAAGATAGGTGGCTGAAATGTAGGCCAGGGTTTTCCATGTCTACATTTCAGCCGCCTATCCTGGTGTGAATTGTGGCTGGGTAGTTGCTTTAGCCTGCCTAATGCCACTTCTGGCATTCGCCATGCCTACTTTGGCATTCCGTGGCCTAAAGCGGCTATGTAGCTGCAATTCCAGCGGCCATTTCAACCGCCTTTTATTTAGGCGTTGGTAGTTGCTTCAACACTGCCATTTCTAACTGCATTTTTCAATAACTTAGGCATCAGCAGGGTAGTTTAGGCAGTTAAAGTTCTGACACTCATAGAATTCCTATGAGCGTCGGAACTTTTACCACCATGACAGGCAATAAAAAATGCTAACGCGATTTCATAAAAGGAGGAGGGGGAGGTTAATGATCAAAGGCAGGGGTGCCAACACTTGGCTTGCGAGCTACTTTTAAAATGACCAAGACAAAATAATCTGCCAACAATAAAATTTTTGAAAACACAAAGCACACTGTACTAGAGAATGACATGGTGGCCACAGTAGCCACAATTAACCTGTTGAAATGGGGGAGAGAAAAGAAGTGGTCGCCGCGGGTACAGGGAGAAGGCCATTCACCGCCCCGTGGGGCAGTGAATGGCCTTGTCTCCGCAGTGAAGGGAGGGAATGCGCACGGTCACCTATCGTGCTCCCTCCCTCCATACTGATAGCTACCTGAGCCCGATCACCGCCACCCAAGCATCTCCTTCCCTCCATCCCTCCTGATCGCTGCTGCCTGATCACTGCTTGATCCCGATTGCCGCCGCTGCCTGAGCATCTCTCTCCCTGCTCCTTATCTTTGCTTCAGGCAATTTCTCTAAATGTGCTTCCTACCAGCAGCCAGAGTGTTGAAATCACGTGTGGCTACCGTAAATGTCATCTCTGACGCAACAGGAAGTTGCATCAGAGACGACCTTTCCTGCAGCTACACGTGATTTCAACGCTCCGGCTGCTAGTAGGAAGCACATTTAGAGAAATTGCGTGTCGCAAAGGTAAGGAGTAGGGAGGGAGAAAGGGAGGAAAGGTGGGGTGGAAAGAACAGATGCTGAAGGGTCCTGGGGAAGGTGGGCTAGAGAGGATCAGACACTGAAGGGAACTGGGGAAGGTGGGGTGGGGAGGAACACACACTGAAAGGAACTGGGGAAGGTGGGGTGCGGAGGAATAGATGCTGAAGGGAACTGGGGAAGATGGGGTAGAGAGGAATAGGCGCTGAAGGGAACTGGGGAAGATGGGGTGCAGAGGAACAGACACTGAAGGGAACTGGGGAAGGTGGGGTATAGAGGAACAGACGCTAAAGTGAACTGGGGAAGGTGGGGTGGGGAGGAACAGACGCTGAAGGAAAATAGGGAAGAGAGAGATTCCAGATTATGAGGGAAGCGGAGGGAAGAAGATGGTGGCAGACCAATTGGGGTGGGGTGGAGGGAGAGAAAGAAGGGAGAGGCACAGTAACAGAGCATATGGAAGAGTCAGAGAAGAAAGAAAGTAGATGGAAGGAAATGAATGAGGAGAAGATGAGGAAAGCAGAAACCAGACAACAAAGATAGAAAAAAAATTATATTTATTTATTATTTTTTTTTGCTTTATGATAAAGTAGTATATTAGTTGTGTTGATAAAAATTTATAAACAAAGCTCTGCCAGCTGAACATCTCTTTCTCTAGTTCAGCAGCCAGATCTTTGATTTATAAGGAAGGAATAAGCTAAATATTGCAGTACTGAGGCTTGTATGGATGCTGTGGGTACGGGGGGGGGGGGGGACAGTGGTCACGGGGATGGGGCGGGGACAGAGTCGGTGGTCGTGGGGGACAGGGAAGTGACGGAGACAAATTTTTTCCCTGTGTCATTCTCCACACTGTACACAGAGAAAGTGTTAATTATCATTTATATTTGGGGGTTTTCAAATAAGTCAAGGCAGATGACTTTAAAATATACAGTATCACCTCAGTAACTATACAGAAATAAACAAATATACCCCCTCCCCTTTTACTAAACCCTGATAGCATTTTTTAGCACAGGGAGCTGCGCTGAATGCCTCGCCCTGCTCGCAACGCTCATAGGCTCCCTGTGCTAAAAACTGCTATCGCAGTTTAATAAAAGGGGGCCATAGTGCAAAATATAGACAACAGATATAAATTCAGACACTAAATTTAAAATAAAATCATTTTTCCTACCTTTGCTGTCTGGTGATGTCATGAGTCTCTAGTTGCACTTTCTTCTTTGACTGTAAATCCAATATTTCTTTCTTTCTGCCTCCTGTATGCTTCCTCTCCTCCAGACCTCATTCCATTCCCCAACCAACATATCTCTCTGTCCCTCCATGAGTCCAACTTTTTCTTCCTCTCTTCCTGCCCCTCCTCTTTCTTTCTTTCTCTCTCTGCCCCCTTCCTTTGTCCCTCCCTGCCCCCTTTCTTTGTCTCTTCCTGCCCTTCCCTTTTCTTTCTTTCGCTTTTTTATTTTAACAAGTTTTATTGAATTTTCACAATGGCAAATACAGCACAAAACAATTCAACCAATACACCAGATAGCTAAATCCCCACCCCAAAACATAAACAGTCATACTGGTACTCTTCAGTATATTGCAATACTATCCAACCCATAATTTCCCCCTTCCTCTCTTTCTCTCTCCCTGTCCCCTTTCTTTCTGTCTTTCTTTCTCTCTCCCTGCCCCCATTATTTCTTTCTGTCTGTCTGTCTTTCTCTCTCCCCTCCCCCCCCCCCGCCACCGCCTCCGATTTCTCCCTGCTTCCCCAACACCAGGCCAAGTGCGTACAAGCGCCAGGCCCACAAGCCTCCTTCCTCCCCGATGTCTATTCTGATGTCTGAGAGGAAGCCCGGAACTTCTTCTCTGATGTCAGAATTGATGTCAGGACAGAAGGTTTTGGGCCCGGCACTTTACACGGATGTCCTGGCATCGGGGAAGCAGGGAGAACAGAATGCAAAAGCAACACTACGGATGGGCTCCGCAATCAAATCGCATTGCCTTTGTGATCTACTAGTCAATCGTGATCGATCTTTTGGGCACCCCTGATCTATGGAGTCTGATGGGTACATATAGCATTACCAATGCTGATAGATATGGGGGCTTTAATTCCCATAACTCTAGGTGTAAATATCAACATTTAAAAAAACAATTTTATACTTTATTGGTAACCAATGAAATCTTAAATATAAAGGGGTGACATGCATAAATCTGGCACCAAAAGTTATGCACAAAAATCATTCCTAAGTGTGATTCTATAAAGGGTGCATGTTTTGTGATGATTTTTTTTTTCTGGTGCTGAATTTTGAGCACTATTTATAGAACTCCCCTCTTTATGTCTTCTAAAGAAAATATGGGATTTTTTTTAAAGGTATTTTCATGATCTAACTTCTAATATTTCTAAACAGAATTACACGCAAACCTTTTCTTTTCCCAAAGACAGACACGAACTGGGTGTATACTGTGAGACGCTTTTGCTTCTTTTCCATGATGACACATATGTATGATCTGTCCTTTTAACAGTGCTTTTGTCCCTTTCATTCCTGTTAGAAGAACTGAATACATGGCACAGTTCCCCTGCATGAGATTGCTGTCTGCAAATAAAGACAATGAGCCTTATTTAATGGGATTATCCACTATAGAAAAACAGATAATATAATAAATAGGCAACTCTTACAACAGAGCTAACTGTTCAGTTACTCTTCTAAGAAGAATTTGGCAGCAATAACAAAACCATTACCAGGATATTTGCCAGTGTCCCCCACAGTTTGATTCAGTACTTCATTTTTGTTGGTTTCCTTATTATGTGTGCAATTATTCCCAAATAAAACTTGCTTTATGGATATAACATTTTTTAATTGAATGGTTTCACAATCTACTTTTATATATATTGTCATGTGTGACCAGGACACACGTGAGCCCGGCAGGAAGCACATGTCTGCCTCCCTAAGAAGCAGGTTTGCCTTCCTCCACTATTTCTCTCAGACAGGCAGCCTACAGAAACCACCTTTTATTTTCTTTTTAAAATTTTTATTTATAAATTTTCAACAAATAATAAACAATAACAATAGATGCATTAATATTAAAGAGCACAAATTATTACATTTTTCCATAGTAACATTGAGAGTTAACAAGTTCAGTAACTCATAGATTGTTGAGTTTAAGTATCTAAAACAGTGGATCCCAACCCTGTCCTGGAGGACCACCAGGCCAATCAGGTTTTCAGGATAGCCTAAATGAATATGCATGGAGCAGATTTGCATGCCTGTCACTTCCATTATACACAAGTCTCTCTCATGCATATTCATTAGGGCTAGCATGAAAACCCGATTGGCCTGGTGGTCCTCCAGGACATGGTTGGAAACCACTGATCTAAAATATTCCAACTTCTAATAAAGGAAGAAAAATGATTTTGCTTTAATGCTGTAATCTCTTCATATTTCCTGTATGCACGTGGTATTCCGCCATTTGTGATACAATACATAATGATTATTTTTCCAATGAAGAATAATGTGTAAGGCCAGAGCTACCATAAAATCAAATAATCTGGAGCTAGTGGAAACAATATCAACCTTAAGATTGGATGATTGTAATATAATAATATCATATGACAAAGGAATAGACATGGAGAATACATTCAAAATAGTGTTCCATATTTGAGACCAGTATTGCAATAAATTAGCACAGTAAAAGATCATATGTGACAAAGTACCTATAGAGCTATTACATGACCAGCAGATATCAGAAGTTGTATGTGGAAGCTTAGCAAACTTTGCAGGAGTCCAACTTTTCTGACTGCAGGGATTGGACCCAGAATACAGTCCCTGCCTCAGGAAAAAAAGA
The DNA here is from genome assembly GCF_902459505.1 of Geotrypetes seraphini. Lineage (NCBI taxonomy): Eukaryota > Metazoa > Chordata > Amphibia > Gymnophiona > Dermophiidae > Geotrypetes > Geotrypetes seraphini. Next base: position 119,986,304 of record NC_047086.1, read on the forward strand.
AAGAACTGGGGTGGAGCTGTAGGACCCGCTGGGGAGGGCAAACCCCTGGATAGGGTTACCAGATGTCCAGATTTTACCCAGACATATCCTATTTTTAGATGACTGTCCGGATGTCCGGACAGATTTTGAAAACCTGGCAGTTTATCCAGGTTTTGGAAGGCCCCAGCTCTGCCAGAATTTGGGGTCGCTTATGGAGGGGCTTCTGAGCATGTGTGGATGTGACACAATGTCCACACATGCTCAGAGGCCCTCCAGATGCAGCCCCAAGCTCAGGGAAAGAGAAGATGTTTGTGTGTGGGGTGTGGCTGGGGCAGAATGGGGCAGGGAGGGGGGAGGAGTGGGGCAGGGCCATTAGTCTACTTTTTTACTTCTACAAATATGGTAACCCTACCCTGGAAGGAAGATTGATACACTCTGCCTGCAAGTGAGCTGGTGTCTCTCATAATGCTAGCTTCCTTTGCCAGAGGGCAGAATGGACTAGGACCCCTCAAAAGGACCTATTGCTGAGTCTGCTAATAATGTCCTGAAGAAATGGAGCTTTCTTGAGGTACTTCTGGAGGAATATTTTGAACAGTTTTTGAGCTCTGACCTGTTAACTAGGGAGCCACAATTACTTCTGTGAAATAGTTACAAGCCTCATGGAACTGTTAATGGGTTATATATAAGGTAACCATACGTCCCGTTTTGAACGGAACTGTCCCGTTTTGAGATCCCCTGTCCCGTTGTCCTCACACACAGCTTTGGGACGCCAAAAAAGTCCCATTTTCATGGACAGCGTCCCGAAGCTGTGCGCGGGGACAACGGGACAGGTGATCACTTCCTGTCCCTCCCTGCCGCGAAAAAAAAAAAAAAAAAGCCTCCCTCAGGGCTGGATTAAAGGGTCCTAGCAGTCCGGCCATTTCTCCCCCTAACTAGCCCATCTCCCTCACCTTCGCGGACCACTCCATCGCTGGAATTGCTGGCAGCAGCACTCCTCACTCTCCCTGCGCAGCTGACCCTCCCACCGCGAGACGCCTGACATACCTCCCTCAATATCAGCGTTGGCAACACTCTAAACAAGCTGCTTTGCAGCCTTCTCCTGCCGAGGCCTTCCCTGTGTCACGTTGCTGATTACATCATCAGTGATGCGGCAGAGGGAATCGGTGGCGGGAGAAGGCCAACATCAGAATTGACATCGGGAATAAGGCTTCTGGGCCGCGAATAGAAGCAGCAGGGAGGTAAGCAGCGGCGGCGGACCGGGGGGTTTAAATCGGGCGTTGGAGGGAGGCTTTTTTTGTGTGCGGCAGGGAGGGAAGGAGGTAGGCAGGCAAGCAGGCTGGCTTTGGCGCGGGAGGTAGGTAGGTAGGCAGGTAAGTAGGCAGGCAGGCTGAATTTGGGGGGGTGGTGGGACAAAATCTGGAAGGCAGTAAGGGCACTGGGGGCACTAAGGACATAGGAAGGAAGGAGGGAGGGAATAGAAAGGGACAATTGTTGGGCCCGAGTGCAGAAAGAAAGAAAGGATGCACAGTCAGAAGGAAACACAACCAGAGATTCATGAAATCATCAGACAGCAAAGGTAGGAAAAATGATTTTATTTTCAATTTAGTGATAAAAATGTGTCAGTTTTGAGAATTTATATCTTCTGAATCTGAGAATCTCGGAGAGAGCGAGACCAGAAGGCTTTGAGCATGCGGAAATGCTCAAAGCCCAGTCCAGTCCGGCACGAGGAAGAAGGAGGATCTCCCTCGCACCGCCCAGCACAGCCCAGCCCAGCAACAACGAGGGAGGATCTTCGGGCACTGGCACTGGCACGTCCTGTGCATTGGTGCTGGTGCCCAATCGGGTAAGAGATGTTTTGCGGTGCTGGGGGGATGTAGGATCATGGGGGAGGGGGGTGACGTGAGCGGGGGGGGGAGGATGCCGGATCGGAATGAAAAAAAAAATTGTACAATGCGCTCCCACGTATAACGCGCAAGGTTATGCACAGTTTGTAAAAATCGTGTATAACGTGCGCGTTATATGCGTGAAAATACGGTAGTACTGATCTACCTATACTAGCGATGTCCATGTCAAACTGTCCATTGTAACTTTGTGGGTAACTGACCCAACCTCTTTTAATGTAAGTCAACATTGAACTGAATAGGTGCTCTGAATACTAAGGATATCTCTTGGCTCCTGTCATTGTTGTTAGAAGATTCAAGTAAGTATTACATCAGCGTCTTGATAATCGGTACACTTGTGGATACATTAATTACAACATTTTGAAGACTCTCAAGACTCCTGAGGCAGGCCTTTCTGGCAGAAACATGTACATGTCGAGTCAATTAGTTTTTGGATGAATTAAAGGACATTTATGAAATAGATTGAGTCCACCAGTTTATATAGGACATTTCCACTTCTTTCTTTGCGTCTTTGAGTTTGTGGATTTGGTTCTCCTGTTTTATCCCTTGGTCAAATGCCTCAAAATTCAGTTTAAAGCCATGTCCAAGCACTGGCAATGAATATTGGAATATAATTCTGTACAGCCTGGTCACCCGGAGCTTATGTGGACCCAACCTATATTCAGCTAGGCATGCATAAATACTTTTTTTTTAAAAATATATTTATTGGAAGTGAAAAGGGTCACAACCAGTCAGAATACAAACTCAGATAATGAAAATACAAAAGCAGCCAAATATAGGAAATATACAACAATATCAACAAGTCCCGCTAAAAGATCTTCCCTTGCAAGAATCCCAAAAGTACCCCCTCCACGAATGCCTCTTCTCTCCCCCTCCCACTGCCCCCTGCCAATGTAAAAGCCTCGCCCCCTCACTGCCTGCCACCCCCATCTAAATTTGTAGGTAAGCCTCCTGGGCCTACCCAAATACCTTATCATCCAGCGGGAGTCATTGGGGGCAGGAGTGCAGCCCCCTCATTCCTGCCCCCTTGCTGCACCTTTTTTAAAATGACTGCAGCGACCTCTCATGACAACTCACTGTATTGTGAGCTGCTGCAAGAAGTTGCAGCATCCATTTTTAAAATCTGGAATTTATTTTTTCACAGAATGGCTGCCTCTTAATAATGCTTCTTGAAATGAAAAAAATATATATATGGATTTTTTTGTAAAAGTAAAAAAAAAAAAACTGATGAAACCCTGTAACAATTTAAAATAATGACATGGCCCATTGGGTTCTTGGCACATGTCCTAATTTAAGGTTTACTTTTACCATCAAACCGCTTTATGGATGAGAAGAATTAGCTTAAAAGAATTTTGGGTCCCTAGAACAGAAAGAAATTAGTTGTTGGGGGGGGGAGTAGCCAAGATGGCGGCGCTGTGCTAGGACGCTGAGATCTGCTCTCATTCGGAGTTTTTTTACCTGAGTTCTATTATGCCACACACAAAGCGAAAGGGTACAGTGAGGGTGTTTTCCTCCTCAACACCATCGGCGCCCTTAAATCAACCGACGATCGAGCAATGCCTAGCAACGTTTGCCTCAAGATCGGGCGAGTTAAGCCCCGCAACGGGGGAGAGTCAGAGGCACTCAACCCTGCTGGAGCATGAGATCTCTCCCTTGCCTGCACCGCATGTCCTGCTTCCCTGTCCGGCAGAGACAGCTGCACTAGAGGACGAAAGCTCGGTGGCCGGAGATGCCCCCGATGTCTCCGTGGAGGATGGATTCATGGCAGAAGAGCCTCTGCCGGTGTTCACCAGTTCTGGGAACTTGGCTCCTGACAGAAAGGACTCTTTAGGAGTCATCTTGGAAACACTCCAGAGAGTGGACGTAGCGACCAGGAAGACTTCAGAAGTGGTAAAGAATTTGGGGAAGAAAATGGATAATTTTACAAAGGTTTTTGAACAGACAAATATTGAAACAAAAAACTCCATAATTAAATTACAAAATGAAGTCCAGACTTTACAAGTTTATAGAACTGCAGCGATAAAAGACAGTGCTATGTTACAACGGAAAATAGAAAATATAGAGAACTTTAATCGCCGGTTGAATGTAAGGATTCTAAATTTCCCAAAAACTCCTGGAATTTCTTCATATGAAATGTTTAAAAAATATATGGTGGAAATTTTGAAATATTCTTCTGAACATATACCTCCATTGAACAAAATTTATTATCTTCCACCATTTACAAAAAACTTTCAGGAGCTTAAGGAAAGAGAGAGTGAAATTAAACAAACTCCGCAAATTGATATGGAAAATATATCGGCTTTTTTGGAAGAATCTATTTCTGAGTTAGCGAAGAGAGCTACCTTATTGATTTCTTTTGTCTTCCAACAGGACTTGGACTCATTTATGAAACAGTACTTTAGATCCTCAAAATCTTTATTTTATGGCAAAAAAAAATATGGGCATATTTGGATGTTTCAAAACAACGCAGGAAAGACGGAAACAGTTCTTATCTTTAAGGCAGGAAACAATGGCATTAGGAGCCTCTTTCCTGTTGGCATACCCATGTAAATGTGTTGTAAAGTATGCACAAGTTAAATATGTATTCTTTCTTCCTGATCAGCTAAAGTCCTTTCTGGAGTTGAAAAAGATGACTTAAAGTTTTGACCTAGTGTATTTAGAGTGGCAAGTTAATTGTGTTATAGCCTTTCTTTATAAATTGTTTTCTTCTTATTTAGCTTCTTTTAATTCTGAGCCAGCTCCTCCCTGATTTGTGGTCTAAGGAAGAATAATCAGATATGCCACTGGTATTGTTTTTCTTTATACTGTATTTCTCTAACAAGAAGTTAATTTTCTTGTAAATTTGTTGAAAATAATAAAGAATTAAAGAAAAAAAAAGAATTAGTTGTTGCATATCTTTCTATTTATGTAGATGTGATTTTATTATGATTGCAATCCTGTAAGAACATCAAGAAGACCAAAATCATGACTACCATCAATAAGAAAGTCCACGTAAAGATCAACAACGAAGAAATATATGTGGCTGACAGTTTCCTTTTCCTTGGGTCCCTCATTGATCGCAGTGGCGATCTGACAGCAGAGATCAAGCGTTGATTAGCACTGGGGCGTGCAGCCATGGTGAGTATGGACCAAATATGGAAGTGCAAGGACATCTCAGTCACCATCAAAGACTGATCACTGTCATTGTGTTCCCAATCGCAACATATGGCTATGAGACATGGACATTCACGAAAGCAGATATATGAAAAATTGATGCCTACGAGCTGTGGTGCTGAAGGGAAGACTTCTACGAATCCCATGGTCAGCTAGGATCACCAACAAAGATGTCCTTGATCTTATAAATGCAGTTGTCCCTGGAAGGCAAGATTACCAGTCAGAAACTGACCTATTTTGGACATGTGAATAAGGCGAATTCACTAGAAAAGGAAGTGCTACTTGGAATGGTCAGTAGTAAAAGGAAGCAAAGGAAACCAAAGACCCATTGGCTAGATACCATCAATAATAACATGGGAATGAACATCAAGCAATTGAAAGTAAGGAAAACAGGGAAGCATGGCGACAACTGTCCTACACAGTATCCAAGGGACGGACATAGCTGAATGGATCGTAGTAATCCTGTAAGCCACCCAGAATGGTAGATGGTTGAATTTATAAAGAAATAAATTATTGATTAGTCCCACTGTGACATACGGCCAAAAATTAGACAAGGCAAGTGATCTATTCAACAATCCATGTAACTCAATATAGTTAAAGACTGACATTTTATAGTTGAACAAATTTTCAATTAGGAAATTTGTATTGCTGGTAAAGTGAGGGCTTAAGTTTAAGCAAGCAATAGGCACTGTAAGAATAAATGCAGACTTTGAAATGTTGCAATTTTGACCTGCCAGTTAAAAGTGTTTGTTTTGGACAGAACTTTACATGGGGGAGTCATTCCTTCTTCTTTATTTCCACCTCCAAAATGAAACCATATTAAAGTTATGTCCTCACTGCTTAATTGGCGGTGCTTGCATCTGTAGGTTTTATAGAAATGGTGCCACTTACGTGTGGAAATGCAAAATCTCTACTCCCATGTATTAAGTGTTGACACTTCTACATAGAGGCTGCCAAGTTCCTTTTAACCAAGTGTATGTCTAAAATGACTATTCCAACTGTACCTATCGACCAATACTTAAGCACTACTGCAGGTATTTTAGAAAAAAAAAAATTCTGCGTGGGCAAAGCCTTTTCTAAATTGTGCTGGGACTGAGCAAGTTTGGACCAGGACATCTGAAACCAGATCTCTCTGTGTTAAGTAAAGTGGGCCTTGATCTGTACTGAGCAAATGCACCAGTGTAAACATTCAGCGCCACCAGTCTGTTGGCTTCAAGACCTTTGTGGAAATAATTCAGGCTTAATAAATTATTTGCTTTGAGTTTTCTAATCACATACAAAGTATTCATTGTCCAACCGAATAATCATAAGAGAAAATTTCGAAAGACCTAAATAGCTGGTAATTAACTTGATGTTTCCTGCTATAAAAATTGAACATTGTTGAAGTATTGAGTCATTTGTTAAATTTCACATTGAAGAACCTTTTTGTTTCATGCTGTCTTACTAATACAGAACTCCAGCATGTCAATGCAGCTAAAATTAATTAGAATAATGCTTTTGAGAAGTGGAGGATGTGGGGAATAAGGCATGTGCTTTCAATCCTTTTTTGGAACATTTTACAAAGCGAAGAAAGCAGCAGACAGAAATGCAGGGGGGATCATTCAGTCAGGAGTTAACGATAACCGTTGCCCACAGCAGGTTTTGGCAAGCACAGCATTCGTGGGTAGTAACAAGTGAGCTTTCATTGCTTGGCAATATGACTTCCTAGGATAGATCTCTGCACTACCCTCAGCTTTAAAACTCGGAGTTCTGGAATAGAATGTAAAGTTCTGTGCCTTTGTAAAAGACAAACTGTGTGCACTTTCTACTAAGGTGTACCTCTATGGCAGGGGTAGGGAACTCCGGTCCTCGAGAGCCATATTCCAGTCGAGTTTTCAGGATTTCCCCAATGAATATGCATGAGATCTATTTGCATGCACTGCTTTCAATGCATATTCATTGGGGAAATCCTAAAAACCCGACTGGAATATGGCTCTCGAGGACCGGAGTTCCCTACCCCTGCTCAATGGTATAGTGTGCTTATACTGTGTTTCCCTGAAAATAAGATCATGTCTTATATTAATTTGGGGTCCAAAAAATGCAATAGGGCTTATTTTGTGGGGGATGTCTTATTTTTTTCATGTACGACAATCATCTCTCCATTCCTCTCCTCCACCCCAATTCTTCCTCTCTCCTTCCCCCCCATGTCAAGCATCTTTCCTCCCCTCTCACCCATCCCCTAATACAGCATCTTTCTATCCCTCCCTCCCATCCCCCTGTGCAGCAGAATCCCACTGATCCTCCCATCGTGAGACTGACATACCTCCGCTCCAAGGCCTCTAATAATAGCAGCAGCAGCAGCGCTCTGAATGGGCTGCTTCGTGTTCTTCCCCGCCAGGGCTGGGCCTTCCCTCTGCAGCATCTTTTATCCCTCCCTCCTATCCCCCTGTGCAGCAGAACCCCACTGACCCTCCCACTGTGATGCAGCAGAGGGAAAGTCCCAGCGGGGAAGACCACAAAGCAGCCCGTTCAGAGCGCTGCTGCTGCTTTAGGAGGCCTCGGAGCGGAGGTATGTCATGTTTCACCGGGGTGGGGGTCGCTGAATTGACAAGTCTGATTTTTTCGGCGAATCAGGTACCACTAGTGTCAGGGATGGAGTCAGGAAGTGTCGGGGGCATTCGGGGGGGGGGACTTCAGGGGTCAATTTTAACTAGGGTTTATTTTTGGGGTAGGGCTTATATGATGAGCATCTTTAAAAATCATGCTAGGGCTTATTTTGGGGATAGGTCTTATTATCGGGGAAACAGGGTATCTCCTGAATGTAAGATAAGCAAATCACATCTATTTTCAAACAATAATCACAATGATTATTATGAATGTAAAGAAAATATCAGATCTGCCTAGATTAGTACATTAGAAAGAGATTTTAGAAGATATACAATTACAAAAAAAATGCTGTTTATCTATGGCAATTAGAATACATGTGTAAGCAGAGGTATTTTGCAATGGAAATACACATGTACAAGGGGCTCCTGAAAAGTTCTCAGCCCAGCCATGAAGAGAATGATGTGGAGCCATGAATCCTATAAGTTATTGCACACTTTTCTTTTTTTTAAGTTAAGGAAATTGTATTAATATTTTATAAAATTATACAAAACTCCAACAAATGACAATAAGAGGAATAATGAAAGTAACAATATATTAGGGGGGAAAAAACCCTTTGTCTAAATAGCAGGTCTATCTTTGGCCACGATAACTTAGCTGGTCAGCCAATAAATATTGGCTTTGTCTATGTCTATTGTAGCTGAACTTAGACCAGAAATTCAGTGTTGGTGGCTGGATACAAGTTTGCTGCTGACCACGCTGAGCTGCCTCTCCTGGTCTGAATATTGACACTTATTAAAACAGTTTCTGGAATCCAACAAACAGCAGTAGTAAATGGAGCTCACTCTGAGGAAAGGGATATTACCAGTACTATGCTGCAATGTTTAGTCCTTGGGCTGGTTCTTTTTAAAAACATTTTTGTATTTGATATTGCTGAAGGGCTTTCTGATAAGTTTTGCCTCTTTGCAGATGATATCAAAATCTGGAATAGGATTGACACCACTGATTGCATGGACAACAGGAGGAAGGACCTAGTGAAGCTTGACGAATGGTCCAGAATTTGGCAGCTAAGATTAAATGCTAATAAACTGTTCCTTGTCTTCTGATAGGTGGATTCAGTGACCGGTATTACATCATCACGTCGATTAGCAGGGCTGTATAGCATTATGGCATTATGACATTACGTCGGTTTGTAGTGCCGAAAAGCATTTAAAAGCCCTTGATGCCAGCCTTTGTCGGCGGTTAAATATCTTCTGGGACTGGTTAAATAGAAGAATCTATAACTCTCAGGTACCCTTCTGTTACAGCCATAGAACACTGAATAGGACAATTGAGTAACTAAACATGCTAATAACATATGAGCTTATTAGAGTATTTTTATTCCACGGAGACTTTAATGATGGCAATTAGTTAATAGTTGTTACTGGGTTCCCTGAAGAAGTAGCAAAACATGGTCCATGTCAGGACCCCGGAAACTGCTTTAAGATAAATTCACATAATTTATAGAAGTTATAACATTAAGAATCATACGACTTCAAAGGGACAAAGAGTTATAAGCAATGATTGGATGTCGAGGCTTAAAACTGGGGATTATCCCCATCAGCCTCTAGGTCTCTGAGCATATAACTTCAAAAACATTGAACAGTAATATATGAATTCACCTCCCATGTATCATTTAAAGGGTGTTCAGCAGTTTAGCTGACCTGCATCTATCTTTGGCATTAACTTTTAACATTCAACTTTCTTTCATTATTTTGTTTCCTTCTCAATCTATTATTCCATGTCTTCCCCTCCTCTCCATTCATGTGCACCATCTCCTCCCTCTTTCTCTCCTATTTCCATTAATCCTAAACAACATTTATTCCATCTCTCTTCCCTTCCCCCACTCCTCCCATCTCTGTGCATCATCTCCTACCTCTATCCCCCTCCCTCCTGTGTTCTGATATCTCTGTCTTTCCCCTTCCTATGATCTGGCTAAAAAAAGGTCTGTGGCTCACTGGTTGAGCTGCTGCCTCTGCACTCAGAGGTTGTGAGATCAAATCCGTTTATTGCTCCTTGTAACCCTGCGCAAGTCACTTATTTCTCCAGTATCTACCACTTTGAATGTCAGTTTTGAAATGCCAAAGTGACAAAAAAGGCAGTATACAAGTTCCCTTTCATCTCACAGTCTGGCATCTCTATCCCCCTCCTTTCCTTCCCTCCTACTGCAGTCTGGCATTTCTCTCTCCTTCCTTCTCTCCCCCTTCCTGTAGTCTGATATCTCTCTTTCCCTTCCCACCTTTCTATGATCTTGTATCATTCTCTTCTCCTTCCCACAGTTTAACATAGCTCTCACCCTGTCTTCCCTTCCTTCTGTGATCCAGCATCTCTCTCATTCCCTCCCCCTCTTCCTTCCCCTTTTTCCTTCCCATGATTTGGTATCTCTCTCTCCATCTTGCAGTCTCTCTCCTCCTTCACTTGTCTCCTCCCTCCTACTGTGGTTTGATATCTCTCTCTCTCTCCTCCTTCCTTCTTTTCCTCCCCCTTCCTCTGGTCCATCTCCTTCCTTCACTTCCCATGGTCTGCTCTCTCTCCTCTCCTCAGACTGGCATATCTATCTCCCCTTCCCTTCCATTCACCCTCCTGTAATCTGACATCGCTGTCCTCCCCTTCTCTTTCCTTTCATTCTTCCTACAGAGGTCTGGCATCTTCTTACCCTTTCCTCCCCATCTCCACAGCCCAGCATCTCTGTAGTACCCTCTCCCTCCCACCGATTGAATCCAGCACTTTTCCACTCTTTTTTTTTTTCCTCTTAGCGCTGCACTCTTCAAGCTGCAGGCAGCATGAGTGCCTTTAATGGCCCCAGAAGCTTTCCCTTTGCTACAGCTTTCTACTGCAGGGACAGGAAACTGTAGCAAAAGGAAAGCTTCTGTGACTGCCAAAGGCATGCTTCACTCATGCTTAAGATGACCATATGTCCCATTTTCAATGGGACCGTCCCATTTTCAGATCCCCTGTCCCATTGTCCATGCACACAGTTTCGGGATGCCGAAATGTCCCGTTTTCAGGGACAATGTCCCGAAGCTGTGCATGGAGACAATGGGATAGGCGATTGCTTTCCCTCCCTCCCTCCAGCACCCAATTCACACCCCCCCCCCCCGCTCATGTCTGCCACCGCTGCTGCTGCTGCTTGTCGCCCAGAAGCCTTCTTCCCAACATCAATTCTGATGTCTGAGAGGAAGTTCCTGAGCCAGCCAATTGCTGCCTGGCTGGCCATAACTTCCTCTCCAATGTCAGAATTGACATAGGGAAGAAGGCTTCTGGGCAGCAAACAGCGGCAGCGGACTAGGGGGGAGGGGTTGAATCGATACTGGAGGGAGGTAAGGAGAGAGGCTGGCAAGCAGTGGCGGCAGACCCGGGGGGGTTTGGAATTGGGCACTGGAGGAAGGGAATGAGGGAGGCTGGCTTCGGCGCAGCAGGGAGAGAGAGAGGGAGGTAGGCAGGCAGGTTGGCTTCGGGGGAGGTGGGACAAAGGCTAGAAGGCAGTGAGGGGGACATAGGAAGGAGGCACTGAGGGCACTAAGGATATAGGAAGGAGCACTAAAGATATAGGAAGGAGGCACTGGGGGGCACTAAGGACATGGGAATGAGGCAGTGGGGGCACTAAGGAAATAGGAAGGAAGGAGGGAGGGAATAGAAAGGGACAATTGTTGGGCCTGAGTGCAGAAAGAAAGAAAGGATGCACAGTCAGAAGGAAATGCAACCATAGACTGAGGTGACATTGCATATTTTAAAGTCAATCTGCCTTGACATCTTTGAAACCCCCTAAAATATAAATGATAATTAACTTTTTCTCTGCGTATAGTGTGCTTTGTGTTTTTTTTTTTAATTTTATGGTTACCATAATGAATTAATAAGATATTATGAGGCTCATAATAAAAAAAAAAAAACTTATAAAAAGTGGCCTAAATGGGTACTTGGACAATCAAAAAGCCTGATCGTCCAAGTACCCATAATCAAATCTGGTTTTAGATGTATCTAAAACCAGCTTAGGCCTTTCCCCTGCCTCTAAATGCATAGAACGAAAAGAGGCGTTTTTAGAGGAGGGGAAAGGGCGGGCGGTGGGCGGGAGGTGGGCCGAACTAGACCTAGGCGTGCAGCAGGTATAACCAAAGCTTTAGGCAGGTTGCCTAGTTGGCACTTATATGTTTTGACTTAGACCAAGTCAAAACAGGTATAAGTGCCGAAAAGGGGCTGCTGAGCTGATCGCTGCAGCTCAGTGGCCCCAGCAACCTGCCTACCCCCTACTGCAACGTTCGCTGCAGGAGAGATGGCTCATCTCTCCTGCTGCGATGGTGATCACCCACCCCCCTCCGAACAGTGGCACTTTGGGGTGTGCATCGCAGAAGGGCATCTCCCCACAGGAGGGGCCTAAGCCTACTGGGCCTATTCCAGTTGGCCCAGGCACCTCAGGTCCCACCTGAGGGCGGGGTTTGAGCCGCCTGGGCCAATCAGGCCCTAAGGCCAGCCATTCAATGGATGGTTTGCCTGCCGGATAGACGGGTTGGCCAATGATTTAAAGGTACCAGGGGGGGTTGGGAGGTCGGCGGGGGGATGCGTCGAGGGCAGGAGGGCCTGAGTTCCCTCCTGCCTATAGTTTAGTGGGGGGCTCGTGGGTTTGCCTGGGCAGGAGGAGTTGGGCTTCCTCCTGCCAGATCTTGAGGGTGTCATGGACAGGAGGGCTTGGGCTCCCTCCTGGCCCCGTTGTAATCGGCGGGGAGGAGGGAGGCTTACCGGGGCAAGAGGGTTTGGGCTTCCTCTTGCCCCGAAGCTGTTGGGAACGTTCAGGGCTGGTGGGGCAAGAGGGCTTGGACTCCCTCTTGCCCCAATGCTGTCAGGGATTCGGGGTTCGCCAGGCAGGAGGGCTTGGGCTCCCTCCTGCCCCGATTGTTGTAGGGGGGGTTGGATTCTGTAACTGGTGTTGTTTTTGACAGACACCGGTTACAGAATCCAGCTTTTAGGCAAAGGACTGGCTCCTCCTTCGCCTAAAAGCTCTTGTTTTGGGCATTTGGGAGTTAGGTTTTTTTTAGATTGATTATATGTTGTTAGTGTAGACATAGTGGTGGTCTGGGCATTTAAACAGCTGGACGTAGAGGCAGGTCATTATTAAAAAAAAACTCCTTTTGGATGTTTTTTTGATAATGGATATTTTTCCTGCTTCTACTTTCAACGTTTAAGGCCTTAGGCCAAAAGGGGACGTGGACATTTTTTTTATTATGCCCCTCCACGTGTATATGAAAAATGAATGGAAGAAATTGGGGGCAGGATTGGGGGCAGGGCTAGGGTGGGATTAGGGGTGGGACTGACAATTAATAGATGTCCTGTTTTGATGAAAAAAATAAATGGTCACGTTACTCATGCTGCCTGTGGCCTAAAGAGTGCAGCGGTATAAAAGGGTAAAAAATGCTAGATCCTGTTTGGGGGAAGTAGTGAAATTCTGAACAGACTCCGCAGGCTGCCCCAGAGGTCTTGGAGGGCAGGTATTGGCTTGCAAGCTTTGCAATGAAGACCACTGGTATAGACCACATGGACTTTTTCTGCCTTCATTTTTTCTGTTTCTCTATTGCTTCACATATGCAAAAAAAGAGTCATACCTTGAGAAGGTTGTCATAAAATGGATATGCATTAATTTCTGCCCTAAGGGCTGCTGTTGCTCCTTCCTTCCCTGGGTAGCTGCATGCATGCTTGTATGGTTGTTTGTGGGGTATGACTGCTGGGGTGTCTGGTGAGTGATTGTTGTGACTTGAGGCCAGTTGTCTGTGGTTTGGCTGTGTCTGGATGGGGGTTCCATATTACTTAAAATGTCATCCAACCAAGGGTTTACTGTACTTTGTCTCATTATTGCCATGTTCTTTCTCTTGTTGAGTTACTTGACTGTTCTGCACTGGTTCTATTTGCTTCCCTTTTGGTTGTATGTTCATTTCGCAATTGCTAATAAATATACTCAACAACAACAACAAAAAATTCTGCCTTGCTCTCACCTCTCAAGATGGGATCTATGTGGACTTGAAAGTTTATGCAAGATACCAACTCTGGATAAGTTCTGTGTGACTGTACAATGCTGCATATGCAAAGCTATATTTCAATAGAAAAGGCACAGAGAAAGGCAACAAAAATGATAAAAAGGATGGGTCAACTTACCTATGAGGAAAGGCTAAAGTGGCTAGAGCTCTTCAGCTTGGAGAAGAGACGGCTCAGGGGTGATAAGATAAAGGTGCACAGTATAAAATAATGAGTGGAGTGGAAAGGGTAGATGCGAATCACTTGTTTACTCTTTCCAAAAATACTAGGACTAGGGGACATGAGATGAAACTACTAAGTAGTAGATTTAAAACAAACCGGAGAAAATATGTCTTCACTTCACACAATTTAAGTCTGGAATTTGTTGCCGGAGAATGTGGTGAAATCAATTAGTTTAGTGGGGTGGGGGGATTAAAAAAGGTGTAGATAAGTTCTTAAAAGAGAAGTCCATAGGCCATTATTGAGATGGCTTACTTGGGAACTAGTTAGGTATGTGGGACATGGGTTGGCCACTGTTGGAAACAGGATACTGGGCTTGATGGGCCTTCGGTCTGTCCAAGTATGGCGATTCTTATGTTCATAAGCTCTCCAGGGAAATACCTCTTGCTCTGTATTGTCATATCCTCTATCATTCTTTAAAATGTGCTTTCTTCTGCCAGTGGTTAAAAGGGTAGGTATGCATTTGTCATGTCCTCAACAAATGAATGCACAAATTCAGCCTTAAATTTGCTTAACAGAGGCATGGAAAGAACTTATTTTTTTGTGTTGTTCAAACATGAAAACATGAAAGACATCAAGACATGAAAACGGCCAATCAAGTGGAGAAGGCCTCATCCAGGGCTAGGCAAATGTATCCGGAGAAGCTTTGTTAGTCGGAAGCCCGACGTCCTAATGCCCTTGTACAGAACCATGGTGAGGCCTCATCTGGAGTACTGCGTACAATTCTGGAGGCCACATTACCGTAAAGATGTACTGAGAGTCGAGTCGGTACAGCGGATGGCCACCAGGATGGTCTCGGGGCTTAAAGATCTATCATACGAAGAAAGACTGAACGAATTGCAGCTATACTCTCTCGAAGAACGCAGGGAGAGAGGAGACATGATTGAGACGTTTAAGTATGTCACTGGTCGTATCGAGGGAGAAGATGATATTTTCCTTCTTAAAGGACCCTCCGCCACAAGAGGACACCCGCTGAAAATAAAGGGCGGGAAGTTTCATGGCGACACCAGGAAATACTTCTTCACCGAAAGAGTGGTTGACAGCTGGAACAAGCTCCCAGTGCAGGTGATCGAGGCCAGCAGCGTGTAGGATTTTAAGAACAGATGGGATGCTCATGTCGGATCTCTAGGAGGGAAAGGTCATCAGAGAGTGATTAAATAGGGGGGGTGGGTCAGCGGTGTGGGCAGACTCGATGGGCCTCGGCCTTTTTCTGCCGTCACTTTCTATGTTTCTATGTTTCTATGTTTGATTTCTAAATACTGTGATATTATTATTATTATTATCATCATTATTACTATTCAACCCTCTTATTCTCTCATGAAGCCATTACTGCAGATCCTTCATTGTTGAGCTGCATCTTATATTTTCCTAAAGGAAGAAAATTAGTACATATAAATGTGTGTATATATCAGAATTTGGATTCTACCCTTCCTAATTGCAAATCACCACCTGTGGTAAAATTATTGAAAAACAGATGAGCATTTCATTCAAGCAATAGCCTTAAAACCAGCAGTGGTTCCACCTGCCAGTGTGATGTATAGACACAACAGAGGGCAGATGAGCGATTAATTAGGTCTGTCCCTGCACATTGCCAGGGGAGTACTTCTGTAGAGGTGATTGAAAACTGGATAGAGTGGCATTAGTCTTCATTGCTGGTTAAAGGCAACAAAAATAAAGAAGCAATTGAGTTGACAAAGCTTCAAGGTATGTGGCTGAGTCATTTGGAGGTGTCAAAACGATCAAACCATAATTAATTAGCTAACGTGCTATATTTAATTCTTCAACTTTAATGAAGAATTCTGCAGCTGAAAACAAATTGCGGCAATCTGTTTCCAAGAAGAGGGGGCTGGTTTGAAAGTTCTGCACAGCTTTTATAATCAAAGCCTGGCACTTAATCTTATTGTCACTTTTCTCTCTGCCACAGGACTATGGTGTTGCACTGCGCATTTGTATTAAAACTTCAGGTTAAAAAAATACACCAAAAAAAAAAAAAAAAATCATACCTATTTATGTTAGGGGATGAATCCAAAGTGCTATTTTCCTTAAAGGAGAGACAGACAGACTCAGAATGAGTTTGGTTCTTCACTATAGATTTATATGGATCTATGAGCTCTGAAATTATATAAATGGATTAATAACAATGACACTACAAATAATAATTAGTATACATAACAATCTTTCTTCATTAAACAGAACAGCAAGGTTCTTGAGGTCCTAATTTGTGATAAGAGGCATTAGGATACTACATGGAAGAAATATAGTATAGGGTGACTACCTTGTTCATTTCTCTCCACTGGGTTACTTTTAGGGTATAAATTAGCTTTAACATATTTCTTTCTGTCTTTAAATCTCTCAGATGCATAAGCCTACAATACCATGTATGTATGCATTTATTCATTTACAGTATTTAGATTTTTTTTTGTTTAAATCTTTATTGATTTTCAAACTACTGCATAGAACGCACTAATAACTATACAATTCTTACATTAAACAGTCATTTACTCCCATCCTCATCTTAATTATTAATACAATAAAACATATGATGTGATTTCAATATTATAATTAAATAATTTAACTCCTCAAAGTAAGTTAAGTTTTTAAGTTTATTAGGATTTTATATACCGCCTATCAAGGTTATCTAAGCGGTTTTTACAATCAGGTACTCAAGCATTTTTCCCTCTCTGTCCCGGTGGGCTCACAATCTATCTAACGTACCTGGGGCTATGGAGGATTAAGTGACTTGCCCAGGGTCACAAGGAGCAGCGCGGGGTTTGAACCCACAACCCCAGGGTGCTGAGGCTGTAGATCCAACCACTGCGCCACACACTCCTCATAAGTACATAAGTACATACGTACATTTCCCTCCCTGGATGTGTAAAGAAATCTAATGAAAAGGGAAGAAATATGACCCTTATTGTAATGCAACAAAAGTAGTCAATGGACTCCATACATCATTTGGGGACTTACTAGTCCCCAAATGTTCCGCCATCATTCTTTCATACTTACATGTGGTATTTAGATTTTTTTATCCCGTCCTCCCAGAATGGGTTACGAATTTTACATACACAGTGAGAGAACAATAACAAGACATTATAAACAGGTCTTCTTAACATAACAATGAGGCAATAGGTGTTGAAGTTCTTGTACAGTATCAGTAAGATAGCTAGACATTTATGTACAATGATATTTCATAGTTGCTGCCATACTGGAGATCCATTGGAAGATGATGTGATCTAATTTCAGTCTGAGAGCAAGATTATATAAAAAGGTAAGTTTTAATAGCTTTTCTGAAGTTCAGTAGCTTTTCTGCTGATCTGATGGATGGTAGAACTTGAGTCTATAGCAGGGCTGCCCAAGTCCGGTCCTCGAGATCTACTGGCAGGCCAGGTTTTCAGGATATCCACAATGAATATGCCTGAGAGAGATTTGCCTGCACTGCCTTCTTGGTATGCAAATCTCTCTCATGCATGTTCATTGTGGATATCCTGAAAACCTGGCCTGCCAGTAGATCTCGAGGACTGGACTTGGGCAGCCCTGGTCTATAGTGTAGGTATGAAGTGGGAGTAAACACATCTACATAATTTCTACAAGTGGAGGGCTCAGTCTGAAGGAAGGGCTCACTTTGGGGTATAGATAGATATTTTTGCTGACTTACAATCAGGTATCATAGTGTGAAAGGTTTTAAAGGCAAAGACCATGGCCTTGAAGATACAGTGTTTTCTTATTGCCAGCCAGTGGATAAAGGCTGGTGCCAGAGAGACATAGGGCTCCTTTCACAAAGGTACGCTAGCGGTTTTATCATGCGCTACATTCTAACGCCCCCATAGAACTGGCATTAGTATTTTCCATGTACCGCGGGGTTAGCGTGTGCGGCACTGTAGCGTGCGCTAAAGACGCTAGCGCGCCTTTGTAAAAGTTGCCCTTAGTCATTGATATTTCAGCTTTTTGCTGTCAAACCTACAAATAATGCATTGCAATAGTCCATGAGAGATATTGCTTCTGGGAAGAATATTCTGATCTTTCTCAGATGGCGCCAGTAGTAGAAAGAGGTTGGAAACTACCTGAGAAATGTGCTGGGTGAATGACAGACCGGAGCCAAGTGTTACTCTTAGACTGTGGACCTGATCTTGACAATTTAAGTAATATTGTCCCAGTGAATAGAGGGATGAGAGCATGGGCAGTTATCTCTGTGCATCCAGAGGGGTTTTGTTTTTAGAAGCATTCAGTTGCAGATTGTTTATGGTCATACAATTCTTGATTTCTGTTAAACATTTAGGTAGCTTTTTAACTGTGTGTCATTTTTCGATCTCAATGGGAGGTATAGTAGATAGGTTTGAATTCCAATCATACCTCTGAAAAACCTTAAGTGAAATATAGTTGCTTTGAAAAATGAGTCCCTGTTTTAAAGCTTCTCATAAGTTAAATTATGTTCTTATGTTTATACATGTAATAACAAAAATGTTTGAAATAACACATATGTTAATTAGTTGATAGCAGATGAAGTTTCACTAGATAATGTTACATGTAGGATCCAAATAAATAAGAAGTAAAAGATCACTCCATTGATCTCAGATGCTGGAGAAGTATCGCTGTACATTGTGAGTGAAGCCTATCCCCAGCATTGTATGCATATACAGGCAGACCCCTTTGTACACACCGCCCGTCGCTACTACCGATTGGATGGTTTAGTGAGGTCCTCGGATCGGCCCCGCCGGGGTCGGCGACGTCCCTGGCGGAGCGCCGAGAAGACGATCAAACTTGACTATCTAGAGGAAGTAAAAGTCGTAACAAGGTTTCCGTAGGTGAACCTGCGGAAGGATCATTAACGGGAGACGGCGCCGGGAGAGAGACAAGCACCCTCCACCGGGATGCGTGGCGTGCGAGCGCCACAAAACGGGCCAGGGGCACCTCCCGGCACGTGCAGGAGGGCCCGGCACAGGGGTGGTGGGAGGGGGTAGCCGGAGTCACTCGACCTGGCGGAAAAACTCCCCCACCCCCACCCCTTAATCCTCCATGCCGGCAATGAGGCACGCCCGAAAATAACACATGCGCGCGCGTGAAACCTCCGAGAGGAGGGTTACGTGTCGTTTGTGTGTATATATATATAAAGGGCGTGCCGCGGGAGCTCGGGCCGCGCGGGGCTTCTTTTTATTTTACTTTTTTATTTTACACAGTGAAAGAATGAATTTTTATTTGATGATTGAGGGCAATATCGATTACTGGTCATATAGGCTGAAAGGAATAAGTGATAGTAGAGAACCCTGGGGCACAATGTATATAAGATTTGGTTTATTTATTTAAAACTTTTTTATACTGCTTACAAAAAAATGGTTTACATCAATTAAAACATACATAAGATAAAAACAAATCTTGTCATAAAATCTACATAATTAAACAATTTCTTTTCTTCAAATGTCAACTAATAAATCACAATATTACAACAGCAAACATGGTTAAGCAGATTCTTTTCTTCAAATGCTAATAAATCACAAGAATGCAGTAACAAACAGTTGAGTTTTTAACATTGCTGATCCTAGTAGCACACTTTGTGATCTTTGTTCTAGGAAGGAGAGGAACCATTGTACAGTACTCCCCCGAAATTCGTGAGGGTTCCGTTCCAGGAACCCCTGCAAATTTTGAAAAACTGTGGATACATTTTTTGGCAGGGGAGACAGGAGAGGGCAGCTGGAACACCGGCGAATGAAGGAAATCACTCGCTGTATGCTCTGACCGCCTCTTCCTGTACTAAAGTCAGGCCTCACCAATCAGGAGCTGCTTTGACACACAGCTCCTGATTTGTAAGGCCCGACTTTGGTACAGGAAGAGGCGGTCGGAGCATACAGCGAGTGATTTTCTTCACTCCCCCGATTCTCTGGCTGCCCTCTCCTGCCTCCCCTCTCCGGTCATTCGCAGTCAGAAAATACTGCGAATGACCGGGACCGCGAACTGCTGACCACAAATTTGCAGGGGAGCACTGCAATGCCATATCGCTAATCCCAATATCAGCAAGTCTGGATCAAAGGCAAGGATGATCCAAGGTGTCAAATGCAGCACTTGTCTAATAGTAGCAACAGTGAATCATTGTGCCTGTCTGGATAGAGCCAGCTGTGCTCAATAAGTTATAGCAGGTCTGTTTTAGTGCTATTGAATTGTCTAAATCCTGATTGGCAGCTAGAGAATGCAGTTTGTTTTTCCCCCAAATCCCAGAGTTGTATCAGGACTACTTTCTCTAGGTAAATTGGAAACTGGTCAGAAGTCACATATTTATTCAATTTTCTATACCGTTCTCCCAAGGGAGCTCAGAATAAGATCTTAAGAATAGCCTTACTGGGTCAGATCAATGGTCCATCAAGCCCAGCAGCCCGTCCTCACAGCGGCCAATCCAAGTCACCAGTACCTGGCCAAAACCAAGGAGCATCAATATTCCATGCTACCGATCCAGGGCAAGCAGTGGCTTCCCCCATGTCTTTCTCAATAACGGACTATGGACTTTTCCTCCAGTAACTTGTCCAAACCTTTCTTAAAACCAGCTACGCTATCCGTTCTTACCACAACCTCTGGCATAAGAACATAAGCCACAACCTCAGGCATAAGAACATGGTTTACATGAATTTATTTCGGTACTCAAGCATTTATCCATCTCTGTCCCGGTGGGCTCACAACCTACCTAATGTACCTGGGGAAATGGGGGGGGGGATCAAGTGACTTGCCCAGGGTCACAAGGAGCAGCATGGGTTTGAATTCACAACCTCAGAGTGCTGAGGCTATACCTTTAACCACTGCACCACACTCTGGATCCAATGTGGGTGATACTCTGGTGTATTCCTTAAAACATGCCTATGGGTAAGGCCCCCAATTAAGGAATGTATTACCACATTATCCAATACTTCAAATTACCTATCTTTCTTTTTCAAAGAAATTGAAAACATTAAGAACATAAGAATAGTTATACTAGGTAAGACCAATGGTCCATCTGGCCTGGTATCCCGTTTCCACAGTGACCAATTCAGGTCAAAAGTACCTGGCAAAAACCCAAATAGTAGCAACATTCCATGCTATCGATCCCAGGGCAAACAGTTAAGAGTATCATAACACTTTTTACTATAATTAGGGATGTTCTTGTGCCATTATTTGGTGTCTTACTATATTTTTATGAATTATGATATTTCTGCAGGGTTTTTTGAAAATTTAAGATTGCTCCAGATGTCTGTATTTTATTGAGTACTGAAATATAATTACATAGAAGATAATGGTAGATGAGGACCATAATAGCCTATCTAGTAAGAACATAAGAACATAAGAATTGCCACTGCTGGGTCAGACCAGTGGTCCATCCTGCCCAGCAGTCCGCTCATGCGGCGGCCCCTAGGTCAAGACCAGTGCTCCAAATGAGTTCGGTCTCACCAGTTTAGCATGAACTTGTCCAACTTTGTCTTCAAATCTTGGAGGGTGTTTTCCCCTATAACAGACTCCGGAAGAGCGTTACAGTTTTCTACCACTCTCTGGGTGAAGGATAATTTCCTTACATTTGTACAGAATCTATCCCCTTTCAACTTTAGAGAGTATCCTCTTGTTCTCCCTATCTTGGAGAGGGTGAACAGTCTGTCTTTATCTACTAAGTCTATTCCCTTCAGTATTTTGAATGTTTCGATCATGTCTCCTCTTAGTCTCCTCTTTTCAATGGAGAAGAGGCCTAGCTTCTCCAATCTCTCACTGTACAGCAACTCCTCCATCCCTTTAACTATTTTAGTCACTCTTCTCTGGACCCTTTCGAGTAGTACCATGTCTTTATTCATGTATAGCGACCAGTGCTAGACGCAGTACTCCAGGTGAGGGCGCACTATGGCCCAGTATAGCGACATGATAACCTTCTCCGATCTGTTCATGATCCTCTTCTTGAACATTCATAGCATTCTGTTCACCCTTTTCACTGCTGCAGTGCAATGTGCAGATGGCTTCATGGACTTGTCGATCAGAACTCCCAAGTCCCTTTCCTGGGAGGTCTCTCCAAGTACCGCCCTGGACATCCTGAATTCGTGCATGAGATTTTTGTTCCCGACATGCATCACTTTGCACTTATCCATGTTGAACCTCATTTGCCATGTTGATACCCATTTCTCAAGCTTGATTATGTCACATTGCAGATCTTCGCAATCTCCCTGTGTCTTCACTACTCTGTATAACTTCGTATCGTCCGAAAATTTAATCACCTCACTCATCGTACCAATGTCCAGATTGTTTATAAAGATGTTGAAGAGCATGGGTCCAAGCACCAAGCCCTGAGGCACCGTGCTGGTGATGCTATACCAGTCTGAAAATTGTCCATTTACCCCCACTCTCTGTTTCCTATGCTCCAGCCAGTTTTTAGTCCACGTGAGTATTTCACCCCGATTCCATGGTATGCAATTTTCCAAAGTAGTCTTTCATGTGGAACTTTGTCGAACGCTTTCTGAAAATCCAGATATACAATGTCGACCAGGTCGCCCTTGTTTACTCCCCTGTTTACTCCCTCGAAGAAGTGCCGCAAGTTCGTCAGGCAAGATCTGCCTTTACTGAAACCGTGCTGGCTGGTCCTCATCAGATCGTGTCCGTCAAGGTGATCAACGATGTGGTCCTTTATCAGCACCTCTATTATCTTTCCTGGTACCAAGGTCAGACTCACCGGTCTGTGGTTTCCCGGATCTCCCCTTGAACCTTTTTTTGAAGATCAGCCTAATGTTCACCACCTTCCAGTCTTCCGGAATCTTTCCCGATTTGATTGACAGATTGGCTAATAGCTGAAGCAGTTCAGGTATAGACCCTTTCAGTTCCTTGATGACCCTTGGATGGATGCCATCCCATCCCGTGGATTTATCGCTCTTAAGCCTATCAATCTGCTTGCATACCTCTTCTAGATTGACCGTCAACCCTTTCAATTTCCTGTCTTCATTTCCAGCATATAGCCTGATGGGTGCCGGTATGCTGTGAATAGTCTCTTTGGTAAAAAATGTGTTCAGTTTGTTGGCAATTTCTTTGTCAGCTTAGTATAGTGACTTGGACCTATAAATTCATTCTGTGCTGGTTATTTCCCAAAGCTTTTGTTAAAGTTCTTAACTGCTGCTCTATACAGGTAACCTCCATCTTTTCTATAAAGTGCAAAAAGTTATTTTACTATTGTTCTGAACTAAGGCACCTGATGCTTGTTTTCCATCTTCTTGCATTGAGGAAACCTCTATGTTTATGCCACACGTTTTTGAATTCCATCACTATTTTTGCCTCTAACTCCAAGGGTGCATTTCAAGCATCCATCAACATATGAGGGGATGCTGAAGTGTTCTCAGCCCAACCAAGAAGGGAATGATGTGGAGCCATGAAACTTACAAGTTATTCTACATATTCACCCCTAAGTTCAACACACTTGGCACATCATGTCTGAAGTTTCTGTAATCCTTCCAAAAAATACTCTGATGTCTGGTCACTGAAATACTGCTCTGCTGCTGCAATCACCTCCAAATCACTCAAAAATCATGTGGAACAATATCTGGTAAGTAGGGTGGATGGTCTATGCACTGATACCCCAGGTGCATCAAAACATCCATCATTTTGACAGCTTTAAGAGCAGGTGCATTTCTTGCAGAAAGAAAACTCCTTTCCATAGATTCCTTCTTCTTTTTACTTTCAACGCCTCCTTTAATCAGCACAGCAAATTATAGTAGTATTCTACTTAGAAGATAATTAGTCATTATAACATCTTCCTGATCCCAAAACACTGTGGCCATGATCTTTCCTGTTGACGTTTGGTTCTTGAATTTCCTAGGCCTCGGAGAACTTGAGTGCTGCCATTGCATGAACTGTTGTTTTGTCTCAGGATCATGTTGGTGTAACCACATTTCAACACTAGTTCCAAAAAAGTTGGGACCGGCTCACTGAAAATGCTACAAAATCAACTTGAAAGTGTCCACTCAACATCATTTCTCATCAGCATTCAAACATTTGGGTACCCACTTGGCTGACAACTTCATGGATTATATACCCACCACATTCCCTGGATATCTGTAGTGTTTCAACAATTATTTTAGCCAATATTCACTGATCTTCCAAAATCACGTCATAGACATGGTCAACAATTTCAGGAGTTGGCACCGTTTGAGGCCTGCCAGACCTTGCTACATCTTCAGTCTCAAAATCTCCACTCTGAAAATTTGTATAGCACTTCTTCAGTGTGAAGTATGATGGGCATTTGTCACTCAATGTTTGCATCATGCATTCATGTATTTCCTTTTAAGTTTTTTTCTGCAGGAATAGGAATTTTATGACGGTTCAGAGTTCCACACTTGAAAACTCCACACTTTTCGTTGACATAGATCAATCAATAATTTGAAAATGTCAAAAAATAGCATTAAGATTCTGCAAATTGGTACTTTGCAAAATAAAATAACACTCATTTCAGCTACAGTGGAAAAATAATGCTCAGAATTTAGAAAGTTGGTTGGGTTGAGAACTTTTCAGCACCCCCTCATAGCATGATATTGCTTTTGAATCTCCATCCTCGCAGCTTGTTCCCTAATTTTTTTCTATTTCCTTTCCTTGGAAAAGGTTTGTTCCTTACTTAGATGCCAACATTTCCAAATGATTGGGATGCCAAACACTATATAAATTACTCTTCCATGGACATAATGAAAGAGCTTGCTAAATATTGAAGATGCTCAGCACTTACAGGCATCTAGAAAGCTGGCTCCTATGGATTCTTATATAATCTTTCAAGTATTTAGTCATCTATATTATATATCCCATGTTCCTCCTTTCCTCTATGGTACTAGTATTCACTCCCAGTCCTTGAATGCCACCAATAGGTCAAGTTTTCAGGATATTCCTAGTGAATATTAATGAGGGAGAGTTGAATGCAATGGGACCAGTATTCAAGCAGATCTCTCTCATACATATTCATTAGGAATAAACTGAAAACCTGACCCATCAGAGGCCCTCAAGCATGGATGAGAGTGAAAAGGATCTAGGATATACTTTCTATAGATCCTCAAGTCTCATCTCTTGTATCTTTAAGCACATATCTAACATCAGTTTGGTTGCTTTTTCTGAATCTCCTCTAGTCCCTTTATATCCTTACTAAGATATGATATCTAATCCTGAATACAATATTCGAGTGAGACTTCACCAGTGACCAGTGACACTGTCATTTTCTTTTTGGTGGTTATGCCTCTTTATGCAATCTACCATCTCTCTGACTTTGGCTACTGGCTTATAACACTGTTCTGGCACCTTGAGATCATTGTGTAGCATAAAATGATTAATTTTTGTTGGATTTAGTGAGTAAAAAAATATGGCTTGAACTAAAGTATTTTTGAGATACAGAGCCAGCACTGCTTTCAGCCTGAACCCAGAAGGTGTTAAGTGTCTCTATTCAGTGACTTAGGTGTAGCCCGATATTTTCTCAGACCACAATCAAGAAAGACACTATCCCAGTCTTCATGTTTAGAAATCAGAGGATGGGACTCTCTTTACGGTAATCTTAAGAACATAAGAATTGCCGCTGCTGGGTCAGACCAGTGGTCCATCGTGCCCAGCAGTCCACTCAAGCGGTGGCCCTTAGGTCAAAGACCAGTGCCCTAACTGAGACTAGCCTTATCTGCGTTTGTTCTGGTTCAGCAGAAACTTTTCTAACTTTGTCCTGAATCCCTGGAGGGTGTTTTCCCCTATAACAGCCTCCGGAAGAGCGTTCCAGTTTTCTACCACTCTCTGGATGAAAAAGAACTTCCTTACGTTTATATGGAATCTATCCCTTTTTAACTTTAGAGACTTTAGTGAGTGCCCACTCGTTCTCTCTAGCTTGGAGAGGGTGAACAACCTGACTTTATCTACTAAGTCTATTCCCTTCATTATCTTGAATGTTTCGATCATGTCCCCTCTTAGTCTCCTCTTTTCAAGGGAGAAGAGGCCCAGTTTCTCTAATCTCTCATTGTACAGCAACTCTTCAAGTCCCTTAACCATTTTAGTTGCTCTTCTCTGGACCCTTTTGAATAGTACTGTGTCCTTCTTCATGTACAGAGACCAGTGCTGGATGCAATATTCCAGGTGAGAGCATACCATGGCCCGGTGCAGCAGCATGATAACCTTCTCCGATCTGTTCGTGATCCACTTTTTTTTATTTATCAAAATTTTTAATTTTTTACAAGCATATATTTTGACAATGAAATATAATTACAACTGAAAAAAAGGTTTATAATGATAATCAATATCCACCAAAATTAATATTTAGTAACTCTATTAAACCTCATTATATAGAAAATTAGAAAGCTAAGGAAAGATGTTGAAAAGACAGGAAAAAATTCAAATTATTACCAGGAAAGACTAGATTACAATTGGCGGGGTAGAGACAGCTATTGGGGCTGGAGGTTTCCTTGCTTCCAGAAAATTTTTCAGATGTTCAGGATTAAAGAATGCAAAGGATTTCTCCTCCATTTTAACAATACATTTGCAGGGAAACTGCAGGAAAAAAAAAGTCCCTTTGAGGTTCAATACCAGGGGTTTAAGAACCAAAAAGGCCTTTCTCCTCTGTTGAGTGGACCTACAAAGATCAGGAAATATCAATACTGAATTATTCATAAATTTTTCATCTTTAAATCTGAAATACATTCGAAATATCCAATTCCTATCATATTCTAAGGCAAACATAGCAATAAGAGTTGCTGTATTTAAATTATTTTCAGAACTTTCCAGTAATCCAGTAATATCTAAACTGGCCTGCTGGTTCTGTGATAGATTTAATTTTTTCAGGAAATATAATATGCTTTTGTTATTGGGGGCATAGATTCAGTAGGAATTTTCAAGACCTGTCTGAAATATTTATTTAACATCTCAATTGGCTGTAAGATAGAGGATTGGGGAAAATTCAAAAACCTTAAATTCAAATGTCTCTCATAATTTTAAAGTCTTTCCATTTTCTGACGAATATTCAAGTTATCCTTTATCAAAGCTGTTTGAACTTTCTTAACCCCTTCTATAGTTTCACCAAATTCCTTTACTTGGGAGTCCACCTTCACTGTAAAGTCCCCCATTTGTTTAGTATAAGTTTGTACCACCTCTTGGAGTTGGAAAACCTTATCTAAGCATTCAGTCAATTTTTCCTCCATAACCGTAACAGCTTCCCATACCTCTTCCAAGGTTATTTTCTCCTGTCTTTGCTGAGATGGGGAGGAAACAGAAAGGGAGAATTGTTGGGCATGAATGTCTGAATGAGAGGGAAAGAGAGATGGTGGACATGGGGAAAAGAAGAGAGAAGTGTTGGGCATGGTGATGGGAAAGGAGTAAAGTAGAGATGCATGGGGAAGAGAGAGATGAGAGGGAGAAATGTTTGATGTGGTGGTGGAGAGGGAACAGTGGCACAGATAGAAATGGATACAAGAGGGAGGAATGTTGGACATGACAGTGGAGGGATTGGAGGGAAAGATGCAGCATGGTGCTGGAGAAGAGTAAAAGATGCTGCACAGGGTCCGGGGAATGAGAGAGGGAGAAATATTGGAGGTGAAACAACTCTGTGGAAATAGCGTTTTTCTTCATTTTCTGTAAGTAACTGAAGTTGTTTTTGTGCTAAATGCACATATACCCATATTGCATTTTTTTAAAAATCATATTTCAAACTCTCTTCTCTTTGTAAATTTTTGAGCAAACTAAAAAGGTTGCAGACCCCTGACCTAGTACATTCTTCACAAAATGTCAATAAAGTACTGCTTTGAAGCTCACTTTAATCTCCTCCTTTTTCCAAATTACTGTTGTCTCTTGTCAGATATCAGGGTACCACCCTGAAAGCAACTGAGGTCAGAAGGGAAGACATAGGGATAGATATTCAAAAGGGTTTAATGGCGCAGGAGAGACTCCTGCCCTATTAAATCCCATTGTAAGCATGAATTCTGGAATAATGCTCACACATTTGTACAGATTTCCCAACAAAACAATTAACTATGAAACAATTTTAAATGTTCTGTGACTAATTGTTATAGTAGGAAAGGCTTCTCATGGCACTGGGTCATTTAGTAGAATTTTCAGCTTAACACCTAACTTGTTGGATTCAGCTGAAAATCCAACTTTCACTGTTTCAAATGAACTGGATATTTTTGTCACTTAGCAGCTGGTTAAAAGTCATTCCTTCAGATCTAAAATGAGAAAAACCCTTTTGTACATCTGGCCTACGTTCGTTAAACGGTATCTCATATATTAAAACTACTGATATAAGATTAGATTAATTCTGAGAATGAAGCAGAAAATTCATAAACCACAAGCTTCAAAACAATGTGAGTTATAGGCAAATCTATTTTTGAAGTTTTCTTTTTGTGATTCTCTTTAAAGAGAAGCATTTTAAAAAAACTGTTGTCCAGGTGGGTTTTTCCAAGACTCAGTGTTCTTCCGTTGCTAAACTGTGTATCTTGGCAATAAATTTACAGTATAACATATCTGTCTAGTACATCAAGAGGTATGCAGGTGTGGATCTCAGCAAATGTTTGTGATTAAAATAGTTGGATTAAATACAAAAGAAAACATAAAAGCTATCTCTTCAGTATGTTCCATTTTCACAAAGAATTAATCCGTTGTCTTCTAGGAAAATCACAGCATTTGCAATTAGCTGTTTTTGACTTACTGTACTTGCTTTGACTAGTTGGAAACAATCTGTATTTTAAAAGGAATAAAACCAAAACACCAGACTATTTTTTTTTTTTTTTTTTTACTAAAGTTCAATAAGTAGAAACTACTGAATTAGCATTTAGTAATTGTTACTGAAAAACTGTGAAAACCATTACTATGCTAACATGACAGCATGGGCTGATTCTTTTTCCACTTAGTTCATATTTTAATGGGATAGCAGAAATGAAAAGACCAAAACATATTTTGGGACCAGTCATCTGAGTACCAACAATGGGGATAGTGCATCATTTCAAATTTTAGGATATAATTTGAAAATCTTCCATAAAGGAAGAATAAATCAATAGCTGGTCAGACAAATGCATTGTCAGTAGGTATTGTAACATTAAACTATGCTGAGCTGGCCAGCTGTAGTGCTGGGTTCTTGGTACCCAGGCACAATTTAGGAAGTTCAGGCATGGTCTAGGAGTGGACTCAAGGTATTATTTACCCCATAATATTTCTCCCAAAATTAGCAGCTATGATTTAATGCTAAAAAAATGCAGGACCTCACACTTGGGCTACAGAAAAACAAGGGAGCAGTACCATTTAGGAAGAGGAATACTTCCATGCTCAAAAGAAGAATGAGACTTGGGGGTGATGATCTCAAGGTGGCCAAACAGATGCATAAGAAGAAAAAAGGCTAGCAGGCAAAAGGAGGTGGTAGTACATCTGTATAAGTCTCTTGCGGCACCTTCAGAAAGATATAACCAGAATGGAAATATAGAGAGACAGAATTATACACCTCTATATGTATATCTTGGAAGAAAGATGAAAGGATATGATTGAAACATTTCAAGTTTCAAGTTTATTAAGTCTTGATGAATCGCCTATATAATTTGCTAGGCGATGTACAATAAAAATGACATGTATTAATAAATGAAACAAGTACAATGTTAAAAATGACATAAAACAAATTTGTTGTGTAGACATATAACATACTTTACAAACTAATCAAAAACCTAATTTCACAATAATGTGAGGGTAAAACATACAAGACATGTGGGGCTAAATAGGGAAATAGTTACAATTTTGATAGAAGAGAAGAATTTAAATATCTCTGTGGCATAAATGCACAGGAGGCAGGTTTCTTTCAACCAAAAGGAAGCACTGGAGCAAGAGGGAATAAGGTGAAAGGGGAGAGATGAAAAAAAAACATCTAGGGAGATACTGCTTTATTGAAAGTGAATGGGGTTTGATATACTGTACTGCCTTTCTGTGGTTACAATCAAAGCAGTTTACATATTATAACAATGAAGTCAAAACAAGACCTGACTATGCTGTAAACCAGTGCAGAGAGAGTGAAAATTGCTTATAAAGTATGCTCAGAGAAGTGAAACTCTGAAGAGGGGGTGAAAACCCTCTCTTAGGGTAAGAGTTTACCGTCCAGTCATTGCATAAATGGTTCAAATAATCACTCTCTGAGAACTAGTAAAAATCATAAAAAATTTTCATCTTAATACTATTTGCAAGCATCCTATTATACCAGTTATTTATTTTGTGCCCAAAATCCATAAATCTTTATCAAATCCCCCGGGGAGACCTATTGTTTCAGGGATAGGATCTGTTTTAGAGCCACTGTCTTCTTTTTTAGACACATACCTTAAGGACCGAGTTCCTCTTGCACCATCTTATGTTTTGGACACTGCCAGCATGATCAGTTTTTTGGCCACTTTTACTAATATCCCTGATCACGCCATACTCTTCACTCTGGATAATACAGCTTTGTACACGAATGTGCCCCAACAGGATGCTATTGACATCATTAAAGCTGAACTTCAGGCATCGGCTATTCCCAATACCAGAATTAATTTTTTAACACAACTTGCATCCATTGCACTAGGTATGAATTACTTTCAGTTTGGAGACACCTTTTATAAACAGATTAAGGGCACAGCCATGGGGGCCAAAATGGCCCCGTCCGTAGCCTATCTTTATGTTTCTAAATTTGAACATAATTTTTTGTATTCTTCTGTACATTGGAAACACCTCCTTTTCTGGAAACATTATATCGATGATATTTTGGGAGTATGGACGGGCACTGCAGACGAATTGGACCTGTTTCTTGCATGGCTCAACACTTGTGACGTCAATTTACATTTTTCTATGACTAAAGATTACCATCAGGTTCCTTTTTTGGACATTAATATTTTTTTAGGTGAGGCCAGTTTCCAAACCAGCATATATCGAAAACCTACGGATCGCAATAATCTTTTACAGTATGACAGCTTCCACCCAAGACACTTGAGGAACAATATCCCAGCTGGGCAATTTTTAAGACTCCGGAGACTTTGTACCTCTGTGAATGAATATATCTCCAAAGCAGAAGTTATGAAAGAGAGATTTCGGGAGAAAGGATATCCTGCCACAGTCATTCATAAAGCCTACAAGAGGGGACTATATGCCAACCGTTCATTGCTACTTGAGTCTCGTCCGAAGTCTGAAGAACAATCCTTGGTTTGCGTTTTACCTTATTCACATCTTGCGTTTCAAATCAAGCACATCATTAAACGACACTGGCACATCATGCAATATCATCAAGAGTTTCAAGAGCTTCCCCGTTTTGCATTTTCTAAGAATCAGAATTTAAAGCAAAAATTGGTTCATTCACAATTCATCAATAAATCTAATGATGTCATCGACACCACGGGGGGCCATAGCCCGTTTGGACGCTGTAAAATGTGTCAGTACAGTGTGCCTCTGCAACAGATGCATATCAACATTAAAAGAAGATGAAAATTTTTTATGATTTTTACTAGTTCTCAGAGAGTGATTATTTGAACCATTTATGCAATGACTGGACGGTACACTCTTACCCTAAGAGAGGGTTTTCACCCCCTCTTCAGAGTTTCACTTCTCTGAGCATACTTTATAAGCAATTTTCACTCTCTCTGCACTCGTTTACTGTTAGACTTATCTACCACACAAACAAATACGATCATGTTACTTCTCTTCTCCGCAAAGCTCATTGGCTGCCCATCACACATTGCTTCACCTATAAAATACTACTTCTTGCTTTCAAAACAAAAAACTCCTATCAACCAGCTTTCATTGATAAATTTCGAATCCCATATGTATCTTGCAGGACTCTTCGATCTAATAATCAAAACCTGTTCACCATCCCTCCAAAGCGAGAACTCTTTTACATCACCACTCGCAAATCCATCTTCTCTGTCACAGCTCTCACACTGAGGAATGCTCTTCCCACTGATCTTTGTTTAGAAAACTCTTTAGATAAATTTAAACTTAAAACATTCCTCTTTAAAGATGCCTTTACTCTGTAAATTCCATTTTCTATGAAAATTGATCATCCTTTGCAGAAATCCTAAGACAACCAAAATGCTTCTTTTGAAGCGACCTCCCCAACCTAACTGTATTTCCCTTTCCCATTCTCCTTTTATTTTTATCTCGATATATTTATTAATCTCTCCTTCCCATTCTCTCCTAATGTATCATGTACATCTATGCATAAATGTTCCCCATTTTCTTAGTTTAGTTAAGTTTTTATTTTATATATATATATATATATATATATGTATATATATATATATATATATATATTTTAATATATATCCTATATAATAAAATGCTAGCCATGCATGCGCACTCATACCTGCATGATCTGTGATCCCTGATCCGTGATCCGTAGGTCCATGGCTAACGCTCCCTCTGTCGCAGACCGCAAGATGATGTGCAGTCTTGCCGGCTCTGGCTCCCTTATTTTAAAGTTCACAGCGGCAGCGGTGGCTCCTCTCCCGGATCTCTTACACTTTACTGCCTATTTTAAAGTTCACAGCGGCGGCAGTGGCTCCTCTCCCGGCTCCCTTACACTTAGAGCGCCTCCTGCCCCCCCCCTCTCCGGGACGAACCAAGAAATAGACCAGAGGAGTCTGAGTCCTTTGCTGCCCCCCCCCTTCCCTTCCCTTCCCGTGGACCCGACTATGAACCTGGTGATTCCAGCAGCGTGTGCAGCAGTCTTCACACGTTGCTTCGGGCCCTTCTACTGCCCTGATTTGTTCTGCCGCGTCTCTGATGATGTCATCAGGGACTTGCCAGAGTAAATCAGGGCCGTAGTCGGGCCCGCGGGAAGTGAAGGGGGGGCGGCAAGGACTTTCTATCCGATGAGGCCTACTGCTGGACAGGGGGAGCAGGAAGAAGTGCTGATGGACAGGGGGGGAAAAGGAAGGGAGGCCTACTGCTGGACAGGGGGAGCAGGAAGAGGTGCTGATGGACAGGGGGGAAAAAAGGAAGGGAGGCCTACTGTTGGACAAGGGGACCAGGAAGAGGTGCTGATGGATAGGGGAGAGGTAAAACAAAGAGAGAAGGGCTTGCTGCTGTCCAGCCGATAGGCCCGCCTCATCGAAATGAGATGGGCCTGCCCCTTCCCGGCCCATCCCCGCTAAGTCTAAGACCTGATGTGCCCAGGCTCTAGAAGCCTGGACCAAACAGGCCTTAGGCATAGCGGGTCCTCCCATCTCCACTAATCCTAAGGCCTGATTGGCCCACGTGCTTACGAGCCTGGGCCAAATCACACCTTAGGGTTAGTGGGGATGGGCGGACTTGCTATGCCTAAGGCCTGATTGGTCCAGGCTTCTAGAGCCTGGGCCAATCAGGCCTTAGACTTAGTGGGGATGGGCCGGGAAGGAGCGGGCCCATCTCATTTTGACGAGGCGGGCCTGTCAGCTGGTTGGCAGCAAGACCCATCCAGCCGGCCAACATTTAAAGGTTAGTTGGGGGGAGGTTAGTTGGGGGGAGGTTAGGGGAGTCATCGAGGGGGGAGGTCATTAGCATGGGGGGTCCGGAGGGGGTCCGGCTTTCTGGCATAAGGGGTTGGGCACCCTCCTGCCGGCAATTGGGAGTTTGGGAGGGGGTGTTCCATCAGGAGGAGTTCGGCACCCTCCTGCCGGTGATCTAGAGTTTCGGGGGGAGGGGGCGGTGTTCTGGCAGGAGGGATTGGGCACCCCCCTGATGGTGATTGAACAGGTGGCTGCGGCAGGGAGATCCCTTGCTACGATAAGTATAGCGGCCGCGTCTACTTACAATGTAGGCCAGCATTTTGCTGGCCTACATTTTAAGCATCTCTTCCTCTACTAGGGAGATGCGTAGGGCTGCCTAGGTTTGCCTAAGGCCCTTAGGCGAGCTTAGGCGTCTTGAGGGCCTCCCTAGGCTCCCGGAGGCACCTTCAATATACGTGGCCTGCCTGGGGAGCATTTTTTTTTAAACATGCATCCCGATTGGCTGATTAGACAGCTATAGGACGCCTACAGCTGCCTAAAATCGGGACAGCACTTTGCAGAATCAGGGCCTAGGCCTCCTTTTACTAAGCTGCGCTAGTGGTTTTAGCATATGCTTAGCGTGCACTACATTGCTGTGCGCACTAGACACTAGCACCAGCATTGAGCTGGCGTTAGCTCTTGGCGTGTAGCGTGCGGTTAGCGCGCACAGCAATGCAGCGCACGCTAAAAATACTAGCACACCTTAGAAAAAGGAGCTCTAAAAGAAGAAGTTCATAATCTCTCACAGCAGTTAAAGGTATGTGATGCCAGGACTGGATAGTTAGAACATTGGCTTTCTGAGGTGGAAGGCAGTTTGAATAAAATTCAAACTGATTATAAAGCTGTGGCATGTCAAACTAAGGAATTGGAGGATGCTAACAACAGAAGTAGGAGAAACAATATTAGAGTATTAGGGCTCCCAGAAGGGTTAGAGGGCAGAAATGTCATTTCTTTTCTTGAAGATTTCTTACCAAAACTGTTCTCCCTCAATTTGAAATATCCATTAGAAATTGAAAGAGCACACCACATTCCATCAAGGGCATCTAACAGTCAAAATGGTCCAAGGCCCTTGATATTCAGGGTACTGCGTTTTCAACAGGCTATGGACATTTTATCTACCACAAAATAAATAAAGTCATTGAAATGGCAGGAAACAAAAATCCATCTTCTGTCGGATTTTGCTAAAGTTATTGCTGGCTTGAGAAAGCAGTTTCTGCTCCTTGGACCTCAGCTATGGCAGTTGGGGGCTAAGTAAGGGCTTTTGTATCCAGCTGTTATGAAGATCACTTACAATAATAAAACCAGTCACTATTTTGATCCAACCAAGCTGCATGAGTATATTAATCAGCATTTGGAGCCCATGACATAGGGAGTGACAAGGAAAGATTGGATTTATTTTTCAAAAGTGATAAATCTTTTTGTTTAATTTGGATTTTTAATGGAAGATCATACAAAGATCTGGACAAGGTATTAGTTTTAATTTCTTGGAATTTAGTTTTATTTTTTCTAATGAAAGAGTTGTTGGTAAACTTGTAATAGGTTTTCAGAGAGCTAATGGATTATAGGAGAGTAAGTGAAGGGGGCGGAACTTCAAGGTGCTTTTGCTGTTATAACAACAGTGAACTGTATATGTCAATCTCCTAGGATTGCCTGTTCTTTCAGCTTCAGCTCACATATTCTGAATTGTGTTTCCATGGAAATGGAGTTGGCAAAGCAGGTGAGCTTTCAGTTTGTTTGGGATGGGTGCTATTCTGTTGGGGTTGTGTGGGCATCAGAGACAATGCTGTTACAGTGGCAGTGATTCAGTCCTATTCTTAAATAGACTTAAATAGGAGAAAATATTTTTGTAAAGTTATATTCAGGCAGCAAGTGGCATTTCAGATTATCAAGAATGAGCTCCCAATTTGGTTTTATTCTTTACACATGGACGTATGTCCCTGAGCCCTGACTGCACTCCTTGGACTTACATGCTGGCCTTAAAAGTGCTGGGCCGTTGTGGTACCTGTATATCTGCTCCTTAGTCTGGGCATTACTTATATCATGCTGTTTGGTATAAATATGATGCACACAGCTCAGTTGGATTCCATAGAGACCATCACAAACAGTTATGCAAAATCTCAGCAGTGCAAACCATCTTCAGAAGAAATGCTGCCTGCCCTGAAAGATTTCCTCTAACATCTAGCAACATATATATGAGGAGGAAAAAGACTGGTGGAATGCAGCACAAGTATTTGTAGGAATCCCATTAGAAATTGAATAGATGCAGTACAATGTGGATTACAAATTGGAGACTTATCTGGCACAATGGATGCAAAATGACAGAGAAAAATAAGAATTTATATTGACATCAGTTCCCTGAAATGAGTAAATCTTCTTCTTCTGCATCCTGTATATAAGTAGTGGTATTGTATCCAGAAAAATACAGCGGCTTGAAGGAAGATTATTACTTCTAAGACTGAGTCTCTCCTTCCAAAAACAGTTTGTTTGAAGGCTATATATTCTTATTAAGTTACTCCTACGCAATGGCCACAGATTTGGACTTGGAGAATGAGATGTACAGCGTCAGAATCTTTGAGACAAACTTGGTTCTTTTTGTTATATAGAATTTTTTGGACACTTGTTCGTTTATAAAAGTTGGATAATTCAGTCTAATAGATGCTGGCACTGTCAACTTGAAATAGGGACATTGGACCATCTGCTATTTTATTGTCCATTGATACTTATGGACTCTTTTACAAAACTGCGCTAGTGGCTGCCTCATGGCAACAGCCCCGAAACCCTTTAAATCTCTATGGGCTTCGGGGCCGTTAGCACAGTGCAGTCGCTAACGCGGCTTTGTAAAAGTGGCTGTTAATTTTTGAAAGTCACTTTGGACCAAGATTAACATGGTATTAGGTATCTTTATTCCATTGTCTTATGACGTGGTTTTATGTGGGACATTGTTGAAACCTAAGAATCCAATTGATACACATAAAAACAGACTTCTTATTATGACGGGGCTGGCCTTGCAGTTATTAACTAGAAATTGGAAGAATTGGGACAGGCTGAACTTTTCTGTTTGGTGGGAAACACTTTGTCTGTATTATAGATATGAAAGAATGCTAGCGGAACAATCTGGAAATAATAAAAGGTTCAAATAGATTTGGAGTCCATTAGAGGAATTTGTCAAACAGCAGAATGATTGAATCCTTAATTCCTAGATTTTCTTAAATTTCTACACACATCCAGGTAGGGAGGGAGGGAAAGGGGGGGAGGGAATAGGGTAATTTGCTATTATTCGATATATCTGAATGTATATTTGCACTTTTTATAAGTTTTGAAAATCAATAAAGAATTTTAAAAAAATTTATCAAGAAAAACTAAAACATCTCCTTATTGTTCCCAATCATGAAATTTTCCAAGTAATCTCTCAACCATGTATTACCGTAGCATCATTTCCTGTAACCTTCCTGGAAATGTCCAGTTATCTTCTTCTGTAATCCACCTAGAATTGCAAGGTATAAGCAGAATAGAAATCATTAATGCAATGTAATATAATTTGCTGTATTTATATATTTTTAATGTGATGAATGAAATTGTAACAATATTGTAGGTAGTGATTTATATGTTATTATATATTTAGAACCCAGTGGAAACCTTATACTGCCTTAGCTCTTGAAGACACTTTTGGGTGAAACACTGTCTTATGTTGGGCTAATGTGCATTCAAGTGGTGTTTGTGGAAACACAACTGATGAAAAAACTTTGTAACAACTAAAGAAAGAAAAAGAAAAGAACTGATAATGGGCATAATATTAAGAGGACTTGGATTTTCAATATGTTTTGAACTGCACAAGATCAATCTGGAAAAGTTTGTGAAAATCAGAAGATGGAATGTGAATTTTGCACAAGTGAATTTGTCAATATGTTTAGATGAAGTGGGAAGAGGCACCTGTTGGTGTGATATTGTATGTTTAGATCTATACATGGGAAATTGTATTTATTTATGAATGGGTAATGATGATCATGAAGATGACATATGAGTAAAAAATTATTGATATAATTGCATTTATAATTTTTAATAGCTTCTTTGGGAAAGAATTGATTAATGAATAAGCATGAGAGACATTTGCATGCCTACTACCTATTTTATAAGCAAATCTCACTCATGCATATTCATTAGGGATATCTTAAAAGCCCGACTAGCTGGGGCCTCCCAGGACAGGTTTAAGAACCACTAGACTATTCTATAATATACACTCCTAAATTTTATTGTTTGCAATTCCAAAGGGGGCATGGCCGAGGGAGGGACAAAGATATGCCGAAGAATTCCCAGAAACTAGACTCAATGTCATAGAATACCTGCATTTACGCACCTAACAGCCATCAGTTAGGCGTGAGCATTTACATCGTCAGCCTTCGTCAGGTGTAAATGTTTGCACTCAAAGTATGATACTATAATACATAATGCACTCAAAGTTAGGCATAAAGGTCTAAATTCTATATATGGTGTCCTAACCTGTGTGCAAAAATTGGTGTACACAGCCAATTTGCGTGTGCAACTTAATTGTTTAACTAGCCAATCGACAGCAAAAAATAGCAATGAACACCTAATAATTGATGCTAATTGGCACTAATTAGAAGTTATGTGCACAACTTTCTAGGCACATTCTATAAAATGGTATGCATCATTTCTAGTGTATGAATCTGAAAAGGGAGCATGGGTAAATCGTGGGCATTCTGAAAAGTTAGGCACACTGTTATAGAATATACCTGATCCATGCACAACTTAGGTGCAGGTATGTAGGTCTGATTTCCTTGGCCTAAATGGGTGCGCCTAAATGGCCGCTAAGCATGATTCTATATTTGACGGGAGACTTTATTTAAATCGCACAATGCACTATTCTAGTCAGTGCTGGTTTTCTTGGTGCTATATATGGAAATAGGCCCTAATGCTATAAATGGCACCCAAAATTAGGCACCCCAAAAAATCAAGTTGATCATATTCTGCAAAGGGTGTGCACCCTTTGCACAATACTAGCTTAGCATAGATTTTGCACCCAATTTTGTTTGATTCTATTAATAGTGGGAACCTTTTACAGTGGGAATCAGTTCACATTCGCTAGACCTGGCCGATCTACTCGACCTCAGTCATTCTTCGCCTTCCCTTAATTAAAGGATGCACCCATAAGAGATTCATCAACATACTCCTACCCTACCAAGCAGCCTCCAAAGAATGGAGCCAACTGATCAGAATATCAACCTCTTACATGCACTTGAGAAAGCTCCTATAAACATTCCTCTTCCCCAAACAGGATGACCCACCTTAAATTTTTCCTTGATAAGACTCCTGACCCACTGACTCTCTATTTCACATTGTTGCTCTAAGACAAGGTTAGGGAACTCCGGTCCTCGAGAGCCGTATTCCAGTCAGGTTTTCAGGATTTCCCCAATGAATATGCATTGAAAGCAGTGCATACAAATAGATCTCATGCATATTCATTGGAGAAATCTTAAAAACCCAACTGGAATATGGCTCTCAAGGACCGGAGTTCCCTACCCCTGCTCTAAGACTATGAACATTCCTACCTGTTAATTTTCTCCCTCCTTATAAAACCTTGCTTTATCTCCCTTTATGCAATCTATACAATTTTCAGTTCTTTCTCCATTGCTGTAGTTCGCTGACTCTCCTCAGCCACTTTTCCTGCAAACCGCCTCGAACTGAAAGGTTTTTTGCGGTAAACAAAGAGAGATTTATGTTTTATTGAATCACACTAAGTGCAATTCTGATTTGTGCCATATCTATAATTTAACCACAATGTGCGCTACGATAGAGCATCCTTTACAGGATGCTACTTTAGCATGGAATGTCCAAGCACTAACTTGGGGGGGTATTTATTTAAATTATCCTTAATTTAAGGTAGTTTATAGTGATCTATCCCCCTGATATTCAAACCGTGGTAAATCACCAGTGATCTCCTGTGGTCCATGGTGAACTCAGAAATTCAATGCCAGCACTGTTTCTGGCAACCAGTATTGTATTTCCAATCTGTTTTTGGATGGCCAAGACATAGCCGTCTAGCCAGCTAAGTCTCAATTGCCAAAGATAGATCACCTCTATTTGGCTAGTAAACAGCCAGCGAGCTGCTGAATATTGGTGGGGACCGGCTATGTTACACAACATAGTTGACCAAACTATATAGCAAAAAAACACAATCTTTAGAATTAGACACTGTATGGCTATTATTTTGAAAGTATGATACTATAATACATAATGTGGTGGTATATCTCAGACCATGGAGCAGTCTACTCAATACAGTTTTTTTTTTCTTGTGTAATACTTTACACGCTCCTGTTTACCTCATAAGTTTCCAACCAACATAGTTGGTCACCAACCAATCTGCTATGCTGGATATTCAGCGGGATATAGCCATTTATCTCCCACTGAATATCGTGGGATACTACAACTACTACTATTTATCATTTCTATAGCACTACAAGTCATATGGCAGCACTGGACATTTAACATACAATAGACTGTCCTTGTTCAAAAGAGCTAACAATCTAATTTGACAGGCGGGACATCTCAGGGTTGGGGAGATTATGGTAGAGGAAATGATACAGTGGGTATATGGAATCTGACAGCAGTGGGTGGGAGTTAAGAGTTGAAAGCAAGTTTCAAAAAAATGGACTTTTAGCTTGGATTTGAATACTGCTAGGGATGGAGCATGACATATTGATTCGGGCAGCCTGTTCCAGGCATACGGTGCGGCAAGAAAGAAGGGACAGAGTCTGGAATTGGCAGTGGAGGAGAAGAGTACAGATAAGAGTGGCTTGCCTGATGAACGGAGTTCATGGGGAGGAGCATAAGTGGAGAGAGATATTGGAGTGAGTGCACTTGTAAGTCAGTAAGAGGAGTTTATACTATATTCGGAAATGGATGGGGAGCCAATGAAATGAATTGAGGAGAGGAGTAATGTGAGAATTGTGGCTCTTACGGAATATGAGTCGTGCAGCAGCATTTTGAATGGATTGAAGAGATGAGAGATGGGTGCGCTGGAGGCCTGAGAGAAGGTGATGAAAGCATGGATAAGGGTTTTGATAGTGTGTTCAAAGAGGAGAGGATGGATTTTGGTAATATTATAGAAGAGTAAGCAACAGGTTTTGGCGGTTTGTTGAATCTGAGCAGAGAAGTAGAGAGAGGAGTCAAAGATCAGCTTCGACAGCAACTCCAGTAGTTGGAACCCAAGGACAGTACCGGCAGACTTCTTATGGCCCAGGAATAACAAAGAAAAAAAGACACTTTAATCATGAAATTGTAATGAATGTAATTAAAGGGCAGACTGGATAGACCATGCTGCCTTGGGTCTTGTACTTCCTTGGATCCCAGAAACATCACTAGTCTGTTTTAAAAGTGTTTCTATTAATTTACTTACCACAGAAGTCAGACTTATCAGCCTGTAGTTCCCTACTTATTCCTTACTTCTACGTTTGTGAAGAGGGACCACATCCATCCTTCTCCAGTCCTTTTTACAAAGCCGCAATGGTGAATCTCGAAGCTAGCAGCTTAATTGGCAACTGCATCTCTATGAGTGCGTTGGCGTCCAATACCCATGCTCAAACAGCAAATGCACCAAAGTCTATTCAGTTCCTATAGGCTTCAGTGCATTTGCCATGGGAGAATCAGCACCACAACTTTGTAAAAGGGGCCCAAAGTTTCTTCAGTTCTCTCGGATGTATGCCATCCAGCCCCATTGCTTTGTCCACCTTTAGTTTAGCTAGGTCCTCAGAATCACAGTCCTCTGAACATTGTTCAAGGTCTACCACACCTCTGTTCCTATTTATATTCGTAGCCAAGGGGGAGGACCTGGATATAATTGGAATTACAGAAACATGGTGGACAGAGGAGAATCAATGGGATGTGGCGCTGCCGGGGTACAAGCTATACAGGAGGGACAGGACCCACAAGAAGGGGGGAGGCATAGCACTATATATAAAGGACTCTATCTACTCAGTCGGGATGGATATGGCAAAGAAGGCAGAAGGGCTGGAATCGCTATGGGTCAAATTGCCGGGAAACAAGTGTGCAGGCATAAAACTGGGGCTGTATTATCGCCCACCTGGTACGCCGGAGGAAATCGGACACGACTTGGAAGCTGAACTGAGACAAGAATGCAGGACTGGAAGTGTAACAGTGATGGGGGACTTCAACTACCCGGGGATTGACTGGAGTACGGGTCACTCCAACTGCACTAGGGAAACAGGATTTGTAGAAGCTGTGAGGGACTGCTTCATGGAGCAACTAGTCAGGGAACCGACGCGAGGGAGTACTACTCTTGACCTCATCCTAAACGGATTAGGGGGGCCTGCAAGAGGGGTAGAAGTGGGAGGACCACTAGGCAACAGTGACCACAACGCGATCCGATTCACATTAGAAAGGGGGACACCCACAGTAAGGAGGACCGCAACAACTGCGCTCAACTTCAGGAAAGGGAACTATGTTGCTATGAGGGAAATGGTGGGGAGGAAGCTCAAAAACATCCTTAGGATGAAGACTGTAGGAAGCACCTGGACCCTATTCAAGGACACCCTGCAGGAAGCACAAAGAATGTACGTTCCAAGTTTCAGGAAAGGCGGCAAGAACAAGCGGTCAAAGGACCCGGTTTGGATCTCAACAGAAGTAAAGAGGGCAATAAATGACAAGAAAGTGTCCTTCCGGAGATGGAAAAAGGACCCAACGGAGGAAAATCACCAAGCGCACAGGAAATGCCAAAAGGAATGCCACCGAGAGGTTAGAAAAGCAAAAGGGAAATACGAAGAGGGGCTGGCCAGGGAGGCGAAAAACTTCAAGGCATTCTTCAGTTACGTAAAGGGGAAGCGACCAGCGAGAGAGGAGGTGGGGCCGTTGGATGATGGGGATAGGAAGGGAGTGATTAAGGAGGATAAAGAGGTAGCTGAGAGGTTGAACACGTTCTTCTCGTCGGTTTTCACGAGAGAAGACACATCTAATATACCGGACTCAGAGGAGCTCATGAGTGGGGAACAGGCTGAAAAATTAGAACACATAGAGGTAAGTAAGGAGGATGTCCTCAAGCAGATAGACAGGTTAAAATGCGGCAAATCGCCGGGCCCGGACGGGATCCACCCAAGGGTTCTGAAAGAACTAAGACAAGAAATAGCGGGCACAATCCAGCATGTTTGCAACCTATCCTTGAAAACTGGAGAGGTACCAGAGGACTGGAAATTGGCGAATGTCACACCTATCTTCAAGAAGGGATCGAGGGGTGACCCCGGGAACTACAGGCCGGTAAGCCTGACTTCAATTATAGGGAAGATGGTGGAAGCTATGATCAAGGACGGTATTTGCGAGCACATCGAGAGACATGGCCTACTGAGAACAAGCCAGCATGGATTCTGTAAGGGAAGGTCATGCTTAACGAACCTTCTGTACTTCTTTGAGGGAATAAGCAGTCGGGTGGACAATGGGGAACCTATAGACATCATTTACCTTGATTTTCAAAAGGCTTTTGACAAGATGCCACATGAAAGGCTGCTTAGGAAGCTATGGAACCACGGGGTGGGAGGGGATGTGCACAGATGGATCGAGCACTGGTTGTCGGGTAGACTGCAGAGGGTCGGAGTAAAGGGACAATACTCTGACTGGCGGGGAGTCACGAGCGGTGTGCCACAGGGATCGGTGCTGGGGCCGTTACTCTTCAACATATTTATCAATGACCTGGAAAAGGAGGCAAAGTGCGAGGTTATAAAATTTGCAGACGATACCAAACTGTGCGGCAGAGTTAGGTCCAGAGAGGAGTGTGAGGACCTGCAAAGGGACCTGGACAAACTGGAAGACTGGGCAAACAAATGGCAAATGAGCTTTAATGTGGAAAAATGCAAGGTCATGCATATAGGGAAAAAGAACCCGTTGTTCAACTACAAATTGGGGGGGGCAATGTTGGGAGACAGCAGTCTTGAGAGAGACTTGGGTGTGCTGGTGGATGCATCACTGAAGCCATCTGCACAGTGCGCAGCAGCCTCGAAAAAAGCCAACAGAATGCTGGGCATCATAAAGAGGGGCATAACAACCAGGACGCGGGAAGTCATCATGCCATTGTATCGAGCGATGGTGCGTCCACATCTGGAATACTGCGTTCAATATTGGTCGCCGTACCTCAAGAAGGACATGGCGGTATTTGAGAGAGTCCAAAGGAGAGCAACGAAGCTGGTAAGAGGGCTGGAACACTGCCCATACGCCGAGAGGTTGGATAGGCTGGGGCTCTTCTCTCTGGAAAAAAGGAGGCTCAGGGGAGATATGATAGAGACCTTCAAGATCATGAGGGGCATAGAGAGGGTGGATAGGGACAGATTCTTCAGGCTGAAGGGGTCAACAGGCACGAGGGGGCATTCAGAGAAACTGAAGGGAGATAGGTTCAGAACAAATGCAAGGAAGTTTTTTTTCACCCAAAGGGTCGTGGACACTTGGAATGCGCTACCGGAGGAAGTGATCAGGCAGAGTACGGTACAAGGATTCAAACAGGGATTGGACGGATTCCTGAGGGATAGGGGGATCGTGGGATACTGAGAGAGGTGCTGAGATGTAACACAGGTATAGAAAGCTAACCAGGTAATAAGTATAGAAATCCAACCAGGTCGTGCATGTGCAAG
This sequence comes from Geotrypetes seraphini, assembly GCF_902459505.1. Lineage (NCBI taxonomy): Eukaryota > Metazoa > Chordata > Amphibia > Gymnophiona > Dermophiidae > Geotrypetes > Geotrypetes seraphini. The sequence continues at coordinate 120,030,290 of NC_047086.1, forward strand.
ACCGGAGGGTTAGGACTACGATGGGAAGATAGGACTCAATGGGAAACCAAGGTGGCAAGGGGGACCCTTCTGGTAACTCAGACAGGCCGTGACCTGTTCGGGCCGCCGCGGGTGCGGACTGCTGGGCAGGATGGACCTATGGTCTGACCCGGCGGAGGCACTGCTTATGTTCTTATGTTCTTATGTTCTTATGTCTTCTGCAATCCTATTCATGGGCCTTCAGCTGTAAACACAGAACAGAAATATTTGTTAAGCAATTAAGCCTTTATCACCTTCTACATATTCCTCCGCTTCACCTTTGAGTCTTACAATGCCGCTTTTGCACTTCCTCCTATCACTAACATATCTTTAAAAAAATGTCTCATTATGAGAGCTCCTTCTGTATGCATTTAAATGCTTGCATATATTATTTTGGTTCTAGTTTGGCTATATTTCTTAACTTTCTCGGGATTGTTTTTGTCGATAATTGATTCTGATTTGAGGGTTATACTGTAGTGTGGTTTTATTTCAGAAGTGCATTGCACAAGAGCAATGAGGTCAGTGTTTTGGTACAAGAACACTCTTGAATGGAGTGTGTGAAGAGTTGTGTTATCTTAGATTTCATAAGAACTTGAAAGTATGGTTTTCTGAGCAATGCTATATGACTTCTTAAATTTTTACCTTTCTCTATTCTAATGTTCTATACTTTCATTGTACATTGCCTTTATGCCTATAGTGAGAGGCAGATAATCTAATCAAATAATTTAAATTCCTAAATTATTTAGAATATTCATCAGATTTCACCAAATAAAAATGGTATTTTTTTTTAATATCCATCACAGATGCTCAGAGGCAGAGGATCTAGCAGACATACATACACTGCTAAAGGGATCAGAGGACCTAGTCGACTCATACTACTAAAGGAGTCAGATCCTAGCTATCAAATCTCATGGCTTGCATGTTGATAGCTCATGAGGCTGCCCTGGTGAAATGCAATGTTTGAGACTATAAATGATACGCCAGTGCCAGGAGACATGGCGCACCAATTAAAAATACCGCCCCTCAATGGGAGAAAATGTATTTCTATTAAGGGAGCAGAATTGTGTTACGGTTGTTGGAATTTTTGCTTGTGCATAGGAATTTAGCTTAAGGTCTGTGTCTGTCACTAGAATTGACAACTGCCTGTGGCTCTCTACAATTGAAACGTAGATCTTAAATTTCACATCATTACAAAATAAAATATATCTGCCAACGGGGACTGGTATTACATAGTCAGGGAACGGTGATGCCAGTTGTCTGATTAACATATTGAGAGGAATGGAAGAATTTCTCACCTATTTTCCAGAGGGATGCTAACTGAGGAGCTGGTGGCAAATGGTGTAATTGAACATGCTTCCTCTGCTAAATACATAGATGGTATAAATATGCCTGCCCTTAAGAACAAGGTTGTCATGAAACACATTTATTTAACAAGATGGACTGAAGATCAAGCATTTTTATTCTACCCTTCAAAAAGAAATAATGACAGCAGTACTGCAGATACACATGAAGATCCTACAAGGCAGCTGCTGATGAGCTGTGCAGTGAATGTTTTCAGAGTCAAAATAGAAGGAACATGACTTGAATGCATTGTCTATGACAGTTGTCCCTTTGATGATTTAATATTGTGCAAAAATGTGATAAGAATCTGTACCACAATGAACTGTCCCATACATCCTTTTCTTTTAAAGGTAAATTTAGCCAATACGTAGTTTTTTTTTAAACCGCTATGATGATATATCGAAAAGCCATATATAAATACTAATAAACATAAATAGGTGAACAAGTAAAAAAACTAAACTATCCTAAGCACTTGACCATGCTTACTGCAGGATGGGAGCTGTTGTCCTGCAGTAAATTTGCCTAACTGCGCGTATACTGCGCGCTAAAATAATTTTTTTCTAATTTGCTCTCAGGGGGTGTGTTTAGGGGTCAAGAGTGGGCATGATAGTGCTAATAAGTTAGGGCATGAGACACTGCTGTGTGCTAATGGATTGGCATAGTGTTAGCGCATGGGTCTTTAGGCCCGGATTCTCTAAATGACGCCAAGTTTTAGGCGCCCTCCAGGGTTCCAAGACTAAGCTGGACAAGTTCCTGCTAAACCGGGACTTACACAGGTGAGGCTGGATTCATTTAGAGCCCGTGCTGCTGGGCAGGATGGCCACTGGTCTGACCCAGCAGCGGCAATTCTTATGTGTTTCACAGATTTTCTAGGCACCTACCAGCACCTAAAATATTGGCGTGGGAATCACATCTCCATAGGTACCATAAGGCGCCTATGGAGGCATGATTCATACCAAAGGTAAACCCTTGAAAAACCCTGGCCTACCTTTGCCGGAGACGTGATTCTCTAACTGATAATATTGGTGTCGTTTAAAGAATCAGGGCCTTACTGCCCACAAAATAGGTGTTGGTAAGGGCTCCCGCAGTAGTTTTGTTTAATGGCCACACGCCAGTGGTGAGATTAGGGCATGACCATTAACTGGGAAAATGGAACTATCAGCCATTTTCTGGCTATGGCACAAGTGGCCTTAGCAAAACAAAGAAAAATCCAACGAGTCTGCAGCAAAAAGCGAGCACCAAAAACAAGAAAGCAACTGCAGTAATCTTTTTTTTTAAAAATTTATTATTTTATTAAATTACAACAGTGTAATACATTTGATTAAAAGTAGCAAATTATTACAGAGAATATACCAGTTCATATAATTAGAAAATAGAAGCATAACTATATCCCCCCTTCCATCAATTATCGATAATACCAAACAGCTTTATTACTTTAATAAAAAAGATTTAATATCCATTTTTCCAGTATCTTTCCCTCCCTTACCCCTCTCCTGCCCCAGATGTGTAATGAAAAAAACTCAGAAGGTAATACATTATCCTTTACTATGAAGCAACAAATGAAGTTATTTAAAAACCCATATAAATTTGTAATCCTTTAAAAGTGACTCTCATATACATGGAATAAGGACCCTACACGGTCCGTGTTTCGGAGAAACACTCCTTCCTCAGGGGTATGAGATGTCCAATGTATCACATGTAGAGAGTGAAAACAATGTAGTAATATGGTTGTCAAAATTTTCAAATCTGATGCAGAAAAATCTCCTTCTAAGCTGACGCTCTGGTGAGTCCGGCTGCCAAAAGTGGCCTTAGTGCACAGAAAAGACACACGGAAGTGGCTTGCTAAGGCCACTTTAGTAAAGGGACCCCCATGTTCAGCACATTTTTTTCACAACTGAACTAGCGCGGCTTTGCAAAAGGTTATCCATTAGGGCATTTCTTGGTATTTGACATAGGTAATGACACTCTATCGACCATTCTGAGGGGACGATAGATACAATTGTCATTGACAGAATTTTTTGAAAGTACATTATGAAAGCATAAGAACATCTGCTATTTCTTTAGCAGGAGTGACTTTATGGAACAATTTAACAAGACCATTGAGAGCTCCTTTGGATTTTCAAAAATTTAAGAAGGTTTAAAAAAAACCACTTTATTCATGGAAGCATTTAAATGATTGTTTACTTTCGATCTATGTGAGTATTTTTACTGAAAAAAACCCCAACAACAAAGAAATATGATGGCAGATAAAGGCCAAATGGCCCATCCAGTCTGCCCATCTGCAGTAACCATTATCTTTTCCTCTCTCTAAGAGATCCCACATGCCTATCCCAGGCTTTATTGAATTCAGACACAGTCTCTGTCTGCACTACTTCTTCCGGGAGATTGTTCCATGCATCTACTACCCTTTCTGTAAAATAGTATTTCCTTAGATTACTGAGCCTATTACCTCTTAACTTCATCCTTTGTCCTCTCATTCCAGAGCTTCCTTTCAAATAAAAGAGTCTCGACTCATGCGCATTTACAATAAATAAATAAATTTTAGCACTAACATAGGACTGATTTGTGTGGTCCAATCTTTATGCAGTGTCACTTATGTGGTTATGTGCTCAATATTGCACTTAATTACATAAGAGATAGACGGTCATATAAAACTGGATGTTCAGTATTGGTGCACGGATACAGCCTGGCATTGATTATCAGTGGCAGCTAAAAAATAAATCTGATCGCTGCCACTGGCTGAATATAAACCTCTTAATATTTTATTTTTTATCCATTTGTTTTATTTCTCTCTTCTGAAAATTCCAGATTAATAAATGTATTGGGTGGAACATCAGCTTAATGTTAGGGAAACTATTTCTCTAGATCTGTGAAGAGAATGAAGAAGTGACTTTGGCCCTTGAATAAATATGAAATAAATTCTGCAAGAAATTATTTAAAAATGCATCCCCTTAACTGTCTTACAGTCTGAAGACCATGTTTCACCTTTCCTCATGTAACCAGACATAAGCTCAAGAGGTTATCAAGGATCTCATTCTCCTAATATCTTTAGGGAGAACAGGAAAACAGTGGCAGCTGTCAAAAATGCAAATGGTTTAATCTATTTAGCAAAAATGGTAATACCGCAGCATGAAAAACAGACATTTGGAGAGCACAGAGGGATAAATTACCCCAGATGTTTCAATTATTACCTGCTCTCAGCCCACAGACACAAGTTTAGCCTGGTGCATTGCCACAGACAACTCTCATTCCTTCATATGGCAACAATTTTGCCACTTTCAAAACGTAGGCCTTGACTTGCTAAAGTGTGGTGGGATTTTTGCAGCTACACCATGGAAACTGCCAACATTCACAAGCAGTACTGCAAAATCTCCACATTAACTTGGGAGCATGCCCAGCTTTTCCAGGAGGAAAGAGAAGATGTGATATAGTACGCTATACCCATGAACCAGTTAAAGCACAGTAACGGCCTCTGTGCAGCCTTCACACATTCCATACTCCATATGAAATGGCATTTTCCATGGTAACTGTTTAGCATTTATTTTGCTCTACATGACTATCATGCTGAGTCGCCGAGCTCTCCTCATCTTTGTAAAGTTCTGCATTAGCAGCATGGCTGCCATACTGGCTTCTTATAGTATTTGCTATCACTCTTACATGAAATCAGTTCTCAACTGCATTAATCTTTGTGCCCAGGCGGTGTTGACCAGTGGAGGAAGCTTACAGGTGAGCCAAATGTCCAAATACATATTACAGGCACACATGATACATTTCTCTTTCCTGTCTGCTGCTAGTTCATTAGTTCACCAGGTGGCCAATTCATATTTAAATCTCGCTGTTATCTGTGGCTCCCTGCTGATACAACAAACTCCTTTGATGTGATTCCTGAGGCTCCATTTCAGCCTTGCTATTTGGTTTGTTCCTATTTTCCTGCTTGCCTAGGTCCTTGTCTTCACCTTCATATATCTTTCCTACATTTTGGTACTGTCAATTCTTCCTGCAGCTGACTTTATGGCTTAGATATGGACCTGAATTTGACTTCACTCTCTAGCCTCTTTGTCTCTATTTCCATTTTACTACTGATCCTGACCTGGCTTGATTCTGTCACTTTTACTTTTCACCCAGTGATCTCAGTTATGCCTTGCTTTTAAAGGAAATTCCCAATCCTACAGTGTGCACGAAACTCCAATTTGCAATTAAAAATACCTTAATCACCACTAAATAGAACTCAGAGTCTTCTGATGACAAGTTCCTCAGAATGCCACACTTATACTCTTATCTTGATTATAGATTTAGTGTGGTGACCATCCTCATCGGAACATTATAGATCTTATAAAAAAAAATTTTCTTGAATTTCTTGTGTAAACATCCTTCTTCAGTGTCGTATATAATTCTAAATTGCCAGTGCCAGTACTTGTTCAAAACTTCATAAAGTATAATAAATGTTACTTAACTTGGCTTAGAACAAAACTGCATCATTCCCCTCCAACGCGTTTCGTTCTTCCTTCCTCAGGGTTGGGGATAATGTGTACAGTAATGCTCAAAATTTTAGCGACTAAGTAAGTCCATCCTTATTTCGCCAATAAGCCGATAAGCTTTTAAAGGGACATCAACTCACCTATGGGGGGGGTTCTGAAAAGTTCTCAGCTCACCCAAGAAGAGAATTATGTGGATATGATTTTTCAAGACTAAATAGTGGTACTCCGATTAAATGCACACTCCGTTTAAGCACACATGGCGGTCCAGTCCAGAGGTTTTGGACTTAAGCAGAGTCAACTGTATAGAATTTGGGGAATAACATTTGAAAATATGCAATAGCTATCTCAACACTCTAGAACACGGGTCATCAATAGAATGCACTATTTTTCAACAGAATGATCTATTGAAGAATAGTGTAAGCTATTGACAAACTAACAAAAAAGTCATTTTAGATGTTTTCAACCATTTCACTTTAAAAATAACATGAAATGACATAGGATATATCACTGACATTTTCCTATGTCGTTTCAAATGAATGTACAGTATATGCCTAATAGCAACGTCACTTAAATCGTTGGAAAGACAAACCCTCTTAGACCTTCCAGCAGATGATCCCAAACTCTGACTTAAAGACAGATGATCCCAATTAATTCCCAAACCATGAAGTCTATTTTATTGTTTGAGAACTAAAAGTAAAGGGCACTCTGCACAGAGCTTCCTTTAAAAATAGTAGCTTGGCATGCTTTTCATGTCTAACTTTGAGCGCGAACACTTAACGGCTGCCAAGAGCTAGCATAAATGTTTGCACCCAACTAACGTCAGTTAGGTGTGCAAATGCAGCTATTCTATGGCATCAAGCCTAATTTCTGGGAATGCCTCTGACCTGCCCATGCCCCTCTCATGACCACACCCCTTTTGAGTTGCACACTATAAAATTTAGGCACATATGCTATATAATAGCCTACAGCCCTAAGTAGGCCCACTCTTACTATCAGAAACTAAGCAGCATCTGGCATGACTAGTACTTGGATGGGAAACCACCTAGAAATACCAGATAATATTATAGGCTGAGGGGCCCAACATTGGGCAGCAGCAACACAGTGGAGCTGCACAGGAGAAGGCAATAACAAACCACTCCTGTACTCTGCCACGAAACATTACAGATTGGATTCCTCACTGTGCATGTTGCCATGAGTCACCAAAGAACTAAGATGGATGTTCAAACTAAAATCTATGCAACCCGAGGGCTTGAATCTAACATCTGATTGGATGATGCTGGCTGAATAATCTCTGTGTTCTGAAAGTTCCACGTATCAATAAGATTTTGTTTGCATATTTTAATGTTTAAGTCTGCTTTAAAGGGCAAAAGGCATGTGTTTCTATCTGGCCCTGTAAGATAAGACGTCAGGGGAGTTTCCTATTTCAATGGGATCAAAAAACGCCGCGGCCATTTTGGCTCTGAGGAAAAAGCAGTGAAGAAAGAGTTAAACTCAGTTGCGGTAAGAACTTTTAGGCAATTATAGTTTTGAAGTAAGTACATATTTGGGACTTGTGATTGAGTCAGTTGCTTACCTAGCATATGTGACACTCGGGGCCCATCATTTTTTGGCACACCCCTCCATCTGTACGAAAAACATGATTTTAGTAACAAGCCACACGTCACACATGAGAACCTAGGAAAAGGCAGCATCCTACATACTTCAGTGAGCAGTACAACATCAATACACCCATTGTAAAACTAAACAAGCCAGACTAGTACAGATCAATCCTACACCGTCAATCCTAACAGAAAGCCATGTCTTTCGAACACACAGAACACAGAAAACACCTTTACCTAATATGGAATATGTCATCACAAACTAACCCCTCCCCTTTTACAAAACTATTGTGGATTTTAGCCATGGTGATAACAGCTCTGACACTCATAGAATTCTGAGCATCAGAGCTGCTACCACCACGGTCTGGCGCTAAAAAACGCTCCACAGTTTTGTAAAAGGGGGGATAAAATAGAAATACATAGACAAATGTTAAATTGAACCAGCAAGAAGCTGGACTCTGCATATAATGCAACACCCCAGAAACAGTGACACATGTCTCTTAAAGCAATAAATAAATAGAAAATTTTTGTTCTACCTTTGTCTTCTCTGGTTTCTGCTTTCATCATCTTCTCATTCAATTCCTTCCATCCACTGTCTCTCTTCTCTCTGTCTTCCATTTAATCTGTTACTGTGCCTCTCCCTTTTTCCCCCCTTCCAAATTGGTCTGGCACCCATCTTCTTTCCTCTGCTCCCCCCATAGTCTGGCATCTCTGTCTTCTTCCCTGCCAGCGTCTTCTCCCCACTCTCTCTTCCCCATGTCCTTTCAGCATCCTTCCCACTCTGTCTTCCCCATGTGCTTACAGTGTCTTTCTCCCCCCTCTGTCTTCCTCATGTGCTTTCAGCATCCTTCTCACCCCCTCTGTCTTCCCCATGTGCTTTCAGCATCCTTCCCCCCCCCCCCCCTCTGTCTTCCAAGAGTAGCAATACTCATGATTTGAGACATTGAAATAGAGGTTATGTTGTATGCCATTAGTCAATGGCATAATCCATCCATCCATGCTATAGAATAGGGAGTAAGAAAGATCCACGCAACCCCTAATTACTGCCAATTAAGTGCTTTTCAGTGTCAATAATTGATTGTTAGGATTTTAGGTTTAAGTGGGGATCTGTGCCCCAAATGTAAGCAACCTATTTATAATCCAGGCAATAAGGCCATGCATGTGTATTTCTCACATCCCTGTAAATGTTTAAGAAAAGCTCTGCATTCAGGACAGTTGCAAAATGAATTTGAATTATACTCGTAAATGTCTCAGATTCCAGTTCTGAATTAGACCACCTAGGTCTGAATTTCAAAACAACTTATCTAGCTAACAAGTGATACTCCTAGATAACTAGTGATCACTGGGGATAGTCATTATATTTTAGTAATATTATCTGGATAATACCACTGGCAATTATTATAGGCCACCATAGAACTATTTCCTGCAGTCCCTGGATAAGTTCTGTAATTTTCCCCTAATTTTCAGGCATTTTTAAAATCCTATTCATTCATTTTAATTTAAAAAAAAAATAGCACATATTAGAATATTTTTTGATTAGCCTGCTAACACCTGTATCGTGTTCTATATTCATTTTGGATTTACAATCTTCCTGTTAATTCTAGATATCTGTGCTATGTTTATCATGTGCGCTGTAATTCTGGGTATCTCTACTGTGTTCATTTTATCGAGTTCCTAATGGGGACTAGCCTGCTAGCTCCTCTATATTGCTTTATTAGTTAGTCTGTGAAGAGGATGGTCTTTATCCCTTTCTTGAACTTTCCAGTGTCCTTTTCTAGTTTTAAATCCTTCAGAAGGGCATTCCATTACCTGAGAGCCATCACTGAGAACATTCTTGTCCTGACACTTTTGTATTTGATGTCTCTGAGGGAGGGCATTTCTGGCAGGTGGTCTTGGCTCTAGTACAGAGTGTGTGCTGGCATATGGTGATGTAGTCTGGCTGCTAGATATTGTGGTTCTGAAAGATGAATGATTTTGTTTGTCAGCAACAAGATCTTGAATTTCACCCTGTTTTCAATCTGGAGCCGGTTAAGCTCCTTCAGGAGTGGGGTGGCACTCGTCTGCCTCGATTTTCTCAGCGTTTTGTACCATTTAAATCTACTTGATCGTGTACTTTGGAATACCCAGCAGGATTGCATTGCAGTAGTCCGAGATTGAGAGTGCATGGGTTATTATTGGATATAATGGCACATATTTATTTATTTATTTTTATATCTCGTCCTCCCAGAAGAACTCAGAACAGCTTACAAGTTTGCATACATAATAAAGTGTATTTATACAAAGTGATGGCAAACACGGCATGGCAGAACATTGTCTGACAAAGATAGGAAAACATAGTTAACAAAGCAAGGTAAAACATAATATAACGTAGTATGGCAAAACACAGCATGGCAAACATAGTATTATAAGCATGGCCAACCTGTTATGATACAACAATATGGCACGTAGCATGATGAAACCTAGCACGGTTGGCATGGAATGGCAAACACTGTATAGCAGACATAGTGGGGCACTGTGTAGCACATAATGGGAGAAACCTTTCTTTCCTAGTATTTTGTTTTTGTATCTAGACCTTACAGATGTATTCCTCAATAAAATTAAAATGGTACAAGCAGAAGCTGAAAAAGCAAGCCCCAACCTGGAAGCTATATAAATTACTCCAGCCAACTCAGGCGATCCCTGCACTGCAGACCAAATATGGAACACCTTTAAACCACTAACAGTAAATGAAATAGCAATTCTTCTAAAGAAACTGTCCAACCATACCAGTTCACTCGACAATTGCATCTCATACCTGTGCCCGAAACAATCACTGCCTGGCTCACCAAAATCCTGAAAACCTCCTAAATCAAGGCCAGCTCCCAGCTGAAATGGGAAAAATAATAGAACCTTCTATTCCCTCAAACTATAGGCCCATTGCTGGTATTCCCATACTTACCAAGCTCCTGCAAACCCATACTATATATGAAAACAACTCACTAACTATATGGTGCAATATTCTAGCCTTCACCCTTCTCAGTTTGGATTCCGACTGCAACAGAGTCTTGTCACTCTCATCACCAAGGTCAAACAAATACTAAGCAAAGTCCATCAAGCCACACTCCTTCAATTTAACATATCTGCAGCTTTCGAGTTACTAAACCACCAGCTTCTCCTAACAAAAATTGCAGACATAGGAATCACGTATACCACACTTAACTGGTTCAACAATTTTCTACAGAACAGAAAATATGATGTCTGTAAAGATGGAGTTCACTCCAACAGTTGGGCAGCTTTCTGCAGAGTACCTCGGGGTTCCTCCCTTTCCCCCTTACTGTTCAACCTTATTATGAGCTCTCTCAGAAATATCGCATTCACCAACAATGAATGCCTGCTCTCATACGCAGATGACATCCTTCTCTTTATCCCCATAACAGACTAGATGCTTCAAACAAAATTGCTGACAACATCAAGAAGAAACTATCATGTGCCAAAATCAGCAAACTCAAGCTAAATGCAACCAAAACTAAAATCCTCTGGTTCCACTCTCCTCTACAAACAGTACCCAAAAATATTGTGCTCCCTACCGGAGAGAGAATAGACATAGATGAATGATCTCTGGAGGAAATCCTTCTTCTCCATGAGATAGCTGAAACTTATAAGGCCCTACTTTCACTAACGTCACTTCGCCGTCTTTGTACATATGCTTGTTTTATCGCAACTAGATTATTGTAATTCCCTCTGCATATGTATCAACACTGTCCCGCAAACTACAACTAATACAAAACACTGCAATCAGCCATCTTCAGGCTGAAAAAAATATGATCCAATATCTACATATCTCAAACAGCTACACTGGTTACCCATCAGTACTAGAATAAACTTCAAGATATCATGCATAATTTTCCACATCCTCTATAGAAATTCCGCCACACCACTCATAGACTTATTCAATCCCTTATGGCTCACCTTGAACAAAAATCTTAACAAACTTCAGTTGAACTATCCCTCAACAAAAGGCCTCAAGCACAAACGTGCCTACAATACCATGTTTACATACTGTATGTTGGCACAATGCTTTGGAACAACCTCCCCACAGCCATCAAATCTGAATCAAACTACCTCACTTTACAAAAGAAACTCAGGACTCATCTCTTCCACACCATTTTCACCCAAGAAAACTGACCAGTATGCCCCTAATCACCCCATATCCCGCACTGGTCCAAGTATACAGCTCAATCACCAGAGAATGGACAATCAATGACTACCACATAGCTTCAAGAATATACTCTCTTTACCATCCTTGGTTGGCGCTAGTTTGTGTCTCTATAGAAATTGCACAGTAGGGATCTCTATTCTTAGCATCCCTTTCATACAGTATTAACTTTCCTGTTGGATTACCCCCTCACATCTGTATTATCATATGCTACTAAGAGCTCCTTGTATTATTTTTAAATTGTTTCCATTTAAATAGCATTGTAAGTCACCTTGAACCTACTTAGGCATAGTGTGACTCAGAAATCTCAGATTAGATTAGATCTATTAGCTAGTAAAGGCGGTGTAGTTAATTTTAATAAACTATAAACTTGGAGATGGTACAGTAGGGAAAAATTATAGGATCAACTAAACTGAAATATATTCAATTAATATGACTACAATTTCTCAACATTATAAAGTGTATAGCAGCTGTCTTTTTCAACTTAGGGCTCCTTTTACAAAGTTGCGCTAGCATTTTTAGCGCGCGCTAACCACACGCTAAATAAAAAATACTAACGCAAGCTCTATGGAGGCGTTAGCATTTAGCGTGCACACACTAAAACCGCTAGCGCACCTTAGTAAAAGGAGCCCTTAGTGAATCAATGCCAGAAAAATAAGCCATTTGGAAATGAAAACCATGAATGGCTGAAACATTTAATTATCTTTAAAATAGCTAATAATTAACATATTTACCTCTAGAAATCATGTAGAAAAAGGGAGCGAGAACAAAGATAAAATCCTGTGCTCAAAGGGCTTCTGTGTCCTAAGTCTTTCTGCAGATCTTTAAAGCAGGCTGAAGTAAAGCAGCAGTAAGGCCTCAGGTAAGTCAGAGCAATGCTCCTTTGGGGTTATCAAACAGACTAGGCCTTGCAGGCAGAGCAAAGCCTTCCACAGGGAAGTTCCTATTAAGTGCATGTGCTGCATCTCCAAGATTATCCCAACAACACAAACACATCATTTGGCTTTAAACTTTCTCCCCTCTGGCAAAGCATAGACTAAATTATTATTTTTTTTTCTCTCTCTCTTATCCTTTAGTTCTGTCTTCCTATCCCATTTCTTAGCCGTCACTAGCTGAGGCCTTACCTCTCTGCCAAGCACCAGGCTGGATTAGCTTCAAGCCAATAGCTGGGGGTTAGGATTAAGAGGCCAGCAATGCACTTTAATACAAGCTGCCCATAATTAATGCCATTATTAATAGCCTGCCTGAAAAATTCATTAAAAAATCCATTAAAAATAAATACCCTTTTACAAAAGGCATTGCCTTGGGTAAGAAAAACAGAAAAAAAAAATAAAGTAAAATTGATTGGTGGCTTTCAGTTCAAAGAAAGACAGATCATAGTTCAAACTGATTAAAACTAAACATTTTAGATGAAGCATTCTTGCCAACATATTCTCTTAGTTATACTTTAGTATAAAAATATTACAAGAAATAATTTATTTAAACTTTTCATAGCAAGATGTTACTGATGTGTCTCTTCAAGAATTATGGTTTCTTCTTAAGCATTAGGTTCTCTGTGATTTTTTAAAAACTAATAATTTCAAAAACTGTCATCTTTACTGAAAAATCTGAAGTCCGTTTCCAGTGCACATGTTAAGAAATTCCTAAATAATCTGAATGCTTTTAATATTTGTTGTTGGATTCTAACAAATAGATGGAATGATATACTTAGGCTTGTTTGACTGTAGCAAATTTATAAACCACTCATCTGGTACACAAGCATTCTGTGTGGTGCAAAAAATAACAGCCTTAATTCAGAGATATACCATACAACATAAATGTTATCAAGATGAGCATAAGAATAGCCCAGTATCCTGCTTTCAACAGTGGCCAATCCAGTGGCCACAAGTACCTGGCAGAGTCCCAAATGGTAGAAAGGCTCCATGCTACCAATCTCAGGGCAAGCAGTAACTAATTGATTTAGCGCGCACTAAATGCTATCATGCTCATTATATTCTACAGATGCATAAGCATTTAGTGCACACTAATCGTTAGCACACGCTAAATCGATTGACGCATGCTAAATCGGCTAGCACGCCTTAGTAAAAGAGGAGAATCGTGAGCCCCTTGGAACAGATAAGGAAAACGCTTGAAGTACCTGTATGCAAACCATTTTGAGTGTGGTTGTATAACTATAAAAAGGTGGCCTACAAGTCCCAATTCCTTTGCCTTTAAAACGAGAAACATTTATCCATTAAGAAAAGAAATTTTTTTTTAGAAAAATGCATTTGAAAAATAGCAAACTTAAAACATCTATAAATCTATAATTCATAGGAAGTCATGGATAAGATATTGACCAATTTTGACACTATTGTACAGAAAACTTTCAAAAATGAAAATTGTCCAAATGTGTGTGTGTGATGGGGGGGGGGAGGGGAGGAGGGAGCAAAGTGAAACTTCCTGTAACCCTGTCATTTTGTGACCCACTGAGAAAAAGGGTACTATAGGTGGAGGTTACAAATAACAAAGATAAAGGCTGTAAAAGTTTGGAGAGGTAAATTTGGACAATTTTCATTTTTGAAGTTAGAAAACCATACTTTTAAGTAGAGAATGACACAGGGACAAATATTCCCCGTCCTCACGGGAACTCATTTTCCCGTCCCATTCCCGCAAACTCTTTTCCTGTCCCTGCCCCATTCCTGCAAGCTCCGTCCTCACCTACACAAGCCTCAAACACTTTAAAATCATAAGCGTTAAGGCAGAGCTTACAGGAATGGGGCAGGGACAGCAACAGCGACAAAACTCATGGGGACGGCACAGAGAAATTGAGTTCCTGTGGGGTAGGGGACAAATTTGTCTCTGTGTTATTCTCTACTTTCAAGTTCTTATGAAATCTAAGGGCTCCTTTTACTAAGCTGCGGTAGCGATTTCAGCGCGCTAGATGCTAATGCCAATTGCACATGGCAATTCTGCGTGCGCTAAAAACGCTATCGCAGCTTAGTAAAAGGAGCCCTAAGGTTGTGATCTTTGTCCCAGTTTCCCAATTGGCTCTTTGTTTCAGTAATCCTTGTGTACACTTTTAGGCATCTCTTGGAGATATAATGTCATTAAGACTTACCTTGAGCAATCCTAATTCTTGTCTTTTTATAGTCCATTACTCAAGACTCAGGAAACCCTGCCAAAGATTGTCTGACAAAATGAACCAGCTAAACATAAAGGCCCTCTTTTAATAAGCCACGGTAGAGGTTTCTACTGCGGCCCAGAGTGCTAAATGCTCCAACGCTCAGAAGAATTCTATGATTGTTGGAACAGCATTCGGAACATTTAGCACTCCGAGCCATGGTACAAACTTCTACCGAAGCTTAGTAAAAGGGAAAGGGGGGGGGGAGGGGAAGAGTTGACAGAACTCAGCTAAATTTGATTTTTACTTGAATAGGAGAAAAAAAATTTTCACTCAGAGAATAGTTAAGCTCTGGAACGCGTTGCCAGAAGATGTGGTAAAAGTGGATAGCGTAGCTGGTTTTAAGAAAGGCTTGGACAAGTTCCTAGAGGAAAAGTCCATAGTCTGTTATTGAGAAATGGAATGTTGATACTCCTTGGGTTTTGGCCACGTGACCTGACTAGTGACCATGAGAACGGGCTATTGGGCTTGATGGACCATTGGTCTGACCCAGTAAGGCTATTCTTATGTTCTTAAAATAAACCCCAGAACAATAAGTTCATTTTTCTTTTTTCCTTTATTTTCAACATTTTCCCATTGTTAACTGCTATCATTTACTACAAAAGAGGAGCTGACAGGAGTATTCAGGCTGAGTTAATTGTTTTTATCTATAGTTTTCTTTGCTTAGTTAACTAATATGATATTTCTCCTATCTGTCATATCTATATAGCTATGGTATAATTTGCTCCAATTGCTTCTGTGGTGGCTGGGTTTACCTCTGCTTTAAAAATCATAACAAACCAAAACAACAAAAACTTGTTTTCTCTCTTTAGTGTAAATCTTTTTATTTAAGTTTCAGTGTGCATAATATTTCATAATTAGAAATGAATCAAAGATCCAAAGAAACAGGAGGCACAATCCAAACAGACACATTGCAGTGTCAATGTAATATTTAACCTCATTATATACCCCGACTGCAGTAAGCAAACCCCAAACCTCATCACTGACTAGGAATACCAAGGCACCGATACTCTTAGGGCACCCCAGCAAGTGAACAAAACCTCATGGAAATCCCTCTAAAGAATTACCCTTTCCCAAATCTCCCCCGTCCTCCTATTCCCCCCTTCCCCAAGAGATATAGTCCAAGATTGGTGTGTGTGCAAAAACCTATTAAGTACTAGGCTTCGTGTTTGTATATATTTATCCCAAACCTGTAGGAATGTCTTTTGCTTTTTACAATTGCTTTCTCCCTTTAATACAGAAACTGATAATTTTAGTTAGGTTTTTGTTGGGGGGGGGGGGGTTTCATGATAACTTTTTATTCTATCGTATTATATGTAATCTATTGATATACTGTTCATAGGTAGTGGCTCATAGTTTTAATAATTATGATTTCTATACTTATATTCCCTCCTTCCCCTATACCCACCCCTAGGTTTGCTATTTTTATATACTGTAGCAATATTTTTCAATCATAGTAGGTGATCATGCTGATTCCTATCCATTGTTAACACTCACTTCAACCACTGAGCTGTTTGCCAAATGGCTGCCACCAGCTCTCGCAGGACTCGTGAGATCTGACGGCAGCTATTCAGGGAGTGGCTCAGGGTCAGGCAGGAGTGCAAAAAGTTCACTCATGCCTGGTACACTGCTGGGCCCTGAGATCTCGAAGCAGCCATTCAGGGACGGGCTCAGAGCGGGGCAGGAGTGCAGAAAGCTCGCTTCTGCCTGGTATACCACTTGACCACCAGGGATTTAAAAAGATACATGGGGGGGGGGGAGCTGGGAGGGAGGTAAAAAAAATTGTCAGAGTTGACCAGCACAGGAGATGGGAAGGATCCCTCCTGCCCCAGCGTACCACTGGACTACCAGGTCATACAGCAGGTCTGTAGGGAGAGAGGAGTGACAAAGTACAGGGCAGGGAGGTGAGACAGAGTGCAGAGCCTGGCAGGGAGGGAGGGGGGACATAGTGGAGAGCCAGGGAGTGAGGGTGACTGGGTGCAGATCCTGACAGGGCAGGGCATATGAATATTAACCCCCACCCTGGCTTATATTCGAAAAC
Source organism: Geotrypetes seraphini (assembly GCF_902459505.1). Taxonomy (NCBI): domain Eukaryota; kingdom Metazoa; phylum Chordata; class Amphibia; order Gymnophiona; family Dermophiidae; genus Geotrypetes; species Geotrypetes seraphini. The sequence continues at coordinate 120,047,121 of NC_047086.1, forward strand.
CTTTTTTTTGGGGGGGGGGGGAAGGTACCTCGACTTATATTCGGATTGTCTTATATTTAAGTATATGCGGTACTTGTGGGTCCAATCACAGATTTATTTAATAAATCCTTGCAGACATGAGAGGTTCTATGGCAGGGCTGCCCAAGTCTGGTCCTCAAGATCTACTGGTAGGCCAGGTTTTCAGGATATCTACAAGGCATATGCATGAGAGAGAGATTTGCATACCAAGAAGGCAGTGCAGGCAAATCTCTCTCATGCATTTTCATTGTGGATATCCTGAAAACCTGGCCTGCTAGTAGATCTTGAGGACCGGACTTGGGCAGCCCTGTACTTTGGGATTAGAGAAGAGAAAATGTGGTCCTTCTACACATAAGTGGTAACAGTGAATAAGTTGGAAACTACAGGCCGGTAAGCCTTACTTTGGTGGTTGGAAAAATAATGGAAGCTCTAATGAAGGAAAGAATAGTGAACTACCTGAAATCAAAGTGTGTTACAAGATCCAAGACAAAATGGCTTCACCAAGGGGAAATTGTGCCAAACAAATCTGATTGATTTCTTTGACTGGGTGACCAGGGAATTGGATAGAGGACGTGTGTTAGATGTGGTTTGCCTGGATTTCAGCAAAGCCATTGACATGGTTCCTCATAGGAAGCTCATCAATAAACTTAGTGGGCTGAAGTTAGGACCCAATGTGGTGACATGGATTAGGAACTGATTGGCTGACAGATGACAGAAAGTGATGGCCAATTGAATTTGCTTGGAGGAAAGAAAGGTGAGCAGTGGCATTCTTCAAGGATCAGTATTGGGGCCTGTTCTATTTTCACAAAGTAATTTTAAATTAGGATCAAAATAACCTCAGTTGGTAATTCTTGATAGGGAAAATTATTGGTAGTTCTGTTGTTAATGCAGTAATTATCATATGCTAACAGTTAACATAATGCAGTAGCTTAGGATTCATGTAAGTTCTTTGTAATTAAACCAAAGGAGAATCCAACAGTTCAGTAGTGAGTCTTGAGACATTAAATAGCTAGCACAGCTTAGTAGATAAGCCTCACAGTGTGTCTGATATTAGGTAGTCTTATCTGTCCTAAAAGTGAGCTGTGTCTGTGCTCCTCTGTATGCAAAAGCTATCCATGACTATTAACTACGTTTGTAAGAGGAATTAGGATCAGCAATAAATGATTACACAAGGAGACTTTTGGGAATGAAAATGTGCCTTCAGGCAAAATTCTCATAAATGAGACAGTATCTGTAATTTATAGGTTATGGTATTTTTAGATTTATTCACTGGATCTGATACCTACAGCTCGGGGGCCATCACGATCTGGCAGAAAAGTGTGCAAGGTAAGAGGACGACCGCCTATACTTTAGCTCATTCTGTCGATGCAATTACAGGTGTAAGAAACCAGTGAAAAGGAAAGTTAAATTTATGCAAGACAAGTCATTTCTTAGTTTTGAAAATTTTTTTTTTCTATTTCCAATCCTCTGTCTCTTTAGAATAGAAATGGGGTCACCTTCAAGAAAGATTAGGAATGAAGAAGGCAGAAGGCAACTTGGCAGCTTATTTTGTCCTTGATTCTTGATTCTTATTTATTTTTTTTTTTTTTAATAAATGCTTTATTTAAATATTTATTTCACTCTGTAACCACTCAACCACTTTGTAACTCCTCACTTATCTCCCCTATGCTCCCCTCCATGAACTCCATTCATCGGGTAAGTCCCTCTTATCTGTACCCTTCTCCCCCACTGCCAACTCCAGACTCTGTCCTTTCTTTCTTGCCGCACTGTATGCCTGGACAGGCTGCCTGAATCAATATGTCATGCTCCATCTCTAGCAGTATTCAAATCCAAGCTAAAAGCCTACTTTTTGGAAACTGCTTTCAAGTCTTAACTCCCACTCACTACCAGATACCTAAACTATTGTATCATTCCTTCTATCAGAATCTCGCTAACCCTGAAATGGCCTGTCTGTCTGTCCAAACTAGATTATAAGTTCTTCTGAGTAGGGACCGTCTATTGAATGTTAAATGTACAGTGTTACGTATGTCTTTCAGCACTATAGAGATGATAAATAGTAGCAGTGTTTTGACATACGAGGAGGTGCTGAAAAGTTCTCAGCCCAACCAAGAAGGGAATGACAAGGAGCCATGACACTTACAAGTTATTCCACAGATTCACCCCTAAGTTCAACACACTTGGCACATCATGTCTGCACATCATGCACCTTCCCAAAAATATTATGATGTCTGGTCACTGAAATACTACTCCAGTGCTGCAATCACCTCCAAATCACTCGAAAATTGTCTCCCTTTCTTGGGGAGGGTCAGAGCTAATAATGTACCAACTCTGACTCCACCTTCAAAATAAAAATTTACATTGTGATATATAGTAAATTAATTATTATTTGCTATATTTTATCATCTAAATTTTTATTTTTGAATATGGAGTCAGAGTTGGTATATTATTAGCTCCGATTCTGCCCAAATTGCATCTGACTCCAAATCCTGCTTAAGACTGGCCTAATAACACACTAGGAAGTTTTCTAATTAGGGGACATGAAATATAAGACAGTGAGAGATGAACAAGTAGATCTGAAAATTGGAAGTGGTAGCTGTCAAGAAGATCCTGGGTAGTATAGATCCAGAGCAAAAAAAATTAGGAGTCAGACAGTAGAAAAATAGAGGAGTTGGAGTCAAAGATTTGGTATAGAGAGTTGAATGGGGACTGGAATCAAACCCCACAAGTAATCTCTTCTATCCTGGCCTGTCTCCATAAACTTCAGAAGTCGTTATTTTATTTAATTATGTTACTGAAGTACAAATGAGCCTTGATACTTTATTAATTTGGAAATCCCTTAATCTTGTTTAAACTTTCTTGCATTGTACACCATGCACTAAATACCAACTCACTGGAGCAGATAACCCACCTGTTTTCCACCTCCCTCTTCACCTCAACCAGGATAATCATCCCCTCATCCAAGGGAATGAAATACAAGTGAATATTCAACACCCTTTTCATGCATGTCACTACAAGAACCTGGAACGCCCTTCCAACATCCATAAGAATAGAACTGAGCAACCTCACCTTCAGGAAAAGATTGAAAACCTACCTATTTGATAAATTCCCCTCAGCTCAATGACTCTGCATTCTCTCCTTGACAATGTAGCCATCATTCACAAACATAATGTAACTGCCTCCACTCTTGCAACAATGTAACCTTCCTCTCATTGTGTTGTAACTTTATCCCCTCATAACAATATAACCTTCCTCTTCAATGTGATGTAACTACTTCCTCATGATGCTGCATGGTCCTCTTATCTTGTAAATTGCCTTGAACCTGTACTGGATAAGTGTGATTAAGAAATCCTGATTAGATTAGATTTTAATTGGGAAGAATACATACTTTGTAAATGAATGTCTTCCAGAGCCTCTAATGTAAACATATAAATATTCTAACTGATGAGGATCTTCAAGCTCTGTCAGCTGAAGACTTCCTCCAAAGAAGGCCAAAACTCCCTTTTATCAAGCTTAGCAGGCTGCAGCAACTTCCCTAAGGCTCAGGTGCTGTCATCTCAGTGGCTCAAGGATGATGCCAGCAACCTCTATGTTTGGTAGAAAGGAGTTTCCAAAAAGCCTTCGACAAGGTACCTCATGAGTGCCTACTGAGGAAACTGTGGAGCCACGGGGTGATAGGGGACGTGAAAAGATGGATCAGAAATTGGCTGGCAGACAGGAAACAGAGGGTAGAAGTAAAAGGGCAATACTCGGAATGGAGAGGGGTCACAAGTGGAGTCCCACAGGGGTCAGTGTTGGGACTGCTACTGTTCAATATATTCATAAATGACCTGGAAACAGGGACAAAGTGCGAAGTTATAAAATTCACGGATGACACAAAACTCTCAAGTAGAGTCAGAACTGTTGAGGAATGCAAAGAATTACAAGGAGACCTAAACAAACTGAGTGAGTGGGCAGAAAGATGGCAGAGGAGCTTCAATGTAGAGAAATGTAAAGTCTTGCATGTGGGGAAGGGGAACCCAATGTACAACTATACGATGGAAGGGAGGGTACTGGGGGAAGGCTGCCTAGAAAAAGACTTGGGGGTATTGGTGAATAAAACAATGAAGCCGGCGGCGCAATGTACAGCGGCCTCAAAGAAAGCGAACAGAATGTTGGGCATAATCAAAAAGGGTATCACTACCAGAACGAAGGAGGTTATTCTACCACTGTATCGAGCGATGGTGCGCCCACATCTGGAGTACTGTGTCCAATACTGGTCACCCTACCTAAAGAAGGATATGGCGATACTCGAGAGGGTCCAGAGAAGAACGACAAGGATGATTAAAGGCATGGAAAACCTTCCATATGCTGAAAGGCTGGAGAGGCTGGGGCTCTTTACCCTGGAAAAGTGGAGACTTAGAGGGGACATGATAGAGACTTATAAAATCATGAAAGGCATAGAGAAGGTGAAGGACAGATTATTCAGACTAACAGGGCCAACAAAAACAAGAGGGCACACAGAAAAATTGAAAGGAGACAGATTCAAAATGAATGCTATGAAGTTATTCTTCACTCAGAGGGTGGTGGGCACCTGGAATGCGCTCCCAGTGGAGGTGATAAGGCAGAGTAAAATATTGGGCTTCAAAAATGGATTAGATGACTTCCTGAAGGAGAAGGGGATTGAAGGGTACAGATAGAGGGTATCTATCCAGGTACTAAATGAATAGGGAATAAAGAATTTAGGTTAAGGACCACTTACAGGTCACGGACCTGGGGGGCCGCCATGTGAGCGGACTGCTGGGCACGATGGACCACTGGTCTGACCCAGCAGTGGCAGTTTTTATGTTCTTATGAGTTCCAACCACGTTTGGAGGAGGTTCTCAGTTGGCTCTGCTTGAGGATCCCCACCAGCTACAGCAAGGGTCAGGGTTAGAATTGAACATGCTGGTGTCCAGGGCAGAAAATAAATGAATCCCCCATCCCCTTTCCTCCAAGTTCCCCACCTGCTATTACTATCACACAGAATAAGGAGTCACAAATTAGAAACAAAAATAAGTAGACAAAAATTGAACTGGGAACCCCTATAAAGTTAAACTCAGCAAATATTGAAAATGAAAGAGGAATACATTTCCTTTTCTATTGAACACAATACAAAGACATCGGCTATACACATTTTCCAAAACTAACATATTTCAGTAAATAAATTAAACATAAATTGCTTTTTTCACCTTTGTTGTCTGGAGATTTATTTTTTCTTCAATTTGGTTCAAGTTTCTCTTCTTTTGCTTTCCCATCTTCTGCAAATTCTCCTTCAGGTAGCTGCTGTTCATTTGTCTTTTCTCCTATCAAGACGGGAGATAGGAGAAAAGACAAATGAACAGCAGCCTCTTGAACGAGAATTTGCAGAAGATGGGAAAGCAAAAGAAGAGAAATTAGAACAAAATTGCCTCTGACATATTAACCATTCCATTTAGTTCTTTCCTTCTTTTTACTTCAATGCACTCTGATTTCACACTTTCTCCCTTCTCACCTTTACTTTTCAGCTTCCTAACAAATTTCCATTTTATTCTCTCACCCACTCTTCCATTCCCTTCCATCTTCAGTCTACTTCTTATTGCCATATTTTTAATCACTGTAATTGCTATACTCTGATCATTCAATTCCCTGTCAATCCCCTACCCACCCCACCTCTCCTCTACCACATGGTGCCACCATTCCCGGTTTCTCCTACTCTTCACTCTCCCTGCTCAGCATCTGATCCCTCTTTCTTCCTTCCCCAACTTGAAATCTGAAATCTCCCTGTCCTTTCCACTCCACTCCCTCCACCAGAATCTTTCTGTCCCTTCTTTATTTTTTCCATCCCTCCTATCATGGTCCAGCATGTCTCCTTCTCTCTTCGATCTCTCCCTCCCATTGTACAGCATCCTCACTCCCTTCTGCTCCTGGATCCAACATCTCCCTCTTTCTCCTTGTATACAGCATTTCTTCCTCTCTCTCTCTCCTCCACCCCCATGTCCAACATGTCTCCTTCTCTATCATTGTCCACCATCTCTCTCTCACTCATTCCCTTGATGCACAGGGAGTTGGAAAAGAGAGAGATTTTGGATCCAGGGCACATCTCTCCAACCCACTCTTGTCATGTTCAACATTTCTCCCTGTCTCACCCCTTCCCCAGCCCCGTGCAGCATCTTTAACCCCTCCCCACCAGTCCAATGCCCAACATTTCTCCTATCACCCTTCTCCAGCCCCATGCTGCATCTCTCCCTCCCTTCCATCCACTACCATGTCTAACATATCTTCCTCTCACATCCCATTCCTTCCACATGCAGGATCTGTCCCACTATTCTATCTCTACACCACATCTAATATTTTCCCCTCTCATCTCTCTCTCCCTCATGCATCTCTACTTCACAACTTTCCACCATTTCCAACAATTTGCATCATTCTTCCTTCTCTCAGGTTTCCCTCTAACATACCCATGCCCAACCATTCTCCCTTTCTCTTCCTTCCCTGATCTGCAGCATCTTTCTTTCCTTCCTTCCCTCCCTCCCTCCATTCTGTGTCCCAACTTTGTGCTCCCTCCCTCTCTTCCATGGGTGTGTACCAGCTTCTAGGCTGGCTCCAAGATATTCAAGTAGCACTTTCTCCTTCCTTCTTCATAATCTAGGTAGCCACACTTGCTTCTTCAAAAAAACATGGGAAGTGGTTCCTACACACTGCCCATGGCTAACCTGGAAGCCTTCCCTATACTTTATATCATATATTATGTTCAGATGAGCACCTACTACAATTAATATAGAAGATGAACTTGTGGAGTAAACACCAAACCTTTGAATGTATCTCTTTATCCACCACAAATAGATATACAAACTCTAATTTGTATACTTCTTTGACTGAAACATCTCTATGAGATGATGGAATGAAACTATGAGCAGGAAGCAGGATCATATTGTTGAAAACATAGCAGTGGTATAGCCAGACACTTTTGGGTGGGCCTGAGCCCAAAGTGAGTGGGTACATAATTTTATCTCTTCTCCTGCTCTCCACCCTCCTAATTCAAAATATTCTGCTTATATTCTTCCCATTCTTTTCTCACTCCCTTTCTTCTCTCACACAAGCCACAAAAGTGGAAGTAAGGAAGAAGTAGGGAATTACAGGCCAGTAAGTTTGACTTCTGTGGTAAGCAAATTAATGGAAACACTTTTGAAACAGAGAATGGTCAAGTTTCTGGATTCCTGTGGATTACAGAACTGGAGGCAACATGGATTCATTAGAGGTAGGTCTTGTCAGATAAATCTGATCAATTTCTTTGACTGGGTGACCAGAGAATTGGATAGAGGATGTGCGCTAGATGTGGTGTATTTAGATTTTAGCAAAGCCTTTGACAGTGTTCCACACAGACGTCTAATAAATAAACTGAGTACCCTTGGGATGGGTCCCAAAGTGACGGGCTGGGTCAGGAACTGGTTGAGTGGAAGGCGACAGAGGGTAGTGATCAATGGAAATCGCTCTGAGGAAAGAGATATTACCAGGGGTGTGCCTCAAGGTTCTGTTCTTGGGCCTGTTCTCTGTAACATTTTTATAAATGCTATTGCTGAAGGGTTGGGTAAGATTTGCCTTTTGCGGATGATACCAAAATCTGCAATGGTGTGAATAACATGAAGAAAGACCTGGCAAAGCTTGAAGAATGGTATGAAATTTGGCAGCTACAATTTAATGCTAAGAAATGCAAGGTCATGCATTTGGGCTGCAAAAACCCGAGAGAATGATGCAGTTTAGGGGGTGAAGAATTTATGTGCACGACGGAAGAGTGGCTTTGGGTGTGATTATATGTGATGATCTTAAGGTAGCCAAACAGGTTGAAAAAGTGATGGAGAAAGCTAGAAGGATGCTAGGTTGCATAGGGAGAGGTATGGCCAGTAGGAAAAAGGAGGTATTGATGCCCCTGTATAAGACTTTGGTGAAACCTCATTTAGAATATTGTGTACAATTCTGGAGGCCGCACCTTCAAAAAGATATAAAAAGGATGGAGTTGGTCCAGAGGAAGGCTACTAAAATGGTGTGTGATCTTTGTGATAAGGTGTATGGGGACGGACTTAAAGATCTCAATCTGTATACTTTGGAGGAAAGGCGGGAGAGGGGAGATATGATAGTGTTGTTTAAATACCTACATAATATAAATGTGCATGAGTCGAGTCTCTTTCATTTGAAAGGAAACTCTGTAATGAGAGGGCATAGGTTGAAGTTAAGAGGTGATAGGCTCCAGAGTAATCTGAGGAAATACTTTTTTATAGAAAGGGTGGTAAATGCCTGGAACAGTCTCCCGGAAGAGCTAGTGGAAACAGAGACTGTGTCTGAATTCAAGAGGGGCCTGGGATAGGCACGTGGGATCTCTCAGAGAGAGAATGAGATAATGGTTCCTGCGGATGGGCAGACTAGATGGGCCATTTGGCTTTTATCTGCCGTCATGTTTCGATGTTTCCTCTTTGCACATATTCTTCTGTTCCACTCACTCTTCTCCATTTCTCCATAATTACCTTCTCTGCCAGCTCTTTCCCTTCTCTTCCTCAACACCTCCTTCTTTGCCTTTCTCTCCTCCAAACCACTCTTTCCTTTATTCTTCTTTGCACTTCTGCCCCTTCCCATACCTGTTCCCCATCTCTGTTCTTTCTGTCCTCTCCTTGCCAGGTATCTCCAGCTTGACCCAGGTAACCCTCCATGTATTTATCTCCCACTCCCAAACATTTGATTGTCCTAGCAACATGAAGCTTCAGTGGTGAATCACAGCAGAGCAACCAGAGCCTTGCACTCATCATGTGCTCTGAAAGGCTCTGCTGGTCCATGATGTACACTTCCCGCTGCAAAGGGTGTGGGACAGTGACCAGCAGAGCTTTGCAAAGTACATGAGTATGAGGATTTGTGGGCTGATGTGCTGTGATTCACTATTGAAGTTTAATGGTGCTAGGAGAATCGAAGGTTTGAGTGGATGGGAAAGGGCTATCTGGCTCCTGATGGAAAGAACAAAGACGTAAAGATAGGGGAAAATTTCTGCAAATTACTTTTATCTCTTCTGGTGCACTATGGTCTGCAACATTTGGGCAGGCCCGAGCCTAAAGTGGATGGGCCATGGCCCACCCGTGGCTATGCCTTGTCCATAGATTTTTTTAAAAAAATTTATGTCTCTCTCTTTATTTCTCACTCTTGAATCAAAGCATTGCAAAATTGTACCCAGTTATTTGATGGCTCATATTATTCCAGTATAATGTTTTGCACATGTGTTTTATACCAAGACTCTGCTAATCAAGGATCCTCTCCCCCCACTGCACTGCCTAAGAACAGTGGAACTAAAGAGTCCATAAGTATCTAGAATGGAGAATGGTAACAATGGGTACTCTGGAGTCTCGTGCAAGCAAAAAAGAGAGATTTTGGCTAAAGAAATGCATGAATAAGCTTGTCTCCCTCTATTGCCTCACATATTTCTTGTGGTTTTCTATTGCTTTCTTTTTAAAGCAGGGATAATATCTGTTCCTCTGAGTCTATAGCTATTTTCTTTTCATTTCCGTTCAGCATTTGTCTTTCCTTCTTTTTATATCAGTATTCTTTTCCTGGATTTGAATATTGATGGTTCAGTACATCCTTTTCTTCAATTTGACTTACTTTTTCCTTTGGTAAGCCTTCTTGCCATATTTCTAGTTCTTCTCTTTCCTTTGTTCTGATAACACTTTCTAGCTAGAATTACTGATGTGTGCTCAGCATTATCATGCACTATAGCCAATAATGGGGTTACCATATGGCTCCATTAAAAGGAGGACGGATTAAAACATCCAGGTTTTGCTTCCATTGATTTCAATGAAAGTAAAATCTGTATTTCTCAATCTGTCCTCCTTTTTCTGGAGTCACATGGTAACACTAGCCAATAATTCATGTCATTTTATCACAAGTTCATATACGTCCAGGGTGGGGTGGGGGGGATGGGAATATTTTATGATTTCTTTTACTTATGAATAACTATAGGATACAAGGGAGAGGGATTAAACTAAACTAAACCATAAAGATAGATCTCAACACGGTTTACAGGTAATTCAATAAATGAGGGAAGGACATAATAAGAAATTAGAGGTTAAGAAGAGGATAGCTAGCTTTACATTTTGGAGAAAAGCCAGGTTTTCAGATGCTTTCGGAATAATTGGAATGAGCCTAGGTTCTGCAATGGGGCAGGGAGATTATTCCAAAGCTCAGTAAATTTGATTATTCGATATAGTTTAGAATTTGATGATATATTAAGTGTGATTTTAGTATAAATGATTGTATTATATGTTACACTTATTGGGAGCTTTAAAAATGAATAAAGATTAATTAACATAACAAGTTATGGGGAGGGGGAAAAGGATTGTTTTATGTTTTAATTGTGTATTTAAAGTGCCTTCTTTGTAGTGTTTATATCTAAATTAATTGCATGGCACTGTTAAAGTTTGAAAAATCAATAAAGATTAATGGAAAAAAAAAAAAAAAAGTGGAGAAAAAGAGACTTCAGGAAAAAAAAAATGTCCCCCACATAATTCAGCACACCAAGTTGTGCAAACTGGGGCACCATACAGTCACCGGTCTGTCAAAAAAAACTCCACAATGTTCATATACCGAGGTGTCCGATGGTCTGGTTTGTTTTATTTGGTTTAATGATGTCTGTTATTAAAGGCATCTTGTATGACTTATGGAATTTTATATTTTGATGTATGTGTGGGTTTGGCCAATTTTGGCCTTAAATGATATTCGTCGTTGATGCGACGTGTATGTTATATGTAATTTGATTTGATATGTAAGTATGTAATTTGTTACAGTGTGTCTCTGAAGTGTTTTGTACGATAAATGTATGTTAATATGTAACTCGCCCTGGATAAGGGTGGGTGAGAAATAAACAAACAAATACTGTTCAGTCAGGATTGCAGAATAATTTTCTCACATATAGAATTACTTCAGGACTAAATCAATCCAAACATTTTAAAGTTGGTGCAAGGAGTCATTCCAAAAGCCAAACTTTCACCAGCCAGACTCAACAGTGGCTCTGTTTTGCACAAAGCTATCTCAAGAGTCCTGGCACGTATCCTCCTCAAAATCACCGCAATATAATAAGATATCAAAAGAGAAAACAAAAAAGGAAATAGAAAATATTGTCCTGCTCAAGGCTCACCAGCGATTCGCAGCTTCTGTCCACTGTTCAGCTAAATCACTCTCCTGGTCGGGCATCAATGCAACCATTGACGGAGTGAAAAAATCGATCCACTTGAAGTAGAATGGGTACAAGTGGATTGATTTTTCACTGTCAAAAATTACAAAGACTAGGGGACACTCAATGAAGTTACAGGGAAATACTTTTAAAACCAATAGGAGGAATTTTTTTTCATTCAGAGAATAGTTAAGATCTGGAACGCTTTGCCAGAGGATGTGGTAAGAGCGGATAGCGTAGCTGGTTTTAAGAAAGGTTTAGACAAGTTCCTGGAGGAAAAGTCCATAGTCTGTCATTGAGAAAGACATGGGGGAAGCCACTGCTTGCTCTGGATCGGTCTAAGTCAAAAAGAAATGCAGGGGTAACTTGTTCAAATGAAAATTACTATCGAGTGACTAAAGAGGTCAATAGAACAAAAAATAAAGTCACCACTGATTCATCAATACACTTAGAAAACTTATTTTATGTTTAGAACTCTGCTCAGAGACATGAAGGCTGATTACTCGGCCTCACCTACCAATCATTGCAGTGTTCAAAAAAAGATTATTAATTTAAAGTACTTATTAATGCGCTAGCCAAAAAGCTATGCTGAACATATAAATGCTTTCATGAGGTTTATAATGATGAAAGAAAACTTAACTTTGAATAGTGACTGGTTCCGACGTGCACGTTTCGTGGCTGCGTCAGGGAACCGACAATACAGCTGGATTTAGAGCTGGTAGTGAAGTCACTGAAAACAAGAAATAAATACTGTAAATAACAATTCTTTACAATAAATCCGGTTTATAGAAAGCTATAACTCTATCTTATGGCTATTTACCGGTAGAGCACACTCACCATGCAATTGAAAAGCTAGGTCTCTTTTTTTGAACACTGCAATGATTGGTAGGTGAGGCCGAGTAATCAGCCTTCATGTCTCTGAGCAGAGTTCTAAACATAAAATAAGTTTTCTAAGTGTATTGATGAATCAGTGGTGACTTTATTTTTTGCTCTGGATCGGTGGCATGGAATGTTCCTACTCCCTGGGTTTTGGCCAAGTACTAGTGACCTGGATTAGCCACCGTGAGAATGGGCTATTGGGCTTGATGGACCATTGGCCTGACCCAGTAAGGCTATTCTTATGTTCTTACCCGGCACAGAGTTTCTCCATGTAGCGTCATGATGTCACCACATACAGCAGCTCCTCTCTCCATTTAACCAAAATACACTTGCTGCCCAGTCCAAATCTGCAATAATGCCAGCTAACAGCAATGCTTTCTTTTGCAGCCAAAAAAAAAAAGGCTGCAATCCATCATTCGGGCTGTAGTCCATCATTTTCTCAGCTGAATGATGGACTACTATATTCTTGTTTATGTTTAGTTTAGTTCTTTTACGTTTCTTATTTCATTACAAGTCCCATTTTATGTAATGGAACCTAGTTACTAACAGCTGTGTGTAAATGACATTCTTAGCAAATGTTTACGCATTTATTTTAAAATGTATCTCCTGCCTAATACTTAGGCACGTTACAAATAACAAACATAAAATCCATTTACATCATAAAAATATTGACAATACAATACAACATATTCAATTATCAGCAGCCTGCAATATGTTTTTGTTTTTTAAACTCTCTCTCTCACTCTCACACACACACACACACAAAATCTCTCTCTCACTCTCACTGAGAAAAGAGCTGCCTGGTCCTGGTGTGTGCAATTGAAGGGGAGGACAATTGGCCTATTTTCTATCAGTGGGAGTCAGCTGGAGGACACGTGCCACTTCCTTTCCAGTTCTTTATTGTTCTCCTGTGAACTCCATCAGCCCTGAGCAGCAGGAGGTAGGTACGCATGTGGCAGCTCTCACCCTCAGGGCTCACAAGCTAGCGTTTCTAACAGCAACACTTTTCAGGGATCTAATGGGGAGAGATGGTGTCCCTCTGACAATGCTGAGGCTTCACTTAGCCCTCCCAAAAAAAAAAACAGAATGAAAGCTCCATGTATATAGTAACTGTTCCTATTCATATTTAAGGTGGCATCCTTTTTAATTGCAGATAATAAAAATGCAAATTTATTCCGGAGTGGATAGTTAAAAGCTTCTGTGGTAATAATACTCAAAAACATTGGTTCTCAAACCTATCTTGGAGGACCCCCATCCAGTCGGGTTTTCAAGATATCCCTAATGAATATGCATGAGAGAGATTTGCATATAATGTAGGAGGCATGCAACTCTGGTTCATGCATATTTGTTGGGGATATTCTGAAGTTACGACTGGCTCGGGGTCCCCCACGACAGGTTTGAGAACCCATTGCACTAAAACGTACAATACCGGATGTAACGCTTTGCACAAATATTGTTTGGCCAAGGATGTGAAATGATTACTACTACTACTATTATTTCTAGAGCATGCAGCGCTGTACAGTGTCACAAAGGATAAAAGCCCCTGCTCAAATGAGCTCACAATCTAATCAAGAAAAATGGGAAAACAGGATGTCAGGGTAGGGGTTACAGTTAGCAGAGAGTTAGGCTTCTGGCTAGGGTGGTGAGCAGCGGGTAGTGGGGAGTAGGGTTGAAGGCTATCTCATAAAAGTGGGTTTTCAGCCTACCTTTGAACAAGGGAAGGGGTGTGACACATGGGCTCAGGTAGTTTATTCCAGGCATACATGGCAGCAAGATGAAAGGAATGAAGTCTGGAATTGGCAGTGGAGGAGAAGGGGACAGATAAAAGCAACGTATCTGAGGACCAGAGTTCTCAGAGAGGTGTGTAAGAGGAGACAAGTGGAGAGATACTGAGGGGCTGCAGAATAAACACATTTATAGGTTAGTACTAGGAGTCTGAACTGTTTACAAAAGTGGATAGGGAGCCAGTGAAGTGGTTTGAGGAGAGGGGTAAAGTGAGTGTAGCAAGGTTGGCAGAAATGCATGTTAAGGGAGGGGAGAAGCATATTAAATTTTTTTCTCTCTCTCCCTTTCAGAAAGATCTACTATAATATATTACAATATTTCTCTGTCTCACCATAGAACATTGCCAGCAGGCCTACTTTTCAGCATAACTACAGAAAATCTGTATAAGACGTGTAAGGTATGTTTGTAAGAACTAGTCCTTGATGTATGCAAATATATCTCATACACATACATTTTGGTTGCCCGATTTTTGCTCCTAAAGACTGGGCTGAGGGTCAATGGGCTAGTGAAACTGCAATAAATCGACTTTGTTCGTGGTTTTGTAAACCACAATTTTCAACAACATATCGAGTTCTCTTTAGCCATTAATATAAACATATGCTAACATTTTCAGGCCTGATATTCAGCCTGCAGCAGTAAGCATCTTGTAAGAAGCTCATAGTTGCGGCTGAAGTAACCCTGGATATTCAGTGCTTCCAGAATTGAATATCCAGGTAACTGTGGTCACCCAGGAGTTAACCAAGTACTAGCCGATATTCAGACTGGTGCCTAGTTAACTCAGCAAATACAAATGCACTTGTGTGATACTTAATATTTTGTATGGGATTTTTTCCCCTTTAATTCCTGTCTTTTTCAATCCCTGCATACCATCTCACTCAAGAAGTACTCAGAAATAAAAACTTGGATTCCCTACTGTCAAGATAATCAAAACTATGGACTCCTTTTACGAAGGTGTGCTAGCGTTTTTATCGCATGCACAAGATTAGCACACGCTATAGCGTGAACTAGCCAAAAAACTACTGCCTGCTAAAAAGGAGGCGGTAGCGGCTAGCGTGCGCTTGGCGTGCACTAAAACCACTAGCGTACCTTTGTAAAAGGAGCCCCATATCCAACTTCTGTCGATCTTTTGCTTTCTCATCTGCAAAAATTTGGAATGAGCTTCCATCAGAGATTAGCTTACTTTTTCAATTAACAACTTTTATGAAAAATGTTAAAAATTTATTTATTTCAGAAATCTCTACAGGATTCATTTATCCCAAATTAATAGTTGGAGTAGAAATTATTCTTACTCTTTATTAAAACTAGGAAATCTTGTTAACCGAGTCGAGCCTTTTTTCTGAGGGATGAATCGGTATATAAAACTAAAGATTGGATTGGATTTTTTTTTTTTTTTTTGCTGTCCTAACTTTATCCATATAATTAGCCAGTTGCATTACATCACATTATATTACATTAAAAAGAAACTTATAACGCGCATTTACTAATTGAAGTTCAATGCGGCCTCAGATATTCAATATCAGTTCCCAGACATGACCCAGTGTTGAATAGCAGGCCTAATTCTGTCCCCGATTGTAAATGTTTAAAAAACACCAACTGCCTCTGGCTAAATATTGACTTTTAAATACTTGCTTGGCACTCATTTAAATTGTAGGATGGCAAATGGGATAGGTATTAAAGCACAAAAGATGGGCAGGGCAATTCTATAAATGGATGCATGCAGTTATGAGAATATAAGAATAGCCTTACTGGGTCAGACCAATGGTCCATCAAGCCCAGTAGCCCGTTCTCAAGGTGGCCAATCCAGGTCACTAGCACCTGGCCAAAACCCAAGGAGTAGCAACATTCCATACTACCGATCCAGCGCAAGCAGTGGCTTCCCCCATGTCTTTCTCAATAACAGACTATGGACTTGTCCAAACCTTTCCATGCTATCTGCTCTTACCACAATCTCTGGCAATGCACTCCAGAGCTTAACTATTCTCTGAGTGAAAAAAAAAAATGTCCTTCTATTGGTTTTAAAAGTATTTCCCTGTAACTTCATCGAGTGCTATTCTATAAGTTAGTGCAGTGTATCTTCTCCTCGCCAGCGTCTCTCCTCCTCTTCCCGCACTTCCCATCCTCCAGGATGCCCCACCAAAGTGATGGGTTCAGGGTCGTGGCCAGATGGGCCTCTGCGCATACGCGGACATCAGTGTGATGGTATCACACATGCATGAGATGTCATCATGTCGACATCCGCGCACTTCCACATGCCTTCTGACTGGGGCATTGGGTTTAGTGTGCTTTCCGGCCGAAAATATTGCGGGACACTGAATTAGTTAGGTGCCATTGTCTCGTGCTCGAGTCCTAGTGACTTGAAGATTTATAGATCTAAAAAGAGATTAGTTTTGTGCTAGTCTGGTAAGGTCCTCCAGCGTCATCCCCATGGTTGCTTTCAACATGTCCAGCCATCTGATTGCAGGTCACCCTCTTCGTCTGGTTCCTTCGATCTTCCTAAACACCCCCTATGCTAGCATTTTTAGCAATAGCCCCTACGGTAACAGCTCTGATGCTCACAGAATTCCGGTGAGCATCCAAACTGTTACCGCTACAGCTGGCGCTAAAAATGCTACTGCGGCTCTGTAAAAGAGGGGGATAATGTCCTTCTCCAATGATCGTTCTCTTCGAACGGTGTGTCCAAAATTAGACAGTCATAACTTCATCATTTGGGCTTCGAGTGATATAGCTGGTTTGATCTCTTCCAGAATCGATTTGTTAGTTCTTCTGGTGGTCCACGGTGTACAACAAAAAGAAATCCAACCAAATCTGCAGGAGAAACACCGAAGCAGGAAAACCAAACAAAAACTGCAGACAATGTACACGATGTAGGCAAAAATTTATTATTCCAAAGTTAAAATGCAATAATATAAAAACCTTTTTACTAACCAAGGGACCCAACACGGTCCGTGTTTCGGACAACACGCCTTCGCCAGGGGTCCTAGTGAATAAAATGCAATACTGAAATAATATGGACAATATTGGCAATGTTAAAAACTAAAAAAACTAAGTGGAAATAATAAAAATAAAAAACTAAGTGAAATAAAAAGATGGTGTTGTCATGCCATGCCTAAAGGAAATGTGATCATGTGACAAAAAAAAAATAACTGATATATATAAAGAAAACCACAATACACAATAAAAATAATGTAAGCACTTTAGTATGTAGTATGTAACTGTAAACTTGGAAATAGCAAATGTAAACCAAAAAACAGAATTAGCAAGAAATTGCATCAAAAATATTACATAACATAATAATTAATTTATATTCAACAACCATCCAGTTCAATACGGATCACATACAAAAACCGGTCATAATCGGGAATATATAATACACAGCTTATAAATTATAGTACACTCAATGCAGAATTATATGGCATTATGTAACACATAATTACTAAATTATGTTTTTATCTGATGCCTAAAGCACCCATAATTTTTAGAATGTGAAAATACAGAAGAGAACTCTTCCTACAATCTCACTGCCCAAAAAGAGAACAGTCTATTCACAAAGCACAACCTAGTCCTGCCCCTGATTGAGGAGAATGCAAAACAAATCATCATTTCGGAACGGGTGAATCACTTGTTCACTCAAAAATACTAGGACTAGGGGGAATGCAATGAAGCTACTAAGTAGTAGATTTAAAACAAAGAAGAGAAAATATTTATTCGCTCAATGTGTAACTAAACTCTGGAATTAACTGCTGGAGAATGTATTGAAAGTGGTTAGCTTATCAGGGTTTAAAAAAGTTTTGGATAATTTCCTAAAAGAGAAGTCCATTTGCCATTATTAAGATAGCTTGAGGAAATCCACTGTTTATTCCTAGAATAAGCAGCATAAAATCTGTTTTTCTCCATGGGATCTTGTGACCTGGATTGGCTACTGATGGAAATAGGATACTGGGCTTGATAGACCTTTGGTCTGTTCCAGTCAGTGACGTAGTAAGGGAGCAGGGGGCAGGACCACCCTGGGTGCTAACTTGGTGCATGCACCTGCACATATCTGCCCCCCACACCATGCTCACACCCTCCCTTCCCCATCCCCCTACCTCTTTAAAATCTAAGACAGCATGAGCAACTACTCTAGCTTGCTGCTTGCATCAGCCTGGCTCCCTCTGAAATCACTTCTGGGTCATGGGACATCAGGAAGTGACATCAGAGGAAAAGGAGGGCGAGTGTGGCATGGGGGTGGAGAGGATGGCACAGGGGGATTGGCGCGGAAGGAGCAGGGGGAGGAGAGAAGGACACGAGGTGGCGCCACTACCCTCGCTACGCCATTGGTTCCAGTATGACAATTCTTATGTTCAGATTCTTGTGGCACCGGCAGAGATGGCAAAAAATTAAGTGACCTACCATATTAGATGGAGCCAGTCCAAGCAATACTTTATAAAGCAGACAGGCAAATTTAAATAAAATGCTGGGCCAAACTGACAACCAATGAAGTTTGATGTAATAAGGGTAAATATGATCCCATTTCTTCAAAGCTATATTTTGGATCATCTGCAACTGTCTCAAGAGCTACTGCAGACAACCCAAATAAATAACATTACAATAATCTAGCATACCCAAAATTAAAGCTTGAGCTACCAGTCTAAACTGTACCTCAGCAAAATAGCCCCATATGCACTGAAGCTTATGCATTACAAAAAACACTTTTTTTAGCAATAAGGTTCAGCTGAGATTGCATGGACTGGCTAGCATCTAAATCTACTACCAGTAACTTTATAGAAGAGGCCTGCTGGGGATGTTAGGGGGAGTTACCGGCAGGAAGGATTGGGCATGCCTCCTGCTGGGGATGTTAGAGGAGGGAGTGCTGGCAGGAGGGAGTGGGAATCTCTCCTGTCGGCTGACTTGCGGTGGGGTTTCGGAGTTCCCTGCCACAGCATATTTACATATTTTTTTGACAGCACTATACATATTTTATTATGATTGTGGATTTTTTTAAATCAAATCAATGGTACAATCTATTACAACATTCCCAAATAACAGAGAAATAGAGGGACATTTTCAACATGATGCCCAAATCCAATTTTGGATGTTTTGGCAAAACATTCAAAAATCCAGCAGAGAAAGTGACCATTTTCAAACCAGAAAAGCATCTTTTTTTAAAATGGTCATTTAAGAAAATCCAAATAAAAACACACAAAAAAAACCTACCACTGGGATGTATGAGCAGAGCAGTAGCGCACCCTAGGGGGCATTGCAGTGAACTTCACCTATAATGTCCCAGGTACATATCTCAGCATAACTCCCTTACATTGTATGGTGAGCCCTTCAAAACTCACCCGTAACCTACTTTATCCTGCTGTATTATGTTCCCAATAGCCCTTATGCCAATGTCTCTCAAACTGTGTGCCCCAACAAGATTTATTTATTTATTTAAATACTTATAATCCAGAAATCCAAAATTGTACATACATAATAAAACATAATAAAAGCACAAAAAGTACAAATAGATTCATAAAACAAACCCCTCCCCCTTGACAGCAAACGCAGTCAACAATGGAACACACAGAATACCTTAAAACAAGAGATCAACAAAAAAACCTGTTCTCAAACTGCTTAGGGCTCACTTTACTTGACAAAACAATGTTCAAATAAATAGATTCCAGATGTGCCACGTGAGGTTCCAGAATTTTACTTTATTTTAAAAAATTCCCTTCATGAGTTTACACTAGAATAGATGACATGTATGTTGCATATGCAAGAGTCTGTCAATGTTATTAGCGTTTGTGTGTATGAGGATAAAGCCATTCAGACAATTGACGTAATTGGTCCTTGAAAACTAACGGCAAGTAATTTTCATTTTATTTTTTATGCAGTAGTTATCCTAATTTGAGCAACAAAACCATCAAGGCTTTACTACTGTTTGGATCTTCTTATCTTTGTGAACTTGGATTTTCAGCTCTGACAGAATGACTGCAGATGGTGGATGATGAAATGCACGTTTGCTTGTTGACTATTGAGTCATGCTTTTAGTTTATTTGCACTGAAAGACAAGCAAATCCATCACATTGATTAGCAATTTCTATCTACTTTAGTTTCACCATTGTTACAATTGTCCATACAAAGCTTAAAGAGCTTTACATAAATAACTCTCAAATTGAATCTTTTCTTGGCTTTGCAATTTTAGATTTTCAATTCTTCAAACAATGCCTAGCATATGATTGACAACTGCACTCCTCAGTGCCTAGAAGTTAGGCACCATTTATAGAATCAAGGCCTAAGTGCTATCCTTTAAGGGTGCGCATAATATGTTTATTCAAGAGGATGCATTTATGGTAGGGACATGGGCATGCATCCCAGTGATGTATGTAACTTACAGAATACTGCAGTGTTTCGCAAACTTTTTCAAGCTGTGGCACACTAAACTCAGGGCCACGCCTGTGCGGATGTCAACGTGATGAAGTCATGTGCACTTGTGATGTCATCACGTCAAAGTCCACAAATGCGTGGAGGCCCTCCAGATGGGGCCCTGAGCTTGCTAACCCTGAAATTGGTACTCCAGTGTGGAGGTGCAGAGAGGAGAGGTGCCAGAGTCAGCTGACTGCCTACAGGACGAGCCTCTCGCCATGAGAAGTGCGTCCTGTAGGTAGTCAGCCAGTGCCGGCACACAGTTTGCGATACACAGGACTAATGTAAGCTGCTCCAGGTCTGTGACAGGTGTAACTGAGTTAGTTGTGCTGCCAGCCTGTGTTAGTGAGGAAGCTATCATAGAATGAAGATAGTTTAAATATCAAAAACCCTGATCCTGAAGAAGGTTCCTAAAAAGTGTCAGAAGGGGTGGCAATGAAAGATAAGTGACATGGTTTTAAAGCAATATACAGCCAAGACCAGTGTTTTCAACCTTTTTACACCCATGGACCGGCAGAAATAAAATAATTATTTTGTGGACCGGCAAACTACTAGGACTAAAATTGAAAAACCCCCGTTTCCGCCCCATCTCCGCGAGCTCGGTCCCCGCAAATCATCTGATCCCATCCACCCAAGCCCCAGTTATGATTTTATATTGAATGTATTTTATTAAAGTATAAAAAGAAACAATGTTCTGTACAATTGTCATTTTATAAATACAAATAATACAGAGCAAGGATCAACAAATCCCCTGTCTCCCCTCCCCTTCACATATATCCCCTCTACTATCAAGAAAACTGAACAAGTCAAATGCTACAGAAACATAATAACAGAATACTGCAGTCACACATGACAGGAAGAGTTTTATGGGAGTTCAACTAGGGCAACTGCCCCCCGTTTCAGAGAGCGCCCTAAGCCAGCTGGAAGCTAAAGAAGCACTGCCTGGGCTTTGCAGTCTCCAGTTATGTCTAACACCAGCTCTACCATATTTCAAATCTGATATATTCTAATCACAAAATAGAAATAAAATTATTTTTTTTACCTTTTGTCGTCTCTGTTTCTGCTTTCATCTTCTTTTCACTCTCTTCCTTCCAGCGTCTGCCTTCTCTGTCTCTTCAATCCAGCATCTGCCCCTTCCATCCACTGTGTGTCCTCTCCCCCTTCCATATGGTATCTGTCTTCTTTCTATGCCCCTCTCCCCTTTCCATCCAGCCTGCGCCCCCTCTCTCCTTTTCACATGATTCATTCCAGCTTCACTGCTCTCTTCATTTTTATCTCTCCTACACCAGATCTACCATCATTGTCCCTCTCTGCTTATTTTTCTGCTAACCCCTTCCCATCATAAATCTCTCTACTTTCTCATGCCCATCTCTCCCCTTCCTCTCCTCTAATCTCCCTGCCAGCTGTTTCCTTCCTTTCTTCCTTCTACTTTTCCTCCTCCTCCTGTCCAGCAGTAACTCTCTTCCCTTCCTCCCCTCCCATCAGTATCTCTCCTTCTCCTTTCCTCCAG
This sequence comes from Geotrypetes seraphini, assembly GCF_902459505.1. Classification (NCBI taxonomy): domain Eukaryota; kingdom Metazoa; phylum Chordata; class Amphibia; order Gymnophiona; family Dermophiidae; genus Geotrypetes; species Geotrypetes seraphini. The sequence goes on from NC_047086.1 coordinate 120,068,906, forward strand.
GTCCAGTAGCAGCTGTCCCTTTTTTTCCCTTGCCCAGCAGCTTCCCAGACTCCTTTCCCTCCTCCCCTCCCAGCAGCAACTCTCCTTCTCCCACCCTCCAGGTCCAGTAGCAGCTGTCCCTTTTTTTCCCCTTGTCCAGCAGTTTCCCAGACTCCTTTCCCTCCTCCACTCCCAGCAGCAACTCTCCTTCTCCCACCCTCCAGGTCCAGTAGCAGCTGTCCCTTTTTTTCCCCTTGTCCAGCAGTTTCCCAGACTCCTTTCCCTCCTCCCCTCCCAGCAGCATCTCTCCTTCTCCCTCTCCAGGTCCAGTAGCAGCTGTCCCTGTTTTTTTACCATGCCCAACAGCTTCCCAGCCTCTAATAGTGGCTTTCTCCCCTCCCAGGAACTCTCCTTACTTGCTAGCGCAGCGATTCAGGAAGGCAGCCTCGGGTCCTTTGTTGGGTCGCACTGCCTCTGAGGAAAGCGGAAGTTGCATCATCAGAGGCGGCCGCGACTCAGCAAAAGCCCCAAGGCTGTCTTCCTGAATCGCTGCGCTGATAAGTAAGGAGAGCCTCTGGGAATAGAGAAAGCATGCTGTCGGAGGCTCCCCATGACTAAAGCTCGTCGATCTTGCCTTTCCTGCACGTACCGGCAGGAAATTGGAGATGTTGATGTCGCCGGTCCTGCGCGGATCAGCAGGAATTTTCTGCGGACTGGACCGGCGGTTGAAGAACAGTGGCCTAGACTACAAGTAATGAATAAGTTGCAGAAAATAAAGAAACTTGTAATGGACCTGTAAGGATGTGTACCATAAGTGAGTTATGTTACCACACGAAAATCTAAGGTCTGAAGAGAAGTATGAATGATAGTGTCCTGCAGAACATGATGCTTTTTTCAAAAATGCTTCCATAGCTTTTCAGTGATTTTGGTTACTCTGGCATGTTAGTTGGACCGAGCTTTGTTTTATCCCAGACCTGTCATCTGTGAACATATACGCCACAGTGACCCCCTGATACAGGCGTTCCTCAGACGCCAAAACACAGTGCTGTGTCGGGTCCGCAGCTTCTGCTTGTCTCCTTTTCTGAAATAAACAAGTTGGTTTTACTTCAGTGGAGTGCTCATTGTCCATTCCCACTTCCTGTTGTACTGCTATTTATATAAGCCACAGCGAAGTAGTATTCTACAACAGCATCTGAGTGACTAGATTGAGCCATTATAGACAGACTTTCATCACATGTCATCTATGAACTGAAAAGTAAACGCCCACTTATAGAGTAGAATTGCCATCACAATACTCTCTTGTGAAACCGGGCAATGTCTCTTCACCATGTGACCTGCCACACGAACATCACTATATTGTAAGCCAGTTGATTCATTTTTATGATAGGAGATGCAATCCCTTTCAAATTATGAGAACTGTATATGACAGAAATATTGCAGGAATTTCTACACCAATTTGCCTTTTATCGGTACCCTGGCCATATGTCCATTTGCCACCCAAACCTAGATCTAAAGTTTGGTGGAGAATTAGCGTACACTAACCTGTTGTACTCACTGAAAATGTGCAAGTGTGCTATTCTCAGTCATTAGCCCAGATTGTTTTAGGAGAAGGCAAACTAGGTGATCACTGGGAGCTCCACACTTTATAAGGCTCTAATATTTTTCAACAATATTTTGAGGGCTGCAAAGTTTTTGCAAAGACATGTTTCTATTTGCATTTTAACATGTGACTAAAACCACACATAGACAAAACTACTGGCATGGTTTGCTATTATTATCCCAAGTCTATTATGAAGAATTTTTTGAGTCAGGCATTCATTTGATAGACATGACTACTTATAAGTCAATCACCTAGTAGAGAAGATCTTTAGAATGCTTCTGAATATTCACCAGCTGGGAATCCAGACAAACCTGAGCTGGCTCCTATTAAAATCTGAGCTTTTACACATGAAAGCCCAGGATGGCTCAATTAAAAATTTTACAGTCAGCCAAAATCGGAACCAGATCATAACATTCTGATTTTCAGCTGAGCCACACCAGGTCCAGATTGAAAAACTGAAGAAAAATCCAAAACAGGCAAACTTCACCCTAGATGGGTTTTTTTTCCTGATAATTTCTCATGTTCTAAATTTAACTTAACAAAAGTATATCGACATTGAAACAGACAAAAACAGACTAAAGGAAACATTTTCTATTTTGGGGGAATCTACATTAAGGATTTTATTTTGCTATGCTGCAGAATCAGGACCACATGTTATATTTAAAATATGATATTGAGCATGTGTTAAAAAACCATATTGTTTTATGATGTTGGCAAGACTGAAATAACACAAAAAGTCCTAACATAAGGAAAATACTGAGTACTATTTCATGCAGCTGCATGTAAGAAGCTCATTAATATTGAAGTAGGGTAACACACATCATAAAATATCTTTGGAAAGTTAAGAACACATAAGGAAGTGAGCTAATATTCCCCGAATATCTGCTGCAGCACATGTTCTTTCCAGTTATAGCATACACCACTGGTTCCCAAGCCTGATCTTGAAGGCACCGTAGTCAATCAGTTTTCAGGATATCCACAATGAATATTCATGAGAGATATTTGCATACAATAGAGGCAGTGCATGTAAATCTTTTTCATGAATATTTATTGTGAATATCCTGAAAACTGACTGGATGGGGTGCCCTCCCCCGGGACCAGGTTTGGGAACAACAGGCTTATGCATTTCTGGCATCACTGCAGAATAGAAATGTGCATTCATTAGCATGCATTTAATTCACTAATTCAGCATACATTTAGGGGGCAATTCTATAAAATAAGTGCTAACATTTATGTAAATGTTATGTGCATAAATGTTTAGAATACTGTAAAACCTTGATTTGCGAGCATAATTCATTCCGGAAACATGCTTGTAATCCAAAACACTTGTATATCAAAGCGAATTTCCCCATAAGAAATAATGGAAACTCAGACCATTTGATCCAACAACCCCAAAACTTTAATACAAAATACTGTACTGTACAGAACAGTCACTACACTCCTGCAGCATTAGAGAGAGAAGAATCATCTGCTCTGTTGTGATGACATGATACGCGTATACTGTATGTACTTATTGCAAGACCTTACTCGTTTATCAAGTTAAAATTTAATAAAACATTTTACTCATCTTGCAAAACACTCGCTCACCAAGTTACTCGCAAGCCAAGGTTTTAATGTACTAGCATATACATGCATGTGTATATGCTAGTACATATGTCAGGATGCACACTGACCTGGACTTGAAATTCACAAAAAAGCAGAGAGGGACAGAGGCATTTGCATGGCAGGAAAATCCAACAAACACAGTCAGTACTTCCAAAGGTAGTTTACTTGCACAGCAGTTGTCAGTTCATGCCAACCATATCAAGTGCTCTCTAAAGTTACAGCTCTCAGGTTACAACCCACTGGAGGTTCAACAGGCACTCGCTCAGAAGACAGGAATTTTCCCCACAGTAAAACCCAGAACAGGTTGGACTGAAGCCTATAAAGACAAAATGTTTCATTCAAGAGAGGATCAACCATGTTTATGCTCTCTTTTTCTAACTAGAACCTTGGGCAATGCCCATCCCTTTCCCCTATGGGCTTCAATACTGTCTCTAGGCCAAAACTAGAACAAAACAACGTACAGGGGTTCTTCAGGGCTGAGGGCCCGATGCTCAAAAGTCCAGGTTAAAATCCTGTGTGCTATTGTACTGCCGGTAAATTTTCCAATTTCATAACGACGAGTGATGCTCAAAAAAGTTTGCATGCAAATGGGGTTCACGGAAATTCCATTAGACCAGTTAGAGAACGCGACTGACCCATGTGCAGAATAGATCACGGAAAGAGGTATAAATGTGCATATTCGCCAGGAAAACTTGCATCATAGACATGCATGAGCATCAATCACAGGCATGCCTTATTGTAGCACCTCATAAATGAATGTCATAAGCGCCATGGGGGTGGGGAGGGGCAAACTATCAGCAAATTATGCAAATGTGAAAACCGTATTTTTTGCTTTATAAGACACACTTTTTTCCACCCAAAATTGGGTGGAAATTTCTGTGCGTCTTATGAAGTGAAGGTAACTCTTTTTAAACACCTTCACCCACCCCGTCATACCTTTTTAAAATGTCCCACTCATTGGGGGTACACGGGCTAACTGTTGCCTGCCTCCGCCACTGCTCCCCGCCCGCCTGCCTGCCACCGCTGCTCTTGATCCCTGATCTCCGCCACTGTGCTGCAACTCCAGGAAGGGAAGGGCCAGGGTGCAGCAATTGTATGTCGCCGGCCCACAAACCTTCCCCCGACATATTTTCTGATGTCGGGGGAAGGTTTGTGGGCCGTCGACATTCAATCGCTGCAAACTGGTCCTTACCTTACTTTCCTGGAGTTGCGGCACAGCGGCGGTGGACAGTGGGCAGAGGAGGAGGAATAGGTGCTGGGTAGGCAGGCTTTGGCGTGGCAGGGAGGACGAAGGACAAAGGCTGGAAGGCAGTGAGGGGGAAGAGGCACAAACTCGGGACATGAGAAGGAGGGACTAGAAAGGGACAATTGTTGGGCCTGAATGAAGAAAGGAAGGAAGGAGACTCATGAAATCAACAGACATCAAAGGTAGGAAAAATTATTTTCTTTTCAATTTAGTGATCAAAATGTGTCAGTTTTGAAAATTTATATAAGACCATAAGAACATAAAAATTGCCACTGCTGGGTCAGACCAGTGGTCCATTGTGTCCAGCAGTCTGCTCACGCGGCGGCCCATAGGTCAAAGACCAGTGCCCTAACTGAGACTAGCCTTACCTCAATACGTGCTGGTTCAGCAGGAACTTGTCTAACTTTGTCTTGAATCCCTGGAGGGTGTTTTCCCCTATAACAGCCTCCGGAAGAGTGCTCTAGTTTTCCACCACTCTCTGGGTGAAGAAGAACTTCCTTATGTTTGTACGGAATATATCCCTTTTTAACTTTAGAGAGTGCCCTCTAGTTCTTTCTACCTTGGAGAGAACAACCTGTCTTTATCTACTAAGTCTATTCCCTTCATTATCTTGAATGTTTCGATCAAGTCCCCTCTCAGCCTCCTCTTTTCAAGGGAGAAGAGGCCCAGTTTCTCTAATCTCTCACTGTACAGAAACTTCTCCAGCCTCTTAACCATTTTAGTCGCTCTTTTCTGGACCCTTTTGTGTAGTACCGTGTTCTTCTTCATGTACGGCGACCAGTGCTGGACACAGTATTCCAGGTGAGGGCGTACCATGGCATGATAACCTTCTCCGATCTGTTTGTGATCTCCTTCTTAATCATTCCTAGCATTCTCTTCGCCCTTTTAGCCACCGCACATTATGTGGACGGCTTCATTGACTTTTTGACCAGTACTTCCAAGTCTCTTTCCTGGGGTGTCTCTCCGAGTACTGCACCGGGACATCCTGTATTCGTGTATAAGATTTTTGTTACTGACATGCATCACCTTACACTTATCCACATTAAACCTCATTTATCATGTCGCAGTCCATTTCTCGAGCGTGTTTATGTCCCGTTGCAGGTCTTCGCAATCCTCCGGCGTCTTCACTACTCTGAATAACTTTGTATCGTCTGCAAATTTAATCACCTCACTCATCATACTAGTTTCTAGGTCATTTATAAATATGTTGAAGAGCAGGGAACCAAGCAGGAGTCCAAGTACTGAACCCTGCGGCACTCCACTTATGACGCTTTTCCAATCCTAGTATTGTCCCATTCTCTGTTTCCTATCTGCCAGCCAGTTTTTAATCCTCGATTCCATGGCTCACAATTTTTCGAAGTAGTCGTTCATGTGTAACATTGTCGAATGCCTTCTGAAAATCCAGATATATGATGTCAACCGGGTCACCCTTGTCTATTTACACCCTTGTCTGTTTACTCCCTCGAAGAAGTGCAGCAAGTTCGTCAAGAAAGATCTTCCTTTGCTGAAGCCGTGCTGGCTGGTCCTCATCAGACTGTGTCCGTCAAGGTGATCAATGATGTGGTCCTTTATCAGTGCCTTTACCATCTTTCCCGGTACCGAGGTCAAACTCACCGGTCTGTAGTTTCCCAGATTGCCCCTCTAACCTTTCTTGAAGATCGGCGTAACATTCGCCACTTTCCAGTCTTCTGGAATCCTTCCTGATTTGATTGACAGATTGGCTATTAGTTGAAGTAGTTCAGCTATAGCCCCTTTCAGTTCCTTGATTACCCTCAGTTGGATGCCATCTGGTCCCAGGGATTTATTGTTTTTAAGCAAGACTCACATCCAGTCGGCTTCACAGGATATTAATGTAGCTCCTGTGGCACCAAAGTTTTCACCTTATCCCCTATCACCCCCACAAATCTCTTCCTCTTTCCTCCAAACAGCTCTGGAATTCACCCCAATAGGGTGTATCCAGCAAAGAACAACAAAAAGAAAATGACCTTCTTTAAAATCTCAGGGCTTAAACAATCAGAGTTCAAATAGCTCCCGAAACCTTCAGTTCTAAAGTACCTTTCACAAGTACCATTTCTCCAAGAAGAACACTGGGAAGTTCCATGTCCTCAGGAAAAAAACAATAAACCTGCTCACCACAGCCCCTGTTGAGGGTTCACTGTCCCTTTTTCCTCAGGCAACCAGAGTGAACTTCTTGCAGGGAGAACCTACATATACTTAGGAAAAAGGCTTTCAGCAACTCATATCCCAATCAGCTTCCCCTTGCTCTAGTCTGTAGTGCAGGGTAAAGTCTCTCTCCCCATTAACTTTACCTGGAGCCCTATTGTTGCCTTCAGTCAATGCTCAGTCCTGGCAGAGAACTCACTGTTGTTCATAATTAGGCACAGTGTAACCCCTTCCTTGGGTCTCTCAACTTCTCCCTGGGTTTTCCTTTCCAAGGACTAGGGTGGCTTATTCTCCTCCTCCACCTGTCAGACTAGGGAGATTTATCTGCCTTATTCCCCCACCCTTTTTCCAAGCTGAGCCCAGGTGCACTGCTCCCCTACAGTCTCCTCAGCTAGGTATGTGTATAACCAGATATGTTGACCCTGAGGCCCCCTGGTGGCGATGATGACACCCAAAGCTGTCACAGTGTACACACTGTTCATGGATATATGCCAATTTACCACTTAAGTGTTGTTATGAAAATGTGCTCATATCTTACATAGAAAAACAAGGTAGAAGCCTCACAGGCATGCAAAAGCAAACAGGGAGAGAGTGAGACACCAAAGAAGCAGATACAAATGGTGTAAAATATGAAAAATATTATTTAGATATGATCAAAGCCACAAGTTGAAGAGACTTAACGTGGCCATGATTTGGCAACTATGCCTGTGTCATGTGAACAGAGGTAACTGCCTTTATGACTGTGGAATTATCTGACCGATAATTTTAAAAAAGGAAAACTCCTAACTAATAACAGTCACATTATAATTACCCCAATTCCAAAAAATTGTAAACAATCCTTAGCATCAGTAACCAACTATAGACCAGTAGCATGCATTCCACTCTTCATAAAAATCATGGAAGGACTGGTACATACCCAATTGATGGATTACTTGATCAGTTCTCTCTTTTTTAAATGAAACCCAATCTGGTTTCAGACCTCTGTTCAGCACCAAGACAGTAATTGCGGCGATCCTGGATAACATACGCTCCTTATTTAGCAAGGGCCATAATGCCCTGATCATGCAATTTGACATGAGTTCGGCCTTTGACTTGGTGGATCATGAGAAATTGTTACAATGCACAGATGCAATTGACATCAGAGGAGAGGTATTTGACTGGTTCTGAGGTTTCCTTATGTCCCGCACCAATCAAGTACGTTTCAATTACAACCTCTCTAATACCTGTAGAAACCCATCTGACATTCCAAAGGGGTCACCATTATCCCCACTGCTCTTCAATGTTTACATGTCATCACTAGGCGCGCAGCTGGCCCAGCGGGGTATAAAATTATTTAGTTACGCAGACGACTTTACAATCATTATCCCATTCGCTACTTCTCTCTCTGAAGCTATCCCTATGGCAACAGAAGTACTAAACTTGATGGAACAATGGATGACAGAATTTAGACTGAAGCTTAATTTAGAAAAAACTAAATTCTTTGTAGCCTCACCACACCCACTTGTCACTAAAACATCACTATGCATCAACAAACTCAGCTTCCCTATTCAACCTACAATGAAAGTTCTGGGGGTAATACTGGACCAAGGCCTAACCATGAATGACCAAGTGGACACCCTAATCAGAAAGGGTTTTTTTACTCTCTGGAAGCTTAGGTCCATTAGAGCATACTTGGATGCTTCATCAATCAGAATTCTGGTACAATCCCTAATACTAAGCCATCTCGATTACTGTAATATCGCCCATCTGGCAATCTCCCAGAAGAACATGAAGAGACTACAACTGGTGCAGAATGCGGCGGTGAGGTTGATTTTTGGGTTGAAGAAGTCCGATCACATAACCCGTTCCTACCGACTCCTGCACTAGTTGTCGATGGAGGCACGTGCGAAATTCAAGCTGGGATGTTTTTGCTTTAAGGAACTATTTTAGTTATATATTTAGGTTTAGCCCCTAAATATATAACTGACATCTTCTCCTTCTCAACCAATAGACATAAGAGAAGCACACACCTGAAGTTCATCTCCCCACCAGTTAGAGGATATAAATTTAAAAGACATCATCAACATCTTCTCTCTTATCAAGCAGCATTATGGGGCAATGACCTGGAAAAACTAATTATGCACGCAAATAACTATGGTAAATTTAGGAAACACCTAAAAACATACCTGTTCTTGAAGTACCTAGGTAGCTGATCTGCACAATCTCTCCCATCATCACTATCTCCCAACTCAATCTCTCCCATAACAACTAATCTCTTAAACTGTTAGCCACTAATCTCCAACTATGTAAGTTCCACTCAATTTGTAGCATCTTTCTAATCATTGTAAACCGCATAGAACTTCACAGTCCTGCGATATATAAACTGTTATTATTATTATTAAAGCAGCCTATTGAGAGCTCATCTGGGAGCAATTGCATCTACAGCAAAAACAGCGTCTCCAAAAACCTGTGTTTGCTGTGGGCTCCTGATGCAGGTATAGTTGCTGAAAAATGGCCATGTCAAGCCTCTCCAATATACGGATTTGATAATATCTAAATACATTTCTCAAATGGACCCATTTCATTGGCACCTCACTCTCTCCCTGTTTGCATATCTTGTACAGTGCATGTTTGCAATGGGGAGATACATAGGGGTGGAGCTAGGACAGAGCATGGGTGGGGCTTATGGAATACTAAATAAATTATACCTGTATCTCCAGCATTTAAGCCTTCAGCATTTACACCAGCTCCAGAGCTGGCATAAGTGTTTTCAACTAAACAATACACATTAGTATCCAGTTAAGCTAGCATTCTATAAAGAAGAGTAGGTATCTACTTTTCTTTATAGAATTGCCTTGTTAATGTGTACAAAAGCAATTCAACATGCATTAAGTTGATCTGAGTGCGTTTAAAAGTTCTAATACATATTAAATTTATATTAAAATGAAGAACGTGAAATTAAGGGCAGACTGGATGGACCATTCAGGTCTTTATCTGCCATCATTTACTATCCCCCTCTTTTACCCTATGTGTCGGTTTTTTTTGGTGTAACTTTCTGTCCTGCAATATTCATTATAGAGTAGTTTGGTAAATACAGCAGGGAGTTATATCATAATACTGCTTAGAACTAAGTCCCTTACAGAGCAGGCTGTATAGGAGTTTTTAAGCATAAAGAAATGTTTTTGGAGAGGATAAAATGTATGAAAAGTGTCACGTTCATTAAAGGGTTAAAGAGAAATAGGGGGGGGGAAGCATAATGTTCTCCTTTCCTATAAAGAGAGCATTCTGTTCTGAAACCAAATTTGTTACGCATTCTTTTAGTGTTTCCTAGCAGAGGTCAATCTAACTGGAGCACCTGCCTCACTTTTGTTTGCAAAGTCTTTAGTCAGTCTGCTGAGGACTTTCCTCAGTCAATCCAGAATCTGTCATATATTGCACAGATTGTTATTGGACTCCTTGAAAAGATATAGAAACACATGAACTAAAATTATTATCTTAGCTTTTAATGGAGTAGAGGATTGGCCTAGTCATTCAAGTTGCTGTCTCAACACCCTGTGGTTGTAAGTTTGATCCCAGCTTGCTCCTTGTAAATCTGGGCAAGTCACTTACTCTCCATTGTCCTAGGTACCATAGTTAGATTGAAAGCTTGCTGGAACAGATAGGGAAAATACTAAAGAGTACTTGATTACTATCCAATATATTATAAACTGCCTTTGGTAAATCTCATCATTAAAAGGAGGTTAATAAACAATAATTATATACCTGTGTGTATCTCTGCCACCCTGAAAATTTATAAGCCACCCCACTTAGTTGATAAGCATCCCAATATTCTTTTATTCAAGCACATTGGGCTGGAAGAATACAGAGGCTCTCTTTTTATGACTGTAGGTTCAAAGTTGTGGAACACATTACCACAAGAGTTGCATTGCATTCATTTTCTACTTTACTTTTGTCAACAGACATTTATTTTGTCAATAGGCTTTTTCCAGAGTATGATATACATTCTAAAAAATGTGGAAGGGGGGTTGTTTTGTTTCATTCATTCAATTTAGTTTTGATGATGTGTGAGTCTCCATAGATATTCAGCTGGCGGCGGCCAGCGTTTTTTTAAGCACTGGTCGTTGCCAGCTAAGTGGCATTAATGTACAGGAGGTGAGTCGTTTTCAAATGAAGGAAAACTCCAGAAGGAGAGGACATAGGTTGAAGTTAAGAGGTGATAGGCTCAGGAGTAATGTAAGAAAATACTTCTTTATAGAAAGGATGGTAGATGAAGATGAAGTCTGTTTCTGAATTTAAGATAGCATGGGATAGATATGTGGGATCTCTTAGGGAGAGGAGGAGATAGCAGATGTTGTGGATGGGTCATTCAGCCTTTATCTGCCTTCATGTTTCTATGAACCAGCGGGAGCTAGCCTGTAGCCCAGATAAGCGTTGCAAAAAGACTCTTCCCTGACGAAGCAGGGATGTAACTTGATCCCACGAAACGTAGGCCATGTTGGACTAAGAGTAGCAAGCAACGGTCCTGGTTCTTAAAGAGCATAAGAACAAAGCTAAATACTTTAAGCTCTATGTGATTTAAAAGTTTACAGCACTTTTTGGAATGGCACTTTATGAAATGGCACTTTAAGCACTAGTATACTTTAGCACTAGTGCACTGTCTGTCAGTCCAGAGTTTCTGAAATGAACTGTGAGGTTTAATTAGCTTTTAGTATGAATGAAGTATACAGTCTCTCTAGTATTAAATAGTAGTGAAGAGTATTAAGCAGTAATCTTAATGAAAAGCAGTGAAGAAATAAAATTATATTTAATGTTTGAAAGATGGTAGGGGGGATGGGTTCAAGCCAGTGATGTGAATGTGAGTAAGAGAAAAGAAGTGCCTTTTTCTTTGAAAGAAACCTGAATGGGTAAAAATCTAATACTAAATATTCTGAGGCTTTTTCCTGTCTATAAATAGAGAGAAAAAAAGAAGAAAAGAGAGAGAAAAAGGAATTACCTCCAGCATCATTTTGGTGGTTCTATATATTATATTCAAGTGATAGGTAACCATCAGGTTTTTTTCTACTTTTGTTATATACAGAATGAGCCATGTGTGGCAACTGGCATTGTATATTGGAACATAATTCCAGGTAGCCAGGTCACTTGGAGCTTATGTGGGCCCGACTGATATTCTGCCAGGCCTACATAAGAGTTATGCAGGCCCCGGCTGAATATAAGCCCTTGCTCCTTCCCAGCACCATCTTCTGGCCCACCACTGACTGGTCCACTTTTTGGGAGGCTGTTCAGAATCAATATACAGAGGCACTACCCGCCTTAGTGTATTGGTGTTTAGCCGCTGATCATTGATTTTAGTGGGTCACCGCATCTCTGGTTAGCTTAAATCGCTCTGAATATTAGGCCCATTCTGTTTTGTTTTACGAATGTTGCATTTTATTAAGTCTGGGGTCCTACTATCAAACAGCAGCAAAAAGTTGCCTTAGCATACCCTTATGTGTGTCATTCCCACACGCTAAGGGGTAAAATGGCTGATTTTCTGAATTTTTCAATAATTGCCATGCTTACTTATGTACAAGAAATACAGTTTGTTTTAAGAATAATTGGAGTTGCAGAATATATTTGCAATCAAATGGACTATAGTACCCTGAATGTTTATGGAGAAGCATTCCTGAGAAGGGACAAGTGCAGTTTTAATGGAGAGTAGATGCAGGTTATAGAACCTCTTTTTATAACTTTCTGCACTGGTATTTTCTTTTCTTTTTTTTTTTATTTGCAGATTTATCAATTTACATCAACCAAGTAAATGTACATAGATAGGGAATAAAAACTTATGTATACAACATAAATCATGAATAATCAACAAAGAAATCCCATCGAGCCCACATTTTAGAGAGAGAAAAATCTTAATAAAATAGTAAGGAAATCAAAAAAGGGTATGTACACCCTTTACTTTAAGAAAGGTTTAAACATTTATGAACTCCTATTTTCAGTGAAATGTCACAACTTTCAATTCAAGCATCATAACAAAAAAAAAGAATCAATGTTCAAGGAAATGTTCCAATTGAAGCGGATCGAAAAACACATAATCCTTATTTTAAGCTGTTACTAAACATTTACATGGGTATTTCAGAAAGAAAGTGGCTCCAGATTCCACAACCCTAGACTTAAGCGTCAAAAAGGCCTTTTGTCTGAGTTGTGTCGATCTCGCCACATCTGGGAATATTTGTATTCTAGCGCTGCAGAACATTGCTTGCTTATTCTGAAAATATAATTTCATTATCAATGCCTTATCATTTTCATTGATACATGAAACTAAAAGAGTAGACCTGATTTGTATTGTATCCTCTGAATCTTCCCAAAATTCTGTCAAATTTACATCAATAGAAGCCAATTGGTCTAGTCCTTGCTCGACTGTAATTTTTTTTCTTTTTTGGAATATAATAAAGTGATGAAATAGGCATTGATTGCACTGGTATTTTCTAACTACGTGATGATATCTATGAGAACTTCTTCCCCTTAGCTTATCCAATAATAGTAAGACATAAGTGCCAATTGTATCTTTTATACCAGAGGATGCTGTCTGCCCCATTTGACTGAAAGGTCCATTAGACAGGTAAAGCATGGAGAGTAATTTCATATTGCTATATATTTATTCAGTAAGAGATACTATTGACTGTGCCCTATATCTTGATGTGCCCTATATCATGATATGACCATGTTTTTGGTGGAAGCCTGAATCAGAGATAGATTTCAAACGCTCCAAATACCGCCGCACGCCTCTTATGCTTCGTAAAGTACGGGACCATGTCTCCTCCATCTTTTTCAAAAATTGCATTGGCTTCCTGTCTATTTTAGAATACAATTTAAAATACTCATTCTAATTTATACAACAGTTCACGGAGGACGCCTAGAATCTTTGGCCTAATTAACAATCCCCTACACCCATTCTCAGAGGAAGGGCTATGGCTCACTGGTTGAGCTGCTATCTTTCCTCCCAGGGGCTGTGAGATCAAATCCCAGTGCTGCTCCTTGTTACCATGGGCAGGTTACCTACTCCTCCATTGCCCATCACTTTGAATGTCAGCTTTAAAGTGACAAAAAGGCAGTATGCAAGCCTCCATTCCCCTTCCTTTTTTGGTGTTTAAGGCCTATAAATCACCCTGCTTAACACTAAAAAAGCCTACTATGAAGCTATACAGAAGAGTGATTTTAATTTTTTTGGCATTTTTCCTTTGAGCATTAGGTCTGAACCATCTTTACAAAAATGTTAAATTTACCTTAAGACTCACTTTTTTGTTGAGGCATTTTCCTAGAATGGCTCTAATTTCCAAGTGGGAGGAGTATTAAACACTTTTGATTATATAAAGAGGATGAGCTGAATATTGAGAGTGCAGGAGGCAGCCCGGGTACCTCCTATGATGATCCTGGATTTTCAATGCTGGGGCCATATCTGGCCACCAGTATTGAAGAGTCAACTTTGTAACTTTGTAACCCGTCCTGGGCTCCTTTGGGAGGACGGGCTAAAAAATTGAATGAATGAATAAATAAATAAACTATGATTGAAGATAAGCTGCGACAAATGGGGCCCAAAACAAAAACTGGCTGAAACAGGGTGTCATTAGGAGCAGCACACATTTGTTCATGTCCAGTCTAGATGAAATTTGAAGAGGGCTGACAATGGCAAATAGAGTCAGAAGACAAAAAAAGAAAAAAAAAAGTATTGACCAATTGTTCCTCTCAGCTCCTCCAAAAGCATACGAGCAAAGAGCATCATATTTAAAAAGATAATGAAACAAAGCCTGTGAAGAATAGATTCATAATGATATCATGAAATGTGATTGAACTTGCATAAATTATTCATATTACTGCTTTAGTTCATTGCATTTCACAGTTCAGAGTGTGCAGGCAGCCCAAAAAGCTATCAGAATATTAAGAATTGCTAGGAAAAGAATAGAACATAACAGAGAATACTACATCTCTAAAGACCAAATATCGAGCATTGTGTGCAGTTCTAGTTGCTGCATTTCTAAAATGATACAGCCAAATTAGAAAGGGCACTGAGAAAGATGACCAGAATGATAAAAGGGGATGGTATAACTCCCCTATGAAGAAAGGCCAAAGAGGCTAGGACAGGGGTAGGCAATTCCAGTCCTCGAGAGCCAGAGCCAGGTCAAGTTTTCAGGATATCCACAATAAATATGCATGAGATAGATTTGCATCTCAAGGAGGCAGTGCATGCAAATCCATCTCATACATATTCATTGTGGAGTTCCTGAAAACCTGACCTGGCTCCGGCTCTCGAGGACCGGAATTGCCTACCCCTGGACTAGGGCTCTTCTTTTTGGAGAAGAGACTACTTAGGACATGGCTACTCAATTCCAGTCTTTGAGGTCCACAGGCAGTCCAGGTTTTCAGGATATCCACAATGAATATGCATAAGAGAGATTTGCATACCAGGGAGGCAGTGCATGCAAATCTCTGTCGCTCATGCATATTCATTATGGATATCCTGAAAACCTGGCCTGCCTGTGGCCCTTGAGAATTGGAACTGAATAGGCCTGACTTAGGAGTATATGATAGACAGTTATAAAATCATGACTGGAGTAGAGTGGTTAAGTACAAAATCAGTTGTTTACGTAAGACTTGGGACAGTTCATGAAAGACTCCTTTTGCAAAGTCGCATTCAGTGGTGTAGCGAGGGAGGTTGGTACACTGCATCGCTGTGCCATGCAACTTCCCCATGCTCTTCTCTGCCACTTTAGCGCCACCCTGGCCCCCGCATACCTCTTGAAATGTTTGCTGGCCTGCAACCAGGAAGTGACAAAAGGGAGCCGAGGCCAGCACGAGTAGCAAGTGGATGATGCTGCTCACGCCGGTGAACATTTAAAGAGGTACATGGGGGCAGAGAGGAGGAGAGGTGTCGTCACCCCCTCCCCCCATGAAGATGGTGCCCAGGGCGGTTCACCCACCCGCACCTCTCCTTACTATGCTACTGGTCATACTAGTGATTCCAGCACAGCAAATGTGATGAAGCCCATTCAGTACCTTTAGGCTTCATCGCACATGCTGCACAGGAATCAGCGTGGTTTTGTAAAAGGAACCCAAAGTTACTAAGTAGCACATTTAAAAACAAGGGGGAAAAATACAGTCAAACCTCGGTTTGCGAGTAACCCGGTTTGCGAGTGTTTTGCAAGACGAGCAAAACATTATCGCAAAACTTGTCTCGCAAACCAAGTGTTGACTCGATTTGAGAGCACCCCCCCCCCCCGAGAACCGGCATTGCTCCCCCTACTCGCAAAGGCCCCCCCCCACGCAAACCGGCACCCCCCACCCGAACAACTTAAAACTTACCCCCTGTCTGGCACCGGCACGCAGCCCACAGGACGTTTCGGTGCCACTTGAAGAACTTCTTGCCTCTGCCAGGCCTTGAGCATGCATCTGCGCATGCTCAAGGCCTTCTAATTCTCCCTCTCGCCGAGATTCAAAGCGAGTTTCCATTATTTCCTATGGGGAAACTTGCTTTGATATACGAGTATTTTGGTTTACGAGCATGCTTCTGGAACGAATTATGCTCGTAAACCAAGGTTTTACTGTATATTTTTTTCACTCAACACACCATTAAGCTCTTGAATTCATTGCTGGTGGATGTAGTAAAAGGTAGCATAGTTGGACTTTAAAAAGTCTGGACAAGTTCTGGAGGAAAAGTCCATAAACCACTATTGAGGCAGACCTTGGGAAAGTCACTGCTTATCCTGCCTGATAAGTAGGCAAATATTTAACTGTTACATTCCCAGGTCTTTCATTAGTGACAGAAAATGTGCTGCTGACTTACTCTATATAGAGAACTTTCAAAGTGCCAATTAAAATCTCAGTTTCAAAGATTTACCATATTGTGGATCAATTCTTCAGCTTTCCCAGTTCACTCAGGGGGTGTGATAGGCTCTTAAGCAGTAGATTTGTAAAATGCCTTCTAAGTCTATTAATAGACAATCAGTCCCTGATGGATTTTAAAAAAAAGTGCCTTTGTCAATATTTGCTCTTACTATGACTGCCATCCCTCCTCCTTTCTTATTGTACTCTCAGGGTTGATATTCCACTCTAGAACCATCTGAAAGCAACTCTTGCCACCCTAGATTTTTCATGTATAACAGGATTACAATAAGGGTCATGTTTCTTCCCTTTTCATTAGATTTCTTCCAGGGAGGGTGAGTGGTTGGGGGGAGGGAAATGTACTTTGAGGAGTTAAATTATTTAATTATAATATTGAAATCACATCATATGTTTTATTGTATTAATAATTGAGATGATGATGGGAGTAAATGACTGTTTAATGTAATAATTGTACAGTTATTAGTGCGTTCTATGCAGTATTTTATGATTTACCAATTGTATTGCACTATCAAAGTTTGAAAATCAATAAAGTTTTAAACAAAAAAAAGGATTATGTCACACAAAATAAATTCAGTGGTTCTCAATATTAAATTGTGAATAAGTATTTTATCTACCAATGATCTAGTATTACAGCATTTCTCCTTGATTAAAATCTAAATTTTGTTATTTAATTGGTACCCGGTTATTTTCTAACATTTTGGTTTGCCCTGTTTCATAATAAGTACTAATCTCTTCCATTATGGCTTCTAATGAGTAAACAAAATGTCACAACTCACGTTCTGGAAAAAAAAAAAATATATATATATATATATATGTTCAGTGACATTCACACAACCCTTATAAAAACTCAACCATTCTTACAAATACCATAATTAATAAAATTAGTATATAGTAAATATCACCGACTACTTCCTCTACAATCTAACAACCCAGGGCAGTTTAAGGAATATTATTAAATAGATATTGTTATTTACTTACAGCATTGATGTATATATGAGCTACTTACAGCATTGTATATTGTATAATTTACTAACAAAATAAAAGAGCATTAGCCACACCTAGAAGTATCCCAATAAATGAAATCCTTAAGCTCATCGGCTAAAAAAAACCTGTCTGTTAGACAACCTCCAGCCGATGAGCTTAAGGATTTCATTTATTGGGATACTTCTAGGTGTGGCTAATGCTCTTTTATTTTGTTAGTAAATTATACAATATACAATGCTGTAAGTAGCTCATATATACATCAATTCCTTATTACACTTTCCTTTACCTGTTCTTTCATACAGTGGGACTATTTCTTTATTTCATTTTCTATCCTGTTCTCCCCAATGATCTCAGAATGGGTTACAAGTTGAACATACATAATATATAGTCAAGACGGTTTATAGCGTAAACATATATAATCCTCCAGTCAGTTAGACGCTATTTAAATATACAATTCTAATGTACAATGTCTTAATTGTTTAAGTCGGTGCACTTATCTTTGTCCCGGCAATGGTAGAAAAAACAACCGGTCCCAGTAAATGCAAGGATTTATTTTAAGCTTTGCATTATGATTCTTTATATTCTATATGACCAGGTGCTATATTATTTAGTGGAATTGATTTCATTACTAGCAGGAAGACTAAGTCATATTTATGGAAGCACTTCTATCTTCAATTTCCCTCACCAAAGACATTTACCGTATTTTTCGTTCTATAAGACACACCTGACCATACGACGCACCCACCTGTAGAGGAGGAAAAAACAAGAAAAAAAAATTCTGAACTAAATGGTGTGCCCTTTACCCTTTCCCCCCTCTGGTGGTCTACTGGTATGCCGGGACAGATCACAGGTCACGTCTATTGGTAGGCAAATGTAGTGGGAGACAGCCCTAGTCAGCCAGCCAGTCCCAAGCCATCCAGCTAGCCCCAAGGCAACCAACCAGCCCCAATGCAAACTCAACAGAAATTTTCCTTCCCTGAACACAGTCAAA
This sequence comes from Geotrypetes seraphini, assembly GCF_902459505.1. Taxonomy (NCBI): domain Eukaryota; kingdom Metazoa; phylum Chordata; class Amphibia; order Gymnophiona; family Dermophiidae; genus Geotrypetes; species Geotrypetes seraphini. The sequence goes on from NC_047086.1 coordinate 120,087,338, forward strand.
GAATTTGTTCAATAGTAGGGGAGTACTCAAGCACCCATAGCGCTGGCTCCTATGCACTGTTATCTCTCTCTCTCTCTGTTTATGAATCTTTTGGTAATGCAAATACTTAACATTAAATAAATATTTGAAATTAAAAGAAGCTCCCCCTCCAAGGCTTTTAAACAGGAGATCCAGAGGCTGCACTCATGTAAAGTCAGCACGCACCCTGACTCCCAGTAGTGCGTGAGATCAAAAAAAGGCCCCGCCCCTATCATCTTTCTTGGCCTTATCGGCAGGGATGTTCTGGGCCCGGAGCCACTGGTCCAGGATATAGAACATCTCCCCACACAGGTTAATGAAGAGCAGCGGCAGGATGCGCATCAACATGGTGCTCCATTCGCTGGACCTGTGGAAGAGTTTCTGCATGCGGCTCACGCAGCTGACCAGGTGCTGCTACCAGTGCAAATTCCACCCCAATCCCGGCTACCTTTACTGCCTCCCCACCAGCTGCAGCCTGGTTGCTAGGTCACCGCGGGTGTGAGGAAGTGACGGGAGAAGTGGACCAATTGGAGGGCCGGAGAGAGGGCGAAAAGCCAACTAATCAACTTCCTCGATGTTAGAGAGTCAGAAGGGAGAGAAGTAGATCGGAAGAGAGTAGGGGAACTAAGGCAGGAGCGCGTAAAGTGTGCTGGACCGCCAGGATGTGAAAAAAAAGTACTTTTTAAAAAATATATATTTGCTCCTTAAGGCGCACTCTTATTTTCACCCCCTTTTTGGGGGTGGAAAAAGTGCGTCTTATGGAGCGAAAAATATGGTAGATCATTTGTTCAATGGAAGGCATTCTTCTTTTATCAGGCTCTTTTAATTTGGAATGATCTCCCTATTTTACTAAGATCAGTAGGTCAATATACTGTTTTTAGAAAATTTTTAAAGACATTCTTGTTTAAAAAATTTTTATCTTGAAATTTATCATCTTCTATTAATGTTCTATTTGAATATTTGTCACTGCATTATGTTTAATTGGGATTGTTCCCAGTAATAGAAATATATTGTTATCCACCATGAACTCTTAAGGGCTTTGGTAGAATATAAGTCAGAATGTAATGTAATGTAAAACCTTTAAAAAACTGATATCATGTTCACTATCCTTCTGTCTTCTGGTACCATACTGGATTAAAAAAATTAATTATTAATTACTAACAATATCCCTGCAAGCTCATTGTTCATTTCTATCAGATCTCTGAGATGTATACCATCTGTTCCAGGTGATTTGCTATTCTTCAATTTTTCAAATTGCTCCAGAGAGATATGATAGAGGTCTATAAAATACTGAGTGGAGTGAAAAGAGTAGATGTGAATTTCTTGTTTACTATTTCCAAAATTACTAGGACTAGAGAACATACAATGAAGCTACTAAATAGTAGATTTAAAACAAACCAGAAAAAAATATTTATTTACTCAATGTATAATTAAACTTGCCAGATAATGTGGTGAAATCAGTTAGCATAGCAGGGTTTAAAAAAGGTTTGGCTAATTTCCTAAAAGAGAATTCCACAAGCCATTATTGAAATGGCTTGGGAAAATCCACTGCTTTTTCCTAGGATAAGCAGTATATAATCTGTTTTACTCCTTCGGATCTTGCCAGATACCTGTGACCTGGGTTGGCCACTGTTAGAAACAGGATAGCAGGGTTGATGGAACTTTATACTTTCCCAGTATAGCAATTTTTATGTTCTTATGTCTGCCAAGACCTGCCTCTAATGAATCCATATTACTCGGTTAATGTAATCCACTGGATTCCAGAAACTGCACTATTCTCTGTTTCAAAAGGATTTCCATTAATTACCACATGAAGTCTTGGCAGCCATCTTTAAAATCTTTGGGATGACTGCAGTGGCTAAACAGTGGCAAGAAATGTGTTACGTAGTCAGTCATCTCTAGTGAAAACAACATTCTGACAAGCAAATTTTGTGCGACTTGTAGTGCATTCAGCACAGTTATGGGAAAACGCAAAAGCACTAAATTACAATAATCTAAGCACCACAAAACAATGGACTGTAGGATTATTTTGAAAGTACCAAAACTCGGGTATGGCCTTAGTTCTGAAGTCTACTAGCACACCCAGATATTTCACCTCTTCAGAGAGGTTTGCAGGGAATAGGTTTATAGTGGAATTGAATTCGGAATACCTTCTATTTGCGCCCTTCAAAAACATATTATCTTTGTTTTTTAGATGTTCAGTTTCAGTCGACTACAATCCGTCCAATTTTTCACTTCCACCATTAGCACCTATAACCAGCCCACTGCCTCTCCTAGATTACCCTCAACAGGGAGCAAAAGCTGGACATCATCGGCATAAAGATCTTTATCTACCATCATCAACTTGTGACCCATCAAATGCGCACACGTCAATTGTGCCCCACCAAATGTACCCTGCCAATTGCGCGCACATGAAATGCACGCGCAACAATTGCACCCTGACAAATGTGCTCCATACAGCGGATACTATTTTGTCTTCTTGAGGGTTACAAAGTAACCCCCTTTTTTGAGGGTGGGGAGGGGGAACCCCATCCCCACACACTACACTTAAAATATTCACTTGGTATCTAGTGTTAGGGTAAGGTTTAGATGAGGATTATGGGAACCCTTTTTGGGTTCCCATAATCCTCATCTAAACCTTACCCTAACACTAGTATAATTGATGGGGCGCCGTTCCCTCTAAGCTGAGCAGGTGTCCTCCAGCTGCATTGCTACCACTAGGGGGTGGAATATTTTCAGTCGCTAAGGACAGGTATGTTCCCTGGAGTCCTGCAGAACTTGCCTGTCCCTCACAATTGAAAAATGTGACAGTAAAACAGCACCCTCTATTGGTGAGACTGTGGGTGGAGGACTCCTGCTCAGCTTAGAGGGAACAGTGCCAAGTTGTCGGTGCACGGATTTGACAGGGCGTGATTGATGGGGCAAAATTGTCGTGCGCACATTTGTCGGTGTACCTCATCTACTATGTTACTGTGGAAACTGAGATACAGTCAAGTACAGTGGGCATTTCTCTATCCCCAGAGGACTTAGAATCTCCATGGCAATGGAGGATTAAGTGACTTGCATATAGTAACAAGGAATATCAGCAGAATCAAAAGACCAGCAAACCCCCCCCCCACACACACACACACACACACTGGTTCTCAACCCAATGTTCTACTCTAGACCTATTCCTTCAATTTCTCAGAGTTCTCAGAGGAATACCCTCTTTTGTCTATCATTCATTCAGTTTGGGTGCCTCATATAAAACAGTATGAGAAACTTTGCTAAAACCCAAGTAAAACACGTGAAACACATGCCCTGATCTAATTCCCAGGTCACATTTCTCTCCCATCCACTCTCATATTATGCAACAGATTCAAGATTTTAGCTAAGCAAACTGCCTTTTCTTTTTTTAGCACAGGTGAAAGTACTGCAGGCCAGTAACCTCTGTGTTAGCTATTTAATGCAACTTACTGAAAGGGCCCTTTAGATTGTCAATCCTACAGAGATAGGTGGATATCTAGTGTACCTGAATGTAACTCAGCTACTATTGGAAAAAGCATGAGCTAAATTAAAATTGAAATTCATTATAATCTCCATTAGTTTTTTTCACTATTGAGATTAAACTAACTGGCCTGTAGGTTCTAACTTCTGCTGAGAACACATTTCCCCTTCCTCAATCTCAGGGGACCTCTTCCTGTCTACAAATGTATTGAACAAATCAGATACACTAAAAAGATTTAACCCCCCTCTCCCCTCCCCCCATTTTTCTTCTGTAATAAAGATTCTTATGGACAGATGTTAAGCCCGAGATGGTCAGTGCTTTTTAAAATGCTGGATATTCAGTACCAGTATTTGGATACCAGCCATAACCAATTATCTAGTTTCATTGCCAATTACTAATTAGTTTCATTGCCAATTGCTAATCAGAAGTGCTATCTGATTAGTGACAATTTTCAGACTGGTAACTTGATTAAAGTCTCTAGTCATGGTACGTGGGCTTGTCATGCCACTGGGGCTTGCGCACATCTGTGAAGCTGAAAGCTACGCCATCGGTAGTTTCACTACCTGCAGGGCCTCCTAAGATGGACAGGTTTCAGTGGAGATGTCAGACTAAAGATGTACCACCGATCTGGGCAGCAGCAGGTGGGCAGTGTTGGAGGCGGAGGATTGCGTTTGATGCGACAACGGCAACAATATCAAATTTATATCGCGCAGAAGAAAGGCCTAGCAATCTACTTCAGTATTCTGCCTCGAAAACTTGATGCTGTTCATCAAGTCACTAGAACTCAAACACCTAACAAACCAAGTAAGAACGACTCTTTTGCTGCTGAATATTCCACTGACATCCAGTTAGAAACAAACAAAACAAAACTGCAGACTGTGTACAAGATGCAGGCAAATTTTAATATGACAAGAACACAATATATAAAACCTTTTTACCAATAAAGGGACCCGACACGGTCCGTGTTTCGGACAAACCTTCGTCAGGGGTCCATGGTAAAATAGGGGGGCTAAAAAAAGCCACAAAAAATGAAGAATATCGACGGGATGCCTGTGTGTGTCAAGTTCGCCAAAAAAGCCAACAGCAGTAAAGCATAACCTAGGGGTGTCAAACTCAATCACATGTTTTGAGCCAATGTTTGCAACCCATTATTGGGTTCGATACTGTTGACTAATACAAAGATATGTGAACTATCACAGTCCTTTGTATTATCCATTACTTACAGTGTTTCACTACTGACACAATATTTGGGGTTATACTGGACTCTTTGCAGCCATTTTTCATTTTCAATTTTTGTTCTTTTTGTCATCGCAGAGATGGAAATGAGAAAAAGTCTTTTACTGCCTTCTGTTATGGTTATACTTTTAGGCAACTTTGTGTGATGAGATCCAGTTGTAGACATTTTACTATGCCCCTCGGCAATCTGTTCAGATTAATGAAAGATGTCCTTTGTAACCATATTCTCATATCCTGGAGTTACCTATTGTAGTCTTCAGAGCACAAAACTGAAAGACAGAGCTTAATGTTTTGGTTTTCCCTACTCGTGTTGATGCTTTTGAACAGACTGTAATTATAAGAAAATGCACCTGGCAGGGAAAATGACTGTTAACATTAAATTGATTTATTAGAAAGATATAATGTCATTTAAAAAAAAAATTCAGATATTATAATTCTGTGATTATACAATGCAGAATAAGGCAACATGCAATATCCCTAAGTCCTTGTAGGACTTTCATAATTGGAAACTAAATATTATACCTGTATATCGTTTTAGCAATGAATGAACATATATTTTTTTGTGGATAAGTAGGACTGAGTCAGGCACACAAGTGGGTCTGTCATTGGATGGCACTGCTTCCCAGACCTCTAATATTAGTGTGTAGTTTTGAATTTACATGGTATCCTCAGCTTTTCAGCTTTGTCTGGTATATTACCACTGCAGAGACAAAGTCACAAAGGTAGCCCCAGTTATAACAGAGATGTGGTTTAGAGAATGACACGGTGACAAAATTCATCACCGTTCCCGTCCCCGCGGATAACCGCGGGAAATAATCCCATGTCATTTTCTAGTGTCTATTTCAACCTCAGTCCTTCTACACCAGCATTCTTCAAAGCAAAGTTTGTGGGTCAGTGGTTGTGGCCATTCATACTCTGATTCTTCCCTCTCTCTTTAAAGAATGACATGAAGATGGTTTCCCGTGGTTATCCGCGGGGACGGGAACGGTGATGAATTTTGTCACCGTGTCATTCTCTAATGTGGTTAGAGCAGCTACTTCATCACCCTGAGGTTGTGAGTTTGATTCCCACTGCAGCAAATTGTGACTCTGAGCAATTCGCCTACTTCATTGCCCCATGTAAATCACAAAGGAAAAATAGTATATCAAGTCCCTTCCCCCCTTTACCGCCTATAATTTCTTTGAGCTATCAACATAACCCTGCAGTTTTCCAGATCATGTCTGAGACTCCAGCAGACAAAAAAGAATGGATATGTCTTCAAGGTGGACATTTCCCACACAAAGGGGACTCTCCTGAAGGGACAGCATTCTTGAAAATAAAAACTTAACAGCAGTACTTCAAGATCCAATAGTATCAATCTTCAATGGTATACTGAAAAAAGTATGACAGAAAGGTCTGAAAGGTCCGAATGGAGAAGAGCATTTTAAGGACTCCTTTCTAGAGGTCTGCACGGGAACGGGGATAGCGGGAGTCCCACGGGAATCCCCCCTATTCCATGGGATTCCCACGGGGAATCCCCCCTATTCCATGGGATTCCCACGGGGACCCCCCCCCCCCTCTGGCCCATGGGACTCCCACGGGGACTCCCCTCTGGCCAACGGGACTCCCACGGGGATGGAAGGCTTTGGAAGCAGGGTTCATCCATATAATATAATGGACACATCAGCCTTATTAAAAGAGGGGGGTTTATAAGTTAATTACCTGAACAGAAAACAAAAAGGGTTCCACCAAAGAGATTCCACAAGGAAAACAGCAGCGCAAACACAAAAGAACCTGTGGAATTGATGAACCTGTCAGAAGTAATTGCTGCTTTTTATGGGGACGGGCGGGGATGGAGGTAACTACTTACGGGGATGGGTGGGGACGGAGAGAATCCTGGCGGGGATGGGTGGGGACGGAGAGGATCCTGGCGGGGACGGGCGGGGATGGGTGGGATTTCTGTCCCCATGCAACTCTCTACTCCTTTGATCTATTTATTTAGAGCAGCGTCTTGCAAACTTTTCCAAGCCACGGCACACTAAACTTGGGGCTGCAGCTTAAGGTTCTGCGCACATGTACAGACGTCGGAATGATGATGTCGTGCACATGTGTGACATCATCACGTCGACATCCGCGCATGCATGGAGGACCTCACGATGGGGCCCTGAGCTTGTTAACCCTAAAATGATTACGCCGGTGGGGGAGCTACGGAGAGCAGGACAGACGCCTGCGAGGAGGAGAGGCGCTGACGCCGGCTGACTCACCTACATGACGTGCCTCTTGCAGCACACAGTTTGTGAAACACTGATTTAGAGATTCTCCATTCGGTCAAACCTTCTCTTTGCAAGATAGAATAGGATCTTAACAAATGGCTTTCTCAGTGCAACTAGTTCCTTCTCACTTTGCACTTTCTTAATTCAGTGGCTTTGCACATGACCAACAGAGCCTTCCATCTACACATACTAAGCACCATGGCTGAATGCATACCTTCTGAGCAGAGATCCAGGCCTATGCTGAATCACTGCAGGCTTCCACTGGGCAGTCACTATAAGCCTCCTCTACAGTTTGATGAAACCATTCCTTCTTTTTCTTTATATTTTATTATACATTTTGTAACATAACCACCCCAAAGAATTAACAACTGTCACAATATACAAAAACAAAGACCATGCCCCCCCTCCCATCCCCATCACAGCCAAATAAAACAGAATAATGTTAATTTGAAATACGAAAATAAATTAGTGGAAGACAAGTACCATACAATACAATTTTTATTTGTATACCGCCAATACCTCTTCGAAGAACTAGGTGATCTAGCCAGATATACAGCAAATATAAAGAAATAAAGCTAGTATAGAGTCTCTGAACTTATTGTAGGCTCATGCAAAGCAGTCCACTCTGCCAACTTTTTTCTTTATTCAATTTTCTTTACTATTCTCTCAGGGGAGCTCAGAATGACTGTAGTCAGGTACTTAAGCATTTTTCCAAGTCTGTCCCAGTGGGCTCACAATCTATCTAATGTACCTGGGGCAATGGGGGGGGGGGGGGGGATTAAGTGACTTGCCCATCGTCACAAGGGTTTAAACCCACAACCTCAGGCTGCTGAGCTTGTAACTTTAACCATTGTGCCACACTCTCCCCACTCTTCAAAGAATTTCCAGTATTTTTGGAATGCAGAGATATGGTTATGATGATAAGCTGTTAAATCACAGTTCAAACATTAAGATTTTAGTTCAAGACAAAAATAAAAGTACTCCTTTTCCACACAGATTATCCAAGTACCTTCTTATTTGCTTAGGGGCTCACACCCTGGGATTCTCAACCCATTCTATCTATCCAGGATTCTGTGTTGGCCAGAAGAAGTCCTCTTCAGGCATTCCCTCATCCTTATGCCTGCTAACTGGGAAAAACTTCATTTATGGGGATTGAGCCTCACAACCGCTCTCCATCTTACAATGAGAGCACCTATCAGGAGGCTATCTTTCTTCCCCACCCCCCACCCCCACCCCCTAGGCTTTTCCCTCCCACTTCCTTCTTTCTGCAGAGCACAGACATTTCCTGTTTCTCAATTAAAAGAGCTTCTCTCTTAAAACTGTTCCCTTTACTTGGCTTATAAGGACCCCTATCTGCCCGCCCTTAAAAGGGCAAGACCACTTCCTCTGGAGTTGATCCTTACATGTGCTTAAAGAGTTTAGAGCTTCCCCCAGTGGTCTCCAACTAATAAGGCTTTGCCATTTCCCTTATCCAACCTACAATCATGGCTCTAGAGAAGAGAATGACATGGGGACAAATTTGCCCGGTATCTATCTCCATCTTGTCCCATCCCCGCAAATTCTGTCCCTGTCCCTGCCCCGTCCCACAAGCTCTGCCTCATCTGCATAAAGTGTTTGAGGCTTGTTCAGATGAGAACAGAGGTCCCTGTGTGGCTGTCACAAGTTGGTGCATAGAACTCTGGGGAGGAGGGAAGAAGACAGATGCCATTGCAAGAATGTCCTTGAGTGTTTCATCCAGCCCTCAGCTTGCAAAGAAATTTGCTGTCTGAGGAAAGGGAATTTTAAATTGGTAAATACCACAATAATACTCTTAAACTCTTAAATACACAATACACACACATATACTACAACTGTAATATATACAGTTGCCCTTTTCTAAAAAAAAAAAAAAAGTACAAAATATTATTGTATTTGAAAAAGGTATTTTAATGACACAGAATCAGATATGTAACTGCATTCCAGCCTAACTGAACTTTGTTTTACCTACTCTAGGATAAAACATGAGTAAGGATTTTGTACCATCAGCATATTTCAAGTGCCACCGGTTTTTCAAATGCTCTAAAAGAGTAATCAGTTTTAAATAATGGGATAACATGCACATTAGGATATACCTAGCTAGATTATTTATGGAGAAACAGCAGCAGCAATATTGTAAAACAATATGATGTTCCTAACCTAATTTGGAACATGCAGCAAATTGATTTTTATCTCTTTGGGGGCAGTTTCTTTTGAAATCAAACTTCACAAATGAAATATCGTTACTCAAGATGCAATCTGTCAAATTAGTTGGATCAGCTCCATGAGATAAGAGAGCCTGGGAAATGAATGTCAAAGTTATTTACTTTTCCAATTTTTTTCTTTAAAATTAAAATCATGTACTATAGTGTGGCCTTTATTCCAGCAAATAAATATTTATATTAATGTATATATTGCTCCTATTAAACAATCCAAAGTGATTTACAGTTTACTAATCACTAAGTAAGTACTAAGACATGCTCACTGCTGCTTGAAAATGGTGCTAGCAGGCCACACTTAGGAACCACATGCTAAATGCGAGCTTGGTGCGTACCATCCATATGCTAAAAAATACATCTTATTTTTTAACGCAGGGACATGTTCAAGGGTGGGAAATAGACATACACTATGTGCTTATTGGTTAGCACATGAGCATTGGCGCATGTTGACCAATTAGCACAGGATTAGTGGGGGAGACCTTAAGTAGGTAACAAAGTAACATAGTAAATGACGGCAGATAAAGACCTGAACCGTCCATCCAGTCTGCCCATTAGTTATTCTCATTAGAAATACATGATTAAGATAACTTATCTCTTCTTTGATATTTCTGGGCCATAGACTAAAGTTCACCTGGTAATATCTTAGATTCCACCTGCTGAAGTTGCCGTCCAAGCTCACTCCAGCCTGTCCTACCATCCTATTGTTTGCAGGATATCTACTATAAAGTCTGGCCAGTAATGTCCTCATATTCCAAGTTAGTGGAGTTCCCTTTCATGCCCACCCCAGCCCATCCTACACAGAATCACAATATATGGGACAAAGACCATGCAAGTCTGTCCAATACCGGCCTTAGTTCTTTAATTTATATCCTTCGTTTTCTAATTAGAGATCCTCTTTTTTTATTTCACACTTTTTAGAATTCCATCACCATTTTCTTCTCCACCACCGGTCCCAGTATAGATCCCTGTGGTACTCCACTGTTTACTCTCCTCCACTGAGATTATGGCTCACACACAAGAACATAAGAATAGCCTTACTGGGTCAGACCAATGGTCTATCTAGTCCAGTAACCCATCCTTACGGCCAATCTAGGTCACTAGTACATGGTAAAAAACAAAAGAGTAGGAACATTCCATGCTACCGATCCAGGGCAAGTAGTGGCTTCCCCCATGGTCTTTCTCAATAACAGACTATGAACTTTTCTTCCAGGAAATGGTCCAAACCTTAAAACCAGCTATGATATCTGCTCATACCACAACCTCTGGAAACTCGTTCCAGAGTGTAACTATTCTCTGAGTGAAAAAATATTTCCTTCTAGTGGTTTAAAAATATTTCCTTGTAACTTCATTGAGTGTCCCCTAGTCTTTGTAATTTTTGACAGGGTGAAAAATCGATCCACTTGTACCCATTCCACTCCACTCAGGATTTTGTAGACTTCAATCTTATTTCCACTCAACCATCTCTTTTCCAAACTGAAGAGCCCTAGTCTTTCCTCATATTAGAGGAGTTCCATCTTCTCTAACATCTTGGTCGCTCTTTTTTGAACCTTTTCTGAAGGGCCCTAGTCTTTCCTCATACAAGAGGAGCTCCATTCCCTTTATCATCTTAGTTGCTCTTCTTTGAACCTTTTCTAATGCCGCTATATCTTTTTTGAAATAAGGAGACTAGAACTGAATGCAATACTCCAGATGAGGTTGCACCATGGAGTGATACAGAAGTATTATAACATTCTTAGTCTTTTTAACCATTTCTTTTTTAATAATTCCTAGCATCTTTTTTTGCTTTTTGGCCGTCGCTGCACATTGGACAGAAGGTTTCATCGCATTGTCTACAATGACACCCAGATCTTTTTCTTCGGTGCTAAGCCCCAAGGTGGACCCTAGCATCTGGTAAATGTGATTTGGGTTATTCTTCCCAATGTGCATCACTTTGTATTTGTCCACATTAAATTTCATCTGTCACTTCAATACCCAGTCTTTCAATTTCCTAAGGTCTGCCTGCAGTTTTTTCCACAATCTGTATGCTTTTTAACAACTTTGAACAGTTTAGTGTCATCTGCAAATGTAATCAACTCATGTTGTTCCAATTTTCATATCATTTATAAATATGTTAAATAGCACCAGTCCCAATACAGATCCCTGTGGCATGCCTACTGATGCCTACTGAAAAGTAGACATGGGTAGCTACAGAGATTAGGCTTCCATCCAATGTCAGAGATGGCTTCTGGGTCAGCCACGTGTAGCGTGCAAGAGTCGCTACACATGTCCCTGCAAACAAGTGCCACTGAAGGCAGGAAGGAGAAACCCAGCTACAAGAAGGACAGTTGAGGCAACTGGAATCCCCAGCTGACCTGAAAGAATTCCCTCTGACGTCAGCTCTGACATTGGAGGGAAGCCTTCCGGGTCAGCTTTGGTAGAGGGGGGCCCTGTTTATAAATTAAATCCCCTGCAGTGGTGGTGGCAGCAGCGAACACGTTGGGTGTGAGGGTGGGGAACTGTTTGACCCGCAATAGGGAGGGAGGGTGGCTGCTGGACGCACGATCACGAGGGGCGCTGCTGACCCAGAGGGGGAGGGGAAGTGAGGCAACTCGCAGCAGATCCTTTACTGGACGATGAATGGCCTTGTCCCTGTACCTACGGCAACCAGTTGATTTCTTCCCCCATTCTGGTGGGTTACCCGGGTCTAGCTGAAGGTATCAGTCACCATGTCATTCTCTAATTTGTACTCACCCTCCATCCACCTCCCATGTAGCTGTTTCTAACTAGCTACCACCACCCAATGACAGGATCTATTGACCCACCCTGTTATGAAAGAAAGACTCCCAAGACCTAGCCTCAGACCAAGTGGTCTAATCATATGCTTTCTCTCAAAGAGACTTCTTTCTGGGATGCCTGGGCCCTCGTGATGGGATGTACACCCCATCACAATATCATAAATATATGTGCATAAAATGAGACAATATAACCCAGATTGTGGGTGCGATCTGACAGTTTTTCAAATTTTGCAGACTCTTCTTGTTTGCAAAGATCTAACAGCAAAGTCACATATTTCCTTTTTCTTTTCTTTTTTTTATGTCGAGGGAATTCATTAGAATGGGTAAAACATAAATCAATCAGAGATTAGTTTTCAAGAAACAAGATCTTCACCAGAAAGTTCCCAATACTTGTCAAGCTTATTGCATTACATTCTACGTCAGGGTCAATATTCAGCCAGTGCAAGCAGTGGCTTCCATTAAATGACAGCGCTGGCATTTAACTGAATCCATATACGGTACTCAGCATTACTGTCCATATGGTTAGCAGCACTGAATATACTGTACATATTGGCTGGTGAACATGCTGTAGGGTTACCAGATTTTACGACTGTTAAATCCGGACACCTTAGACCCGCCCGCCAGTCCCGCTCATCTCCACCCCAGTCCCACCCTAATTCCACCCCCCTCCCCCACCCACCCCTGTCTGCTTTGGCTGGGCAGGAGGCAATCCGCGCATGCGTGGATTGCCTCCTGCCCAACGCGATTGAGAGGAAGCTTTTCAAAACCCAGACAAAGTGCTGGGTTTTGGAAAGCCATCCGGACCCACGGACATGTCCTCAAAAGGAGGACATGTCCAGGGAAATCCGGACATCTGGTAAACCTAACATGCTGGCAACATCCTTGTAGTTTAGGCCTCATATTCAGCATACCTAGAGGTAGTTGCTGAATATCAGTGTTATCAGGGGCAGACTGACAGTGATTTGGGCTCCTGAGCAATAAGGATCATGGGCCTCTAACCACCTATCAAAAGTGATTAAATTCAATAGAGGCTAGGGGAACAACTTAAGGTTTGTGGGGCTCCCTGAAAACCTCCCTGAACCTGATCTACACACTTTCTTTGAGCGACCCTGGGCTCCTGGAGGACTTGGGTCCACTGTGGGTGGAACGCGCCCATAGAATCGGCATGCGGCAGGAAGGTGCACCTAGGCCACGTGTGGTCATCGTGCGGGTTCTGAACTTTGCCTAAAAGGTGGCCGTGCTGTGAGTGCTACGTGGGGGATGCCAGCTGACCTATGAATCTCGCCGAGTGCTTTGCTTCCAGAATTATTCCTCCGGGGTGGCCCAGCAGCAATGGCGGTTTAGCCCTATTTGTTCACGCCTCTTTGACCGCAAGATTCGCTTCGCATTACTGTACCCGGCAAAGCTCCATATCACCTATAACGGGACCACCCGATTCTATCAACGGGTTCAAACAAAGCGGGGACAAAAGCTCCATAAAGACCTTAGCCGGTGGAACATTCTAGGTGCTCTGAGTGGAATCCCAAGGTTGATAACGTGAGTGGTGTTCTAGGAGTGCTATGCTTGAGTGCTGTATCGGGCTTATTATACCCAGGTACAGTTACATAAAATTTGGGGTGTCCCTAAACCTCTTTATCTGAAGTGTGGCAGGGAGCCTAATACTTTTGTTCACTCTTTTTGGGATTGTTGGACTATTCATTCCTTTTGGGCGTCTATAACGCACTATCAACAATGCCTATTTTCATGCGCCCTCTCCGGTACTGTGGAGCAGTTGGTTCTTGACTTGCTGGGAGCTTTCCAAGGTTTGCACAAGGGAGGTCCTCTCTGGTTCCATAAGGTGTATCTCCTTGCTCGCAAATGTATTTTACAATCTTGGACTATATCTGACCCGCCGTCCTTTTGGGGGCTGGAGATCTTTGGTGCATACTTTGGCCTTATGGGAGGCCCGCCAGGCGATGGGCCACCTGTGCAGATGTAGTTGTTTTTTGCTCGTTTGGGGTGATTATTTGTCTTCCTTATCCCCTCGAAGTCATAGCCTCGTCCTGAATACTCTCTCTTAAGGAGTCTGCTGCATGTGGGGCTAATGCTCGGGATCAGGTGCTGCCTTTTTTTTTCTTTCTTTCTTTGGTGAACAGACTTTTATGATAGACCAGGGGGCCACAAGAGTCCGGGCCTCTAGAGTGTCTGAGACCTCTCGGTCGCCTTCTTTCCTTACCTATTGGGTAGGGGGAATGGGTTTCATTTTGGTTGGATGGGATGGGTTTGGGGGGTGGGAGTGGACTGTATTCTCTTTGAACGTTGAGATTTGTTGATTATTGTTCATTTTGGAATATGTTGGCTGTATTTGCTCTCTTTATTTACAATAAAAACAGATTTGAACATTAAAAAAAATAGTCCAATTAAAAGATTACCTTATTTCTGTTTTCTATCTATAAATATTTATCAGTACAGCTACAATACTACTTTATTCTAAAGCAAAAAAATTAAAATTAAAAAAATCTACCTTTTGTCATCTCTGGTTTCTGCTTTCCTCATCTTCTCTTTCCTCTCCGTTCCATTCAGCATCCACCTTCTTTCTCAGTCCCTTCCATTTTTCTCTTTCTATCTCCAATTTGAGGCTAAACCTGTTTCAATAACGAATAAGGGCCGGATTCTCTAAATGGTGCCTTTAGCAGTGGCCATTTAGAAAAGTGACGCCCCCTTATAAAAGTGGTGATAATCATATGTCAGTCATGCGAGGACGCTGTTTAGAGAATCGTGGCCACTTCTGGTGCAAGCCACAACTACTTTAGACATAGGTGTCGGTAGGCATCTCTATGGGCGGAAGTTGGAAGTCATAATTTTGTAGGCACTTGCAAACGCCTACATTTTTGAAAAAATTAGATTTTAATTGGTTTTAAACAATGTGGTCAATTACCATTCCATTTATCACCAATTAAGTTACCGCCACCTAACTTTTAGCGCATTAAAGAGAATTTGGGCCTAGGTGTCAAAAAGGTGTCCAAATTGATCAGATGCCCACTGGAGGCATGAAGGCATCGCCCCTCTTACTTCCCCATTGGTTACTGACCCTCACCCACTCCCCAAAGATGTGAATAAAACAGTTCATACCAGCCCGTATGACAGTTTCAGATATTATAGCCAATCTTATTAGAGCAGCAAGCAGGAGTAGTCTGGTGATTGGTGCAGTAGAGTGCAGAGAAGGGGGCCCAGGCAGTGTTATAGTAAGGGTGAGAGGCGCTCGTGGTGGTGGCACTCATCTCTCTCCCTCATCACGCCCCCTGCTCCTTCCCCGATTCCACATGCCACGTGCCCCCCCCCCTTCTCTTTCCTCGTACCTTTAGTTAAAGTTGTTGCTCACGGCAGTCAACAACATGCTCCTCGCGATCCTGTCGGCTCTCCCTCTGACATCACTTCCTCACTTGATGAGAGCAGGAGAGCCAACAGGGTCGCAATGAGCATGCTGTTGACCGCCACGAACAACAACTTCAACTAGATGTATGGGGGAAGGAAAGGGGGGGGCACAAGGCATGCGGGATCGGGGAAGGAGCGGGAGGACCATGAGGGAGAGAGATGGGTGCCACCACCACAAGCGCCTCTCACCCTTACTATGACACTGCCTGGGCCCCTTTCTCTGCATTCTACTGCACCAGCCACCAGACTACTCCTGCTTGCTGCTCTAATAAGATTGGCTATAATATCTGAAACTGTCATACGGGCTGGATTGGAGGGGAGGAATGGGAAGAGGTAGGGGTGGAGAGGAGGAGGGCTGCCAGCACCCCCACCAAAATGACGCCTCTGGGCCCAGTCCCATATCCTACTCTAACTAGTACACTTATGGTGGAAAGTGTGAACCCACTAAAACCCACCAAACACCTACTGTACTGAAGTATAAGTGACACCTAGAGACATAAGGGCTCTTGGGAAGGCATACAGTAGGTTTTGGATGAATTTTGCCAGGTACTTGTGGCCTGGATTGGCCACTGTGGAAACAGGATACTGGGCTCGATGGACCAATGGGCTGACCCAGTATGGCTATTCTTATGTTCTTAAGTTCTGTGGAGGGCTTACTATACAATGTAAGGGGGTTACGGTAAGATATGTACCTGGGACTTTTTATGTGAAGTTCACTACAGTCCCCGCGGGAACTCATTTTCCCATACTGTCCCGGTGAGTTCTTTCCTGTCCCTGCCCCATTCCTGCAAACTCCATCATCTGCACAAGCCTCAAACGCTTTAAAATCATAAGCGTTTGAGGTTTGTGCGGTTAAGACAGAACTTTCAGGAACGGGGCAGGGACAGCAACAAACCCCACGGGGACGGGATGGGGAGATTGAATTCCTGCAGGGACAGGGACAAATTTATCTCCGTAACATTCTCTACTCCACTGCTCTGATGGGATATCTGTGTGGCCGGTCCGCTAAGAATGCTTGCCTCTTCTACGTCCCGATGGTTGCTTTTGTGCATTTTTCATTTGGACTTTTCTTTCCCCCTAAAATGGTTCAAAATGATAGGTGCACTGATGATAAATGCATCTATGAAATGACTATTTTTTAAAAAAAAAAAAAAGATAGATGTTTTTCTTGTTTGAAGATGGTCATTTTCTCTACTGGATTTTTGGACGTTTTTCTCAAAACATCCAAAATTGGATTTAGATATCATATTGAAAATGTCTCTTCACCTCTCTCAAGCTATTTAATGTAATATATACTGTAAAATAAACTAATCTCTTATGACATAAACAATGCGTAAATATCCTCCTCTTTTACTAATGTGTAGCGCAGGTTTTAGCGCCGGCAGCGATGGTAACTGCTCTGACACTCATAGGAATTCTATGAGTGTTGGAGCAGTTACCACCGCTGCCTGCGCTAAAACCCACGCTATGCGTTAGTAAAAGAGGAGGTATTTTTGTTAATGTACATTTAAATGCAAATGTGATAAATGCATTTAGGAAATGGCTATAAAAAAAAAAAAGATAGATGTTTTCCTTGTTTGAAGATGGTCATTTTCTCTACTGGATTTTTGGACGTTTTTCTCAAAACATCCAAAATTGGATTTAGATATCATATTGATATAAATTCTTCATTTCAATTCCCTCAGCCACCAGTAGAAATTAGTATAGTACAGATATTTCCACATGTAAGGATTCAAGTGTACCTCTCGTAAAGATGATAATAAATCTCTAAATGTATTTCCATCTGAAAGCTCAATCATGTATTCTACAAAATCCTACAAAGTAGATTAAACTGAAATGTTGTGTTGCAAGCATTCACTGAAAAACCAAATTAGTAGTAATTATATTTTGGCTCGCTGTGGTGCTGCCAGCGTGACTTCTCAAAGGGAATGGGCATCGGTTTCACTAGGTGGCACCGTTCTGACACATTTACAGAACATTAAACCGTGCTAATATCATTTCACAGTGCTTGTGATCCAAGAGGAGGGGGGTTGCTTTTAGTATCACTCAGCTGTATGTGATCTGTGAATGTAAACTGTCTGCCCCCAATGGGTACAGCTGCGAGCTGAGTTTTGTCATCAAGGCTTGAAATTGGTAACAACAAGCATCTATGCACCTCACTGATCTGATGTGTAAATCTACTGCTATGAGGGGATAGAATCTTTATTATTTTATCTAAAATTGCATTTTATAGAAACAAAATTAGGATTGCACAGATGTTTCTTTATTATGATTTACAGACATATACAAAAGTCTGCTAAACATTCCCTATGGATCATTGATATGAAATGGTGGTAACCATTCCTTCGGTTCCTAATCTGTGCCAGTAAAAATAAACACACGTGGGGGCTATATTCAGAAACAAAGGGGGCCTTTTACTAAAATGTGCTAAACATTTACCCCCAGGTTCTATATAGGTTGCCAAGATGCACAAACTAAGTAGTTAATGAGCTGTCAACAATCAATAATTGATGTTTAATCGGCACTCATTTGCATTTAGAAAAACAAAAGAGGTGACCTGCGGTGCTCAATCTTTTTATTCACTCAAGACCTGACATGTACGTGTTTCGGCCATAAGGCCTGCCTCAGAGGTTCAATCAGCTGTGTGTAAGAACAGTTCCGTGTCTTACACACAGCTGATTGGACTCCTGAGGCAGGCCTTACAGCTGAAACATATGTCGGGTCTTGAGTGGATAAAAAGATTAAGTACCACAGGTCACCTCTTGAGTTTTTCTTTGTTCTACCTTGAGGAGGTAGAATCTCTTGTTTGGGTGTATTGTGCTCATTTGCATTTACACATGAATCTGCCCTACACCCTGGTTTTTAACATGCAACTTATATTTTATTGGTGTAATTTAAAAGGGGTGTGGCTATAGGAAGGGCATGGACAAATTAAGGGGCGTTCTCAAAATCTCAGTGCAATGTTACAGAACACTATCAAGCAGGCGCCCAACTACCATTTACAACAAGTTTCAGCAGGCCTAAACACTGGTGCACAAAATTAGGTGCAAGATCCACTCTAAGTTAACATTCTGCGAAGGATGCACGTCATTTATAGAATGCTAATTTTGAATGCCATTTATATCATTCCTCCCATAGGGCCTGATCCTATATATAGTACCCCCCAAAATCTAGAATGACGTACAGCACAATTCTGTACTAGAATGACAGCACAATTCTATAATAGGCACATGCCATATATAGAATTGCGCTTAGTGGCCATACATATCACCAACATTTAAGCCAAGAAAAAACCAAGCCCAAATCACTGCACCTAAGTACACTTAACTTTTAGGAATGCCCATGATTTGCCCATGTGCCTCCCCCTCACCACACCCCCTTTTAAGTTTTACACACCAGAAATGAGGTGCACTACTTTATAGAATGTACCAATTTTTGCTTATAATTTCTAATTAGTGCCAATTATGAGGTGTTAATTGTCAATTATCAGCTCTGATTGATATTGTTAAACAAGTTGTGCATGTAAATCGGCTGTGTGCACTGATTTGTGCATGCAATAAATGGCACTATATACAGAATTTGGGGTTAGTGTATGAATTTGCACAATAATTATCTTACAACCAGAGTAATCGTTACTATGCTGGCATGACAGTAAGCAATGTGTTATTTCCTGCTATTACTGCATAGCTTGTAATGGGACAGGAACTATGTATAACAGTTAGTATGCAAGCACTTACTGCAAGTGGACTGTGCTCCAGGGGAGAATTGGTACACAAAATCTAATCTAATCAGGATTTCTTTTTTAAAAAAATTATATAATTTTTACAATGTTTCATCACAAAATCAAAGATATGGAAATTAGCATATATAGAGAGAATATATAACCTTTACAAAAAACATCTAAATAAATTCCATCTAGCCCACATTAATGAGAGAAAAGTGTTTACTATCACAAGGAAATAATTAAAGAAATTAAATATCTTTATTCATTTTAAAGCTAACAATACGTGCAACATATTATAAAGACATTTTACACTTTAACAGCACTTAAATTCAATCAAATTATATTTCATAACAAATTCATGTCTCTTCCCCCCTTCTATATACCCAAAGCAATAGTCAATCAGGGACTTCCTAAGGCTCAGCCCTAAGGAAGTTCCTGATTGGCTGAGGCACCCCAGGCCCCTCCCAAGCTAGGAGCCTGAGCCAAGCAGGGCTTTAGGCTCCTCCCTGTGCATTACATGATGCAATGGGGTGGGGCCTAAGGCCCACATTAGCAGTGCATCATGAGGAGGGGCAGGAGCAGGAGGACTTTACATTTCCTTTTGTTCCCCGAAGACTTCACGGGAGACCTAAAGAGCAGGAGGGACTGAGCACCCTTCCTGCTCCCAACTTTGAGGTACGGGAGTGCCGGGTTGGGCCTGGCCAGGGTGTTGGTCGGCCTATGGAGCAGGAGGGACCGAGCACCCCTCCTGCTCCCAACTTTTAACAGGCGGGATGTTGGGCCGTGCCGTATCGGGGGTGGGCCATGCCGTGTCGGGGGCAGTCTGTGCCGGTCGGGGGAAGGGGGGTTGGGTTGTGTCTGATTTGGGTAGGGGGCAGCTTCGGGAGGGGAAGCCGTGTTTGGGGGGGCACACATTTTTTGGACATGCTTGCCTGTCTTTTATTTATTTTTTTTTTATGGGGCAGATATTTTGCCTGTGTAACACATGCAAGATATCTGTGCAATGGAAAAAAATAAATAAAAAATACAGTCAGGCCTGTCAAAAATCCTGCAGACCTATCAGTAACAAGTCCTGGACCTGATGGGCCGCCGTGTGAGCAGACTGCTGGGCATGATGGACCTCTGGTCTGACCCAGCAGAGGCACTGCTTATGTTCTTATGTTCTTAGGTCTGCAGCAGTCGGATTTGTCAGTAGTAAAACCCTATTCAAAATAGCCAAGCAATTGTTAGTGAATCAATCGCTTGGCTATTTTGCACGGGGTTTTACTAATTTGCATGGGAGGATCAGAATTGGATCACTATAGGCATTAGTGAATAGTGCAGGAGGGAAATCTGTCGTAAAGGGCTCGCAAACCGATCGGTACACGATCGGTTTGCTTAGTGAATCTAGCCCTTAATTTCTCATTAGCCTTAAGAAAATGTTTAATCAGGATTTCTTAATCGCTCTTTTCCAGTAACAGGTTCAAGGCGATTTACAGGATAAGAGGCCCATGAAACAGCAAGGAGAAAAGTTACAATATGGAGAACATACAATTTGGAGAACATACAATATGGAGGTTATACAATTTCAGAGGAAAGAATACAAGATGATAAGTGTATCTATGTTATCTGGAACTGCACTTACTGCATAGTAAAGTAGGTTGGTTTGTTTTGGTTTTTTTTTTTTTAATGTGTAGTAACCTTATGGGAACATGCTGGGATCATCCCCAACAGTTAGTACACAGGCTTTGCACTTTCTGTGCAGTAATTTTGCACCTACAATCCAATACTTGCAAACAAAAACTTGATATGAAATGGTTAGGTAGTGGTTAATTTACAGAGCTTTCATCAAGAAGCAATCCCCACAATATTCAGACCACAGAGATCACTGGTCTGCTGAAACACTGGAAGTTCAGAGCAAGTGCCATATCCTGTGCCAGGCATTGAATTTCTGCTCTATCTTTGATGGCCGAAACATAGCTGGTAAGGCCAATATTCTCTGGCTGGCCAGCTAAGTCTTAATGCCCAAAGGTAGACCAACCACCCTTTTAAGTGGTTCTGTGAGGCTGACAAAGTTAGTTGGTGAGCCACTGAATATTGGCAGTGACATAGCCGGTCTTCGGCCAATCAGCTGAGCTGGAAATTCAGCGGTAGATGACTGACCCTCTCCTATTGAATATTGCCAGATAGCTGGGGTGGGGTGGGGAGTTGGATCAGATCCTAGTGGAGGGGTACTGTTAGACACTTACTTAAATTTTCCGAGACGGTTAAGATTCTTGGTGTAATGTTTGACAAAATGTTGAGTTTCAAACCTCAAATCAATTCAGTTATTCAGTCATCATACTTTGAGCTACAACCACTTCTGCCTCCCCCCCCCCCACTCTCCTCTGATCACTCATTCACACCCTGGTCGTGTCACTCATGTCATAGGCTAGAGTTCTTCAGCTTGGAAAAGAGATGGCTGAGGGGAGATATGATTTAAGTCTACAAAACCCTGAGTAGTGTAAAATGGGTACAAGTGGATTGATTTTTTTACTCCATCAAAAATGACAGAGACTAGGGGACACTCGATGAAGTTACAGGGAAATACTTTTAAAACCAATAGGAGGAAATACTGTTTAACCTAGAGAATAGTTAAGCTCTGGAACGTGTTGTCAGACAATGTGGTAAGAGTGGTTAATGTAGCTGGTTTAAAAAAAAAGGTTTAGACAAACTCCTGGAAGAAAAGGCCATAGTCTGTTATTGAGACAGACATCGGGGTAGCCACTGCTTGCCCTAGATTGGTAGCATGGAATGTTGCTACTCTTTGGGGTTTTGCCAGGTACTGGTGACCTGGATTGGCCACCATGAAGACAGGATACTAGGTTTGATGGACCATTGGGCTGACCCAGAAAGGCTTGTCTAATGTTCTGTATGCTGAACTTCCGTTAACGTCATTGAAGTGACTTTAGCTTATTCAATCCATTGTAATCAAGCTCCTCCATTCAGCACAACGACTTGATCATGTGACACCGTTACTCAAACTAGAGCATTGACTTGCCTTGTCCACATGAATTGCCTTTAAAATCTTGATATTGGTCTACAACACATGCTTCCCTTCTGCATCTCAGTAAATTGATTATCCCTTATTTCCTTACTGCACCCTTTGGTCTGATAATAACTTATTGTCGCTTCTTCCTCTATCTGAGATCCAACTTACATCTTCATAGCATTCTGCTGTATGTTACGTAGGACCCAAACTTTGGAATAATTTTCCTTTACACATTAGAAACTTCTCTACTCTCCCAGAATTTAAGAAATCACTGAAAACCCATCTATTTGTACAGTCTTTTGACCTGAATACACATAACCTACATACTTTGTCTTGTTGGTTTATGTTTTTGCTTATTGTGTTATAATGTATACTACTTATTTATAGACACTGAAGAAGAAGAAGAAGCCAAGAGGGGGCTTCAACGAAGAGAGAAGCACACACAACACAATGGAGTCATGAGGATAAGATGTCAAATAATCAGCCACAGGTATATTGTTCGAAATTCACTTTATTGATAGATATGTGTCTGTGCCTTTATCAAGAGTCTGAGACCATATAAAAACAAATACAACATAATTAAAAAACAATTGGCAAACCTTGTACAAAGAGATTTTTTAATTATACCTGTGGCTAGTTATTTGACATCTTATCCTCATGACTCCATTGTGTTGTGTGTACTACTTATCTATTCAATTTTCTATACCATTTTCCCAGGGGAGCTCAGTTTGCATGTATTTATTTAGGTACACAATCATTTTTCCCTGTCTATCCCAGTGGGATCACAATCTATCTAATGTACCTGGGGCAATGGGGGGATTAAGTGACTTGCCCAAGGTCACAAGGAGTAACAGGGGTTTGAACCCACAACCTCAGGGTGCTGAGGCTGTAGCTTTCACCACTGCGCCACAAACTCCCCGATGTACTCTATGTTTTTGTAATCCATTTTTGTTTACTTTCTGTGTTGTTACATTGTATAGTCAATTTATCTGCTCTGATTTTTTACATTGTAAGCTGCTTTGATGCTTTTTAGGTCGCCAGTCAGTATATCAAATACTAATAAAGATAAAGATACCAGTGACCTGGGTTGGCCACTGTTGGAAACAGGACACTGGGCTTGATGGACCTGCGGCCTGTCCCATTTTGGCAGCTCTTATGATCTTATATGAATTTGTGTGCTCATGACTTACTGCATAGCAACAGTATTTATACATCTTTTTGTTAATTTTGCCAAAGAAGCCATATGGTCATTCAGGGGAACTAGGCTCTACCACATGGCTTTGTTCATTTGTCACAGGATTTGTTGTTTACAAGGAAATACTATGACTGGATACCTCCATTTAGATGCCTGTTCAATATAGTTGCCTTTTCAGGAGTTTCAAACCTTGCTGAAACAGACTATATGAGCTGAAGTACTCTCCTATCCCTTGGTAGGCCACCCCATGCATACTCCTTGCTTTCTGCAAAAAATGCAAAGTGTACCTCCTTGAATTTTGAGTTCTGTGCTGCTTACAGCTCTACAATCTCCTATAGTCTGAGACCATTCCTGCACTAATCTGTATGGGCAACCTCCCATGTTGCAGACTAACCTCCCTCTATGTAGATCCAAATAAGGACATCTATTGAATTTATTACATTACTACAAGACACATTAGATAGAAAAAAAAACCTTTTAGAAAAGGTTTGTAGTTCAGACCATAATGCAATCAGAGAAGAACAAAATCTCAATTCCCCCTAGCTAAGGAGAAGGCCCTGCTAACCCTTTGCATCAATCTGGAATGTAAAATGACTATCAAGTTCTCCCCAACTAATTTTAGATCCAAGATTATAGGTGAAATATATGTATCAATATTAAACATCTATGCCCGAGGCTATAGTTTCAAAAGAAATGTACAAGGAATTCATTGAATTTGGAAATCCATTTCTTACACCTATGCCGGTGGAGGCCAAGAGTGTACACATTTCAGTTATTAAATAACCTTAAAAACAAGGACTGCATTTCTCCAAGGGGTGAGGAGAAGGTTAAAAGGAAGTTGAAGAGAATTTGAAATATTATTTAAAGTTTCTTTATCTTGTAGAAAACTACTTTGATTGTACCACAGAAAGGCGGTATATTAAGAATCTTAACTATAAACATACTTAATTTAAAAACAAACAAAGGAATACTCACTAAGCCGTTCATCACTCATGAAGCCCACCTGAAGCCAATGAATTTTGAACAAACACATACAATGGCTGACAATTAAGTTCATGAGCTCATCCTAGAAACAGTGCTACATACCTCATTGCTGAATATCTATATGATCACCTTCGAAGTACTCCCCTTGGGAAGCTATGCAGCACCTAGTCCACCCTTCAAAGCAATTTTGGAACTGTTGTTGTAATACCCTTGATGAACATAACATAAAAACATAAGAATAGCCTTACTAGGTCAGCCCAATGATCCATCAAGACCAGTATTTCCTTTATCTTTGGTTAAAGAGAAATGTCATTTGGGACCAGATCAAGTGAGTAGAGAGGATGTTCTAATACAGTTATTTGTTTACTAGCTAAAAACTCCCTCACAGACAGTGCCGTGTGAGCTGCTGCATTGTCGTGATGTAAGAACCATGAGGGACCATTTTTGCACACACCTTTCTCATGCTAAGATTTTCAGTTACAATTTTCCAGTTTCTTTACTGATGTTTACTTGGTCTGCTATGCTTCTCACAGTCAGCTGCCAATTTTGAAGCACAATTCAATACATTTTTGCAATGTTTTCATCAGTTCTGTTGGTTACTGGCTGCCCTGACCTCTCTTCATCAGTGATGCTTTCTTTCCTCTCAGAAAACATTTAGGGCTCCTTCTACAAAGGTGCGCTACCATTTTTAGCGCATGCACAGGATTAGCACGTGCTACCCAAAAAACTACCGCCTACTCAAGAGGAGGCGGTAGTGGCTAGCGCGTGTGGCATTTTAGTGCATGCTAAGCACATGCTAAAACCACTAGCGCGCCTTTGTAAAAGGAGCTCTTAATCCATTTGTACAC
Organism: Geotrypetes seraphini; assembly: GCF_902459505.1. NCBI lineage: Eukaryota > Metazoa > Chordata > Amphibia > Gymnophiona > Dermophiidae > Geotrypetes > Geotrypetes seraphini. Next base: position 120,112,514 of record NC_047086.1, read on the forward strand.
TGCCTTTTTCTTCATGGCATTATCCCCATAAACTTGAACTAACATGTCCCTGATTTCACTTCCACTCTTGCCACGTTTAACAAGAAATTTAATGTTTGTTCTCTTGCTCTAATTCAAGCTCAGACATTCTCGTGACAACACATAAACATACAACAACAATAATGAACGCCACTCAGCAAGACACCACCAGATGTTGACACGAACACAGCTGTGAGGCACTGATATATCAAGCTTATGAAATCTTACCAAGCTATACCAACATATGCGCATGGTGGCAAGTTCATGAACTTAATTGTCAGACCTCGTATGGAGAGCAATTTTCAAATATAAGCTCAAAGGGGTTGATTCTATAAATGGTGCTGGTCATCGCAGTTGTCAACCATCTGCTAGGTACCACTTATAGAATCAAGTTTAGTGGTGCCTAGATGTGCTTAGGCATTGCTAGGAGTCCTTGTGATAGGCGCCAGCATATTAGGCCAAAGTTCTCCTGAACTAATTTACTGGCACCTAATACAGCCTAAGTCAACCACGCCTATTATCTGGCCCTAATCTTGCCTATATTTTAGGTAGGCATCGTTAAGTCCCAGTAGGCCCTCGACTTAGGCGTCGCTAATCACCATGTGGTATTCCATGCACAACCCTAGTTAACAAATATAGTATTTTAATTTTTTTTAAAACTGATTTTTTTTTTAATCTTTATTGATTTTCAAACTTTGATAGTGCAATACAATTGATTGAACATAAAATACTGCATAAAACGCAATATTAACTACACAAATAATACATTAAACACTCATTTTCCCCATTCACATCTCAATTATTAATATAACAATGCATGTGATGCAATCAATATTATAATTAAGTAATTACCACACCAATTAAGCCAATAAAAAAAATTGCATGCAAATTTTTATGTGTCACTAAGCGTTTGCGATTTGAGCACCTAACATCACCTAATCTAAGCACTGTTTATAGAATCAAGTCCAAAGGTTCTGATTTGATAAGTGGTGCCTAGGTTAGTCTCCATTAGGTGCCTAGATTAGGGACACTTAGATGAGTTCCACATGGAACTCAAAATTGATTAATGAACTTAATTGGCATGGTAATTGACCACAGTATTAAAACTCATTAAAAAATTAAAAAAACGATTAAGAGTTCCATGTGGAATTTGGAGCGGTGCTTACTGGTGCCTCGTAAATGCCTACCTGAAAAGTGGGAGTGGTTAAGGATGCAGAATAGGAGTGGTATGACTTAGATACTGGTAGGCACCAGTGTTAGGTGCCAGTAAATAGGTCAGAAAAACCCTGGCCTAATATACCAGCACCTAATCTTATGATGCCTACCAATCAGTTGATTGACAACTGCATCGAGTGGCACTTAGGAGATAGGTGCCACTGGGCACCATTTATAGAATCATCCTCCCCAAATCAAAACAGCACATACACAAAAAATGTTAGAGGATAATACCAACAATGGTGGCCAGCTGTAGTTATTCACCAGTAAATTATCATATTAAGGAGAAAAAGACCACAGCTGCTCAACAACTGATTGTAGCTCATGATACTCAGGAATGCAACATTTCTTAGTGTCATGGGCTTTTAGTTGAAGTATTCTTTTGTAGAGTTCCAATTTCTGTGATATTAACAGTGGTATCTGAAGGTACCCTACCATAGCAGTACAATCCAGATCTTTAGTCACAATTGGGGATTCATGACTCAGCCAAAAATGTCTGTACATTCTTCTCTTTGATTCATCCTCCATTTTGATCAATAATAAGCAAACTGGGAGTTGTTTGGTGTATCTGCCTTCCTCTAGTCATTACTGTGATCAATTTTGGCATAGACTTTGTAATCTTCTTTCAGGGCTGGTCTTTCAGGGCCCTCCTGTTGTCATAGTAGCCCTGTTTGTTCTTAGCTACCTTTAAATGATGAAATTGTTTGGATGGAGTCTCCAGCAGAGCATTTATAGTAGGCAGAAGGCCCTAGGTCCACAACCTGAACATAATTTAAGAACACAAGAACTGCCATACTGGGACAGACCAAAGGTCCATCAAGCCCAACATTCTGCCTCCAACAGTGGCCAAACCAGGTTCCAAGCAGGGATTCTCCAAATATCTCATATGGGTATTCCTCCATTCCAGTAGGCACTGGAGCAGATCAACTCAGGCTTTGGAGGCATTCTGTAGAATTTGCTTTCCTTTTTGGACAACATTTTCTGTCTTCCCCTTTGATTGAGATTATTTGGGAGAGATTGTTGTATGTCAAAATACATAGAGATGAACAAATTCTGAAAACTTTCTGGAGTTGAATAGGGAGTTGTCACTAAGCATCTCTGATGGAATAAAATATTGTGCAAAATGTTTTTTTAGACAATATATGATATCTTTGTACTTCTTTATATCCAAATGATCAATTTAAAAGTAATTGTTCAAGTAGTGACTACTAGGAAGAACTCGACTTCCTTGAATTGAAATATTCAAGGAATTCAAGGAAATATTCAAGGATTCCCACCTTACTGACATGACTTGCATGATTTCTTTTGAGCAAATTTTGCATGGCTCCAGCCAGAACATATATAGGCAATGTCCTTTGTGAATTGGGCCCCGTTTGACAGACAATTCATCACGGAAGTTGTGAAGATGTGTAATCTCTGTCATCATCTCATCATCAATGGGCTATCCTCTCTGGAATTGCTGTTTCACAGCTTGGTAATCTCAGAACTTTCTTTAATTTACTAAATATGTCAAGACAAACTCCTGATACAACCAATATCCTCATTCCATCACCAGACTCCAAATGTTACAACCAATAACTTCCCTGTAATCTTATGGAAATGACCAGAATCTTTTCCTTTTGTAAACCACAAGGTATTGGCGGCCTAAAATAAACTAATGTAATGTAATGTAAATAGAAGTATGAGAAGAGACTAGAAGACCTCAAAATGTATACTCTGGAGGAGAGGAGAGAGAGAGAGAGGTGATATGATATAGACACTTAAATATTTGAAATATAGTAATATAGAACCAAATCTTTTCCAGAGAAGGGAAATCGGTAAATCTAGAGGGCATAAATTGAGATTAAGGGATGGTAGACTTAAGAGTAATGTTAGTATATTTTTTTTTCATGGAGAGGGCCGTGGATGCCTGGAATGCCCTCCCGAGGGAGGTGGTGGAGAGAAAAATGGTGACAATACAAAAAAGTATGGGATGATCACAAAGGATCTCTAATTAGAATATGAATGGGCAGACTTTCATGGTCTGAATCCCACAAATGAGATGGTTTGGAAAGACTGGAGTGAGCTTCAACAACTCCAGTAGTTGGAATCTAAGGACAGTATCTGGTGAACTTATAAGGTCTAAGGCCCAGAAATATCAAAGAAAAAGGACATTTTAATGTAATCATGATATTGTAAAGCATATAATTATAGTGCAGACTAGATGGACCGTCCAGGTACATTATCTGCTGCCATTTACTATGTTACTATTGTTTCAGACACTATGAAGATCTCTGACTGTGATCTGCTTTGCGCTGTCAGTAGGAAAGCCCGACTTAGTGTGTTAGTAATAACCATTTCATTTCCCAGGACATATTGTAGTTTAAAGGTATACTGTATGTTTAAATGCACTTATTTGCAGGGGCCTGCTATGTTATGGCTTCAGCATCTTGTTTCAGACATTAAACCATAATATTTTTTCTATGAAGGAAAAATATGTATTCTGCGAATTCTGTTGTTTATACTTTGCTGTGTGTGAAGGATTTCTGTTATTCAGCTATAATATTAGTGTCTTTCAGAGCCCTAACTAAAAGTGTATCTGATATATATATATTGGTTAGGGGGAGCCATATTAGTTATGCCCCCCCGCCCTTATATTCTGCACAATACAATTATCACCATCAGCAGCAGGTAAAATGTCCATTTTCAAAAAAAACAAAACAACCAAATTGAGGGGTTTTTTTGAGAATGGCCTACCTGCACATTCAGTAATCTACAGGCTGAGACTGCCACTAAGTCTATCTCTATACCACATTCCCGACCAAAAAATAGCCCAAGTCCTAAACGCCCAAGCCCAGACCTTTTAGGCGAAGGAGGGGCCAGTTGTTAGTCTAAAAGCAGGATTCTGTAACCGGCGTCTGTCAAAAAACAATGCCAATTTCAGAATCCTGTAACTGCCACCCACCCCTCACCGTAGCGATCGCAGTAGGAGAGATGCCTAATCTCTTCTGCCGTGATCGTGTTCCCTCAACAAAACTGCGATCACTGGCAGGAGGGATCCCAAACCCTCCTGCCGGCACCCCCCCAGACAAAACTACAATTACCAGCAGAAGGGATCCCAAGCCCTCCTGCCGGCACCCCCCCCCCTCCGACGAAACCGTGATCACCGACAGGAGGTATCTCAAGCCTTCCTGCCGGCATCCCCCCCCTGACAAACCACAATCGCTGACTGAGCAACCTTGTTAAACTTTTGGTTATACTTGCTGTATGATTAAGTCTAGCTTGGCCCACCTCCCGTCCTATCCCCTCCTCCAAAAACACCTCTTTTTGCTCAAGGCATTCATTGGCAAGGGAGAGGCCTAAACTGGTTTTAGATGGTTTTGATTATTGGTACTTGGACAATATGGGGTTCATAAGAAAAAAAAAAAAAGTCTAAAAAGTGTCCTAAATGGCTACTTGGATGATCAAAAAGCATGATCGTCCAAGTACCCCTAACCAAAGCTGGTTTTAGACGTATCTAAAACCAGCTTAGGCCTTTCCCCTGCCACTAAACGCACAGAGAGAAAAGAGGCATGTTTAGAGGAGGGGAAAGGGCAGGCGGTGGGCGGGAGGTGGGCCGACCTACACCTAGGCGTGCAGCAGGTATAACCAAAACCTCAGGCAGGTTTCCTAGTCGGCACTTATACCTTTTTGACTTAGACGAAGTCAAACAGGTCTAAGTGCCGAAAAAGGGGCCGCTGAGCTGATGACCGCTGGCGCGATCAGTTCAGCGGACCGGCAACCTACCCACCGCAACCATCACGGCAGGAGAGATACCTCATCTCCCCTAACGCGATGCGATCACCCCTCTACCCGAACTGCCGTGACCCGCGGCAGGAGAGATGCCCAATATTGGGGCAAGATAGAGCCCAAGCCCTCCTGCCCCGCCAGTCCTGGCACCACGTGACAACATCGGGCCAGGAGAGAGCCCAAGCCCTCCTTGCCCCAGCGATCCGCGACCCCACCCCTTGCCGATTACGTTCAGGACAGGAGGGAGCCTAAGCCCTCCTGCCCCGCGGGCCCCCTCTCTGATTATGATCAGGCCAGGAGGGAGCCCAAGCCCTCCTGGCCTCTCGCCCCCCACCCCCTACACAATCAGGCCAGAGGGAGCCCAACCCCTCCTGCCCAGGAGGACCCCCCATCCCCCTCCCCCACTACAATACAGGCATGAGGGATCCCCTCGACACAACCCCCCTCCCCACAACGTCCAGCCCCGCCCACTGACCCGTGACCCCCGCCGACCCCATGATCCCCCCACCCCCACCCACCTTAAATCATTGGCTGGACAGACGGGTGCCAAGCCTGCCTGTCCGGCAGGCCAGCCAGCTCAGGAATGGGGCCGGATTGGCCCAGGCAGCTGAAACCCTGCCCACATGTGCGGCCTGAGGTGCCTGGGCCAATCAGAATAGGCCCGGGAGCCTTAGGCTCCTCCTGTGGGCGGGGCCTTAAGCACATGGGCCCAACCCAGGATCGCGGGTTGGAGAGGGGGCCAATCGGGGGTTTGGGGGGTGGACGTTGTGGGGAGGGGGGTTGTGTCGAGGGCAGGAGGGCCTGGGATCCGTCCTGCCCATATTGTAGTGGGGGGTGGGGGATAGGGGGGTCTGCCTGGGCAGGAGGGGTTGGGCTCTCTCCTGCCTGATCGTGTAGAGGGGTGGGGGCAAGAGGCCAGGAGGGCTTGGGCTCCCTCCTGGCCTGATCATAATTGGGGGGGGGGCCCCGCGGGGCAGGAAGGCTTGGGCTCCCTCCTGCCCCAAACATAATCGGCAGGGGGGGGGCGCGGATTGCTGGGGCAAGGAGGGCTTGGGCTCTCTCCTAGCCCGATGTTGTCGCAGGGTGCCGCGGGTGCCCAGGGCAGGAGGGCTTGGGTTCCCTCCTGCCTGACCATAATCGGGGGGGTTAGGGATCGTGGGGCAGGAGGGCTTGGGTTCCCTCCTGCCCCGATGTCGTGGGGGGGGGATGTTGTGGGGGTTGAGGGTTGGGGTGGATTCTGTAACCGGTGTTGTTTTTGACAGACACCGGTTGCAGAATCCAGCTTATAGGCGAATGACTGGCTCCTCCACCTAAAAGTCCTTGTGTTGGACGTTTGGGGTTAGGCATTTTTTTGGTTCATTATGGGGTATAAGTGTAGACGTCGTGGGGGGATAAGTGTAGACGTAGTGGTGGTCTGGGCATTTAAACAGCTGAATGTAGAGGCAGGCCATTATTAAAACAAGGACGTTTGTTTAGGTTATGGATACTTTCCCTGCTTCTGCTTTCAACGTTTAAGGCCTTAGGCCAAAAAGGGACTTAGACGGTTTTTTTGATTATGCCCTTCCACGTCTTTTTGATCATCTAAGTACTGATTTAGGCCACTTTGGACAGTTTGGGTTTTTTTTTTATTATGAGCCCCATATTGTTCTTGGAGAATAGTGGTAGTTAACAGTGCTGTACTAATCCACTGGCCACTGGTTGGACATTTAACAGTTTTTTTTTTGTCTCAGGCTTCAGTGGTCTGAAAGAGGAGGAAGGAGCCTGATTCTCTCAGAGCTGAGTTCATTTTATAAGTTCCAACAAGCAGTACTTTTTATAATTCTAGTTCCTGTAAAATTGATAACATCATGCTTCACTACTAATCATTTCTATAGCACCACTAAACATATGCAGCACTATACACATTCTATAAAGGGTGGCTAAAGTTAGGTTACTCTTAGGCAAAATACCTTTAACAGCCTCATTAATATGTTTAAAAAAATTAATTAGGCTATATGTGCTTATCTGATTCTATAAAAGTTAGGGGCCTATCGCAATGTGGCTAGCAGCGCCTAATGCCTAAGTGGGCATTTGTATGGGTGGAGCATGAGCTAGGTGCTGCTAAGTGTAATTCTCCAAAAAACTTAGGGGCCTGAAATGTAGGCATTTAAAACTCTTGCCTACATTTCAGGTCCCTAAGTTTTTACATAGGTGCTGCTAGCCGCGATTTTGTAAATGGTGGCTAAGTGTGATTGACATACGGCCGGCGTCTTTTTTTATGCGCTGGCTCATTTAGACGCCATTTATCAAATTAGCCCCTATTTGCAGGCACCTGTCTAGTGGGCTCACAATCTAACTTTTGTACCTGGAGCAATGAAACGTTAAGTAATTTGCCCCAGGTCTCTATCATATCTCCCCTCTCTCGCCTTTCCTCCAGAGATCTTTAAGTCTATCCCCACATGCCTTATGATGTAGACTAGACCACCAACCATTTTAGTAGCCTTCCTCTGGACCAACTCCATCCTGTTTATATCTTTTTGAAGATGCAGTCTCCAGAATTGTACAGAGTATTCTAAATGAGGTGTCACCTGAGCCTTATATGGGGGCATCAATACATCCTATTTTCCTACTGGCCATTCTTCTCCCTATGTACTCTAGCATCCTTCTTGTTGCTTTTGACATCACATTTTCAACCTGTTTGGCCACTTTAAGATCATCACATACAGTCACACCCAAGTCCTGCTCCTCTTTCGGGCACAAAAGTTCTTCACCCCTAAACTGTACCGTTCCCTCAAGTTTTTGCAGCCCAAATGCATGACCTTGCATTTCTTAGCATTAAATCTTAGCTGCCAAATTTCAGACCATTCCTCAAGTTCACTAGGTCCTTCCTTATATTTTCCACCAAATTGCCATGTCTAATTTGTCTTTGTCCTTCACTTCTGACCTGGTTTGGTTATCATTTATTTAATATCATCTTATGCTTCTAAAGGTAGCTCAGAGTAGTATAAAGGTAGATACTAACAATGCTTTTCAAGATGAGATGAGGGGAAATTTAAAGGGACGGTCAGTTTCTAATTTGAGACTTACTATCTTTTTGGTCACATTGTTATGTCTCATCATTTATTCTGAGACTGCCTCACTATGATACACTAGTGTTGGGAAGTCCAGTCCATCTGGTGTTTGCTTTGGACTAAGTATAACAGATGGGTTTTTAGGATATGTATTTGGCAGCTTACTGATGCCTGTTACTGTTATTTCTTTCTTATTATGGGAGAGTACCATGTGCACTGAATAGCTTGCTTTTTTTTTTTTTTTTTTCCTAACTAGGTCACATGCTGATAGGAATATTTTTGCTGTGTATACTTATAAAACAGGTTTCATTTGTTGTTCATGCTTGGTACGTATGCTTTTTGGCTGTAGAGATTTTATGTGACTAGTTTTACTCTGAAAAAAGTTAATAAACATATGTTTAAAAAAAACAAACAAGTAAAGCAAATAAATATGCTGTTCCCTTACAGCTAAATTACATTCTAAGCTTCAGATTCTCCAGAACACCATTGCAAAACTGATCTTCTATTTAAATAAGTCTGGCGGAGTTACACCTTGTCTGATCAGTCTCCACTGGCTAACCCTACATGCACTTATCATTTTGAGAACGTCATGTATAATTTTAAAAATTTTTGATGGTTCTAGTCCTGGGATAAATCTTTATTGATTTTCTAAGCAGATAAAAAGTGCAAACAGTATACATTCACAGAATTCAAAAAACAGCTCTTACATATTTGCAAATTACTAAAACTAATTACCCCTCCCTCCCTCCCTGGATATGTGTGCAAAGAAAACTTAATCTAATGAATTACTAATCATTAATTTGTTTAACAAAGGACTCTAATGGACTCCAAAGTTCTTTAAAGTTTTTACTTTTCCCAGATTGTTCCGCTAACATTCTTTCATAACGATAGTATAAACAAAGTGTTTCTCACCAAAAGCTAAAATTGAAACTGCCCAAATTTTTCAAATTTCTAGTGATCAATTGAATGGCCACCCCAGTCATTATAAGAAGAAGTCTACTTTTATGTTTATCAATTGGACTATTAGATGTTAACAATGTCCCAAATAGAATTACATCATATGACAACGGAATATTCACTCCTAGAACAAAATTAATTTTCCCCAAATTGACTTCCAGAAGTTAAGTATCAACTGACAATAAAATACAAGGTGGTCCAATGTTCCAATTTCAAGATGACAGTGCCAGCATCTATTAGATTTTGTACTATCCAATTTTTGCAATCAAACTGGAGTCCAAAATCTTCTATATAACAGAAAAACCAAAAGTTTCCAGTCCTGAGTTCCTGCTTCATCTCTTTTTATTCTCTTCAAATCCTAGATCTTCTCGAGCCAGAGATATAAGTTTACTTAATTTTCCATCTTTCTCTGGAATTCAGTACAAAAAAGTGTTGGAAAGTTCAATTTATTATCGCACAGTTCAATTCTGGCATTCTCTACCACAGGACTTGAGAACCATGAGTTCTTATTATTAGAAAAATACAAAGACCTATTTGTTTAGAAAATTCTTGATATGATAGAAACATAGAAACATGACAGCAGATAAAGGACAAATGGCCCATCTAGTCTGCCCATCTGCAGTAGCCATGATCTCTTTCTCTCTCTGAGAGATCCCACGTGCCAATCCCAGGCCCTCTTGAATTCAGATACAGGCTCTGTTTCCACCGCCTCTTTCGGGAGACTGTACCACGCATTTACCACATTTCTGTACAAAAGTATTTCCTCAGATTACTCTGGAGCCTATCACCTCTTAACTTCATCCTATGCCCTCTCATTGCAGAGTTTCATTTCAAATGAAAGACACTCGATTCATGCATATTTATATTTAAACATCTGTATCATATTTCCCCTCTCCCCCCTTTCCTCCAAAATGTACAGATTGAAATCTTTAAGTCTGTCCCCATACGCCTTATCACGAAGACCACACACCATTTTAGTAGCCTTCCTCTGGACCGACTCCATCCTTTTTATATATTTTTGAAGGTGTGGCCTCCAGAATTGTACAAAATATTCTAAATGAGGTCTCACCAGAGTCTTACACGGCGTCATCATTACCTCCTTTTTCCTACTGGCCATTCCTCTTCCTAGCATCCTTCTAGCTTTCACTGTCACATTTTCAACCTATTTGGCCACCTTAAGATCATTACATACAATCACACCTAAGTCCCGCTTTTCCGTCATACACATAAGTTCTTTATCCCATAAACTGTACCGTTCCTTCGGGTTTTTGCAGCCCAAATGCATGACCTTGCATTTCTTAGCATTAAATTTTAGCTGCCAAATTTCAGATCGTTCCTCAAGTTTCACCAGGTCTTTCTTCATGTTATTCACACCATCCGGCGTATCTACTCTATTGCAGATTTTGGTATCATCCGCAAAGAGGCAAATCTTACACAACAACCCTTCAGCAATATCATTTATAAAAATGTTAAAAAGAAAAGGCCCAAGAACAGAACCTTGTGGCACATCACTGGTAACATCCCTTTCCTCAAAGTGATCTCCATTATCACAACCCTCTGTCACCTTCCACTCAACTAGTTCCTGACCCAGCCCGTCACTTTGGGACTCATCCCAAGGGGCAATCAGTTTATTTATTAGACGTCTGTATGGAACACTGTCAAAGGCTTTACTAAAATTTAAATACACCACTATTCACAGAGATAGGTAGGGGAGGGTCATTGGAGTGGGCAGACTAGATGGGCCATGGCCCTTATCTGCCGTCTATTTCTATGTTTCTATGTTTTACATCTAGTGAACATCCTCTATCCAATTCTCTGGTCATCCAGTCAAAGAAATTGATCAGATTTGTCTGACAAGATGTACCTCTAGTGAATCCATGTTGCCTCCAGTCCTGTAATCCACAGGATTCCAGAAACTTGACCATTCTCTGTTTTAAAAGTGTTTCCATTAATTTGCTTACCACAGAAGTTAGACTTATCAGCCTGCAATTCCCTACTTCTTCCTTCCACTTTTGTGGCGAGGGACCACATCCACCATTCTCCAGTCCTCTGGTACCACCTCCGACTCTAGAGTCTCGTTGAAAAGGTCAGACAGAAAAGCTACCAGAACTTCCCTAAGTTCCTTCAACACCCTCGGATGTACACCATCCAGCCCCATCACCTTGTCTACCTTTATTTTAGCTAGCTCCTCACGAACACAACCTTCTGAAAATCGATCAGGGTCTATTACTCCTCCATCCCTATTCACTTTTGTCTTCTGCGGTCCTGCTCCCAGCGCTCAGCCATGAACACAGAACAGAAATATTTGTTAAGCAATTCGGCCTTTTCTTTATCATCTTCTACATATTCCTCCCCTTCACCTTTGAGTCTCATAATGCCACTTTTTCACTTCTTCCTATCACTAATATATCTAAAAAATGTCTTGTCTCCCCGTTTTACCGTGGCAGCTATTTTTTTCTGCCATTTACATCTTTGCTTTCCTGACTACATTACAAGCCTCTCTTAACTTTTCCAGATATTTTTGCCTGTCTGCAATCTTTTGTCGCCCTTACAATCGCTCCTTTCTGGCATTTATATAATTTGAACCTTTTTTGAGTGTTGGTGGAATACAAAATTCTATAACCTAAATAAACTAACCCAAGTGGTGTATATAGTCAAATATTATACTCAGAAAAATATTACTCCCACTATTCTCGAGAAGTGCATAAAACTCTGTGACTTTTCTCTATAAGGAAAAAGGCCTCAGATATGGAGCCTACGCACAGTCATAGACTGGACTGATCGGCGTAATTACCACACTCCTTGCTCCAGTCATCGGCCATACAAAAGCCATATAAAATTGCATTACATTATTTACTATGTAGTAACAAATTCCACACTTTAATCATAAGTTGATCAGTAATTCATCTAACTCTCAAGACGGTGTGCTAGAGGCATGGACTAGGGCAGGCTTATGACTTGGACATTTTCCTGCCTTAATCAAACATTTAAGAATCCATTTAGGATACAGCTTGGAGGTTTGGGGATATACCTGTTTTAATAACAATTAAGTGCCAAAAAGGTGCTCATATTGACCAGATGACCACTGGAGGGATGTAGGCATGACAGCTTTTGCTTTATTTTTCATAATTATATTTTCCTTGTTTTGATTATTGCACATACGAATAATACATCATGGGATTCCTTTGTTGCCATAGCACACAAGAACAAATAGAAAGAATAGCAATTTCATCTGGATTCCCTTTCTTCTCTTTCCTCCATTTTATCTGCAGCCCTGGGCCAGCCCTGTCCACCCCGAGGTTGCTTATGCCCTGAAGAAGGCAGGCCCAGTACACCTTAGGGTTTATTTTGTGGTGCTGAGCTCTCTCTAGGACCTTGAATCAGGCTTCTTTGGCTTATGTCTGCTAAAGTGTGGCGGCTGACTTCAAAAGTGACAGTTTTTCCCTGAGCTCTTTGACAAAACTCCCTCATACCCAAAATTTACCAAAGTTTCAAGTTCATTAGGTTTTTATATACCGCCTATCAAGGTTATCCAAGCAGTTTTTACAATCAGGTACTCAAGCATTTTTCCTTCTCTGTCCGGTGGGCTCACAGTCTATCTAACATACCTGGGGCTATGGAGGACTGAGTGGCTTGCCCAGGGTCACAAGGAGCAGTGTGGGGTTTGAACCCACAACCCCAGGGTGCTGAGACAGTAGCTCCAACCACTGCGCCACACACTCCTCAACAGTGTTCAGCAACAAACGGCTTTACTGCCATATAATTATTAATGGGAACATGCACTGTAACCTACAAAGATATTTCCAAGAATATACGGACCATAATCAGTTTCCATACTTGATTACATATTACAGACTGACTCTTCAGATAATCTGATTTTGCTTTTTTTCTCATTTGCATTATTCTTTCACAAGATTATGTGGTTCTTTATTACTACATTTTCCACAGATTAGAGGAATACGGTATAAACAACATCTCAACCCTTCTTTTGTTTACGTTGCTATTACAATTTGGAATAATGTACCTGTACACATTAGGACTGATGTCAATGACTTAAGGTTTTGTACAAATTTGAAAACTTTTTTTTATATGACGTTGTAATATTCATGTGAACCTAGGCACTACTATAATCAATTTGAATGAAGAATATTATCATATATCAGTCAGCATCAGCAAGATGTTATCTCACCAATTTGCCAAACTTCATTCTATATGGTTTAACAATGTTTTCAGGTCCTCAGCGGGCCACCACACACTCAAACCATCTCATTGTGCGGGGCTTTATGCTCCCACTCTTCATCGGACCCAGTATACGTTTTACTGTGTATATTTTATAAATATTTTAAAGAAATTTTTTAAATATATGCTAAAAGTACTTAGCTTGTAAATTCGACGCTAATCGGGAGGGTAGAAACATCGATCGCCAACATGTTTCGCCCGTATGATTCAAAGGGCTTTATCAAGGCTCCCTCTCCCATTCAAACCGCTATCTCCAACCATTGCGTCTGAAACGAAACCAGTTTGGCAAATTGGTGAGATAACATATTGCTGATGCTGACTGAGTTGTAATATTCATGGCATGATGATATTTTAATTATTGATTCTTTTGTATTCTCCTGTAGATTTACAGCTTCTTTGGATGTCAATCGCCTTGAACCTTTTTGGTACAGTGCGATTGATAAATTGTGGGTTAGATTAGATTAGATTAGATTTATCACTACATACTTTAACGTAAAGCATTGAAATCAGTTTCAACATAAACAAACCACTGCAGTGATGTCCAACACCAAATACTCAACTACAAAAGCTGGGAGATAAAAAAGGGTGAAAAGAAAGAATGGTGCCACTTGAAATGAGAAGTCAAACCTTTCGGAGCCCTGCTTGGACAGCAGACCCTTTCTGGGCTGAATGGCTTCAAATGCAGTTTCTGTCAACTCCCATATCTAAGTGAGATTTGTACAGTTTACGGTACCTCTTATTGAAAAAGGTGATTTTGTCTGTGGCTGACCCTCTGTCCCTTCTCTGACTTCAGGCAGGTTTAGACTCAACTGTACCCAGGAGAATCTTTTGCTGCAAAGATGGCCAATCTCTGCCTTTTTTTAGTTGATGCTTCAGCAATTTATAATTGATTACAAGAGCCCTTGGGAATCAGGGGCTAAATCCTGCAGATCCCAAAAGGAAAAACTCTACAAGTTCGAAAACGATTAACACTCAGTTCTTTGTAAGCTCAGAGGGACAGGAGCTCCTTTATAATGAGACGTGTCTCAACAACAGCAAAAAATGTTTTGTTTTTTTTAAACCCATAGAAAAAATACCAAAATGGTAAACTTTACACTCTCTCTTTCGTCCATTCTTTTTCTTTCTCTGTCTCTTCCACCCCAACCCCCACCTCCTACATCTTTGCAAGTGAACAACCATTTTCTTTTTGAGCAGGTGACTCATAAATGCCTTTATTTTTGCTATCAGATTTATAAATCACTTACAGCGCTTTTGACAAGACACAGCATTCTGTGTTTTTAAAGATCTATTTAACTGCATTATCATATACCTTCTTTGGATTTATTTTTTTCTTAATTGAAACAAAAAAGAATATGGACATAAAAATAGTGAAGCTGGGACACATTACTGCATCACTTTTGCCTCCAGTGATTTTTCTCCCCCCCCCCCCCATCTCTTGTTGTCATGTTTGATTGTTTCATTTTATATGGCAGGTTAGACAGCAACAGACTCCTGTTATTGCTTTTCTCAGTGGTGAAATTTAGGCTTGGAGCTCCCCTGGGGCAGTCACTCCCAACTCCAGCTGGTAACAGGAGATTCTGTGCTCTTGAAGCTGAGCTGAGAAAGATTAAAAGCTGCACTGCCAAATTGTGCACTGAATATTGACTCTGCTATAAACTACTTAGACCTTCAGTAATAGTGAAAGGGGGGAAAAAAAACTAGATCATCTCCTGGTGGCATCTTTCAGGTATTAGCATTCCATTTTGCAAAGTGTTAATCCACAGTATTCATCTTCATAAGTAAATCATGATACTGAGCATTGTATATCAGCATTCATAGGATGCTCTTGTATTTTCTACAACAATGTTTTTTAACCTTTTTACACCTATGGACCGGCAGAAATAAAAGAATTATTTTGTGGATCGGCATCGATCCGTGGACCGGCGGTTGAAGAACACTGGGCTAAGTCGTGGGCCAGACCCGCCCATCTCTACCCAATCTACCCAGACCACGCCCCCATAATAGTATTAATTGCACCTTGCACGTCCTGTGCATCATCTGGAAGCTTTCCCTCTGACGTTGCAACGTCAGAGAGAAGGCTTCCGGTTCAGGTGCAGGATGCACGTAGGAGCCACTGCCCTTGGCTTTATGCACTGAATCAATTAGGAAGAGGGAGTTGGCTCGAAAATAACGCCGCATCAGTCGCACCGAGGACCGGCGTTTGAAGAACACTGTTTTGGGCCTGATGCACGTGCTGGCCCTGTGGACCGGCAGGAAATTTCTATGGACCGGTGGTTGAAGAACACTGTTCTACAATGTATAGTAACAAGAGAAGGTAAGAAGAGTTCATAGTCACTGGCTATACTTTCTCATTATCCTAAGGACTAACATATTGTCATTCATGGTAATGTGATAAAAGCATATCACTAACTAGGATCCAGTGACCTGATATGGCTATCTCTACAAAAGTCTACACGACAGGTTAAAACAATTACGGCAAATAAAGGCCAAATGTCCCATCCAGAACAAGAACACCTAGACATGCATATAAACTGTGAAATATATCAATAGCTAGAACAGTATCCCAAGAACAAGATAACAGGATTCAAATTCCACTGGTGATCTTTGGTGAGTCACTTAACCCTTCATGGCCTCATATGCAAACTTAGACAGTAAGTCCTCCAGGGACAGGAGAATTCTTTACAGTTTGTGAATGTAACTCACTGTTAGCAACTACTTCAAAACACATGAGCCAAAACTCAGAAGAAGAGTAACAAACACATCTGGAATGTTGAACTATTTTCTAGCCTTTTGTTTCAGGATATACACTTACACATAGGTTCCAGTTGTGATTGGCTTAAGAGTACCCCCAGTTTCATACCTGCCTTTTCCATTACCCTTCAATCTCCTAGATAGTAGCAGCTGAGAGAAGGAAAGGTATGAAGAAATTAGATGGAAAGTAGACTTCATATTGCGGGTGCTCAAGCTCAGCTGGGTGTCAGAAAGACAGATTGGAAATGTATTTTGTCTTTTCTCCATTTTCACAAGTACCTGGCAAGATCCCAAGGAGTAAAACAGATTTTATGCTGCTCATCCTAGGAATTTCCTAAGTTCATCTTAATTATGGCTTTTGGACTTTGTTTTAGGAAATTATTAAAAAAAAAACCAACAACAACAACAACAACCCCCCCCCCCTTTTTTTTTTTTTAAACCCTGCTAAGCTAACTGCTTTTACCACCTTCTTCAGCAATGAATTCCAGAGTTTAATTACACACCGAGTGAATAAATATTTTCTACAGTTTGTTTTAAATCTTTTATAAAGGTGCGCTAAGCGTTTTAGCGCACAATTAGTGCACGCTAAATCAACACACCCGCTAAACATTAACGTGTCCATAGGATAACATGCACACGTTAGTGTTTAGCACATATTTAGTGCGTGCTAATATTTAACGCATGCTAAAAAGCATAGCACACATTTGTAAAAGAGGGGGTTAGTAGCTTCATTGCATGCCGCCTAGTCCTAGTAGTTTTGAAAATTAGAAAATTATCCCTTATATTGGCCCCTTACAGTCTAGGTACTTCAACAAGCCTTGGGCTGCTTTCACAGAGGGAATCCATAAATCTCAGCTAACTTGGTTTTAGTCATTCTCCTTAGCTTCAGACAAACCATATGCATATATCATCTGTACAGGTACCCAAACTTGTGCCAGCCCTGTGCTCACACCTAATTTATGTATACAATACATTTATTTATTAAAAAAAAATTTTATACTGCCAGAAAATCAGCGGTTTACAAAATTGACATACATAAAATATAAAACACAAATACAGTGAACAAAAATTCAATATCAACATACATATAAGCTATAACATCAAATGCCATCCATGGTGATACTATCAGTAAAACTCTATGGCAATAGCCAATAAAGCAGTTTCAGATTAATAACATAGGGCTTCTTTTACGAAGCCGCGTTAGCGGTTTAACGTGCATAATAGCACAGGCTAATTTGCCGGCCGCACTAGCCACTACCGCCTCCTCTTGAGCAGGCGGTAGTTTTTCGGCTAGCGCGGGGGTTAGCGCGTGCTAAAACATTACATGCGATAAAGCCGCTAACGCGGCTTTGTTAAAGGAGCCCATAGTTTCACTATTAGACTAGTATCCTATAAAGAAATGTAGGCCCTACATTCCTTTGAGGAAATGCAGAGAATTATCCTCTTACAGACAGAAGAAAAAGGACAGTATAACAAAGAGTGGAACTGAGCCATTTTAGTCAAGCAGTAAACTACACTAGATTTAGTTGTGCTCCCGTGATTCTTAATTTTAATTGTTGTCTATGTAGCAATGCCTGGTGACACTCAGCTGCTTTGCATTTAAATACTCTTGTTTGGTTTCAAAACCATCAAACTTCAAAATGGCAAGTAATTATACCTGCTAAGCTTTACATGGCTATGTTTATTTGTCTATACATATTAATCACAATGATAATCACTCTTATCGTGTAAGTCAGTGTCTCTCAAAATCTTTTAGCTCCGGCACAATACATGGAGCAAATGTTTTTCACGGCACATTATAATTGAATTTATAAAATTGCAAAACCAACAAAAAAAAATACATTTGCAAGTTATTTATTTAAAGTTCTTTAAACTATGTATGGATAATTGTAACAACAGTGAAACTAAAGTAGATAGAATAGAATTGCTAATCAATGCGATGGATGTGCTTGTTTTTGAGTGCAAATCAACTCAAAACACAGCTCGATAGTCAACAAGCAAGCACGCATTTCATCATCTACCAACTACAGTCGTTCTCTTTTTTTTTTTCGATTTAATTTCTGTCAGTTTCGATTTTTATTTCTGTCAGAGCTGAAAATCCAAGTTCGCAAAGATAAGAAGATCCAAACGGTAACAAAGCCTTGATTGCTCTGTTGCTTATGTTAGGATAACTAGTGTATAAAAAATAAAACTAAAATTGCTTGCTCTTAGTTTTTAAGGATCAATCACATCTAAGAATGATGCTTGTCTGGGCGGTTGTATCCTTATGCACACAAACGCTCATGACATTGACAGTCTCTTGTATATGTGAAATACATGTCATCTATTCTAGTGTAAATTTTTTAAAATAAAGTAAAATTCTGGAATCTCTCGTGGCACACCCAGAATCTGTTCGGGGCACACCACTATGCTCTGGCACACAGTTTGAGAGACACTGATGTAAGTGTAGTCCCACGGAAAACTCCATCATAGAACAGAGAAATGTCAGCTCTGCTGACAACAAATATTTTGTATTATGGGAAAAAAAGGAATTTACATAGAAAGCTTTGTACACTGCAACTACAACTAAGCATGAGAGATCCTGCTTTGACATATTTCAAATCCCTTATGTCTCAGTCAGTCCATTGCTCTGAACAATATCAGGGTTAAAGGTGGAAATCTTGGTTTGCACCAGCTTTGACATAGATCTGACCCCCCCCTCTTGTATTTCTGCTGTGAATAGTGAAATTTGGTACAGCTCTGACATGATATGCATGTGACATTGAATAACGTGCCATAAATCTTATCCAGTGGATGCCGACTGAAACTGTTCTCACGCTTTCATTAGCACCATTGGAAGACGGGCACAACTGATTGCATTTACCATCACGGAAAACAGAGGATTGCTCCCCCTGGTACCTACATTCATACAGAACCTATGGCTACACACATTTCTTATAGAGTTTTCAAGGCTAGAGAATCTAATCCTAGCATGTGCAGCCTCCATAGTTTGGATACCACATACCCCAAATGAGCTCTTACAAGCAATGGCGTAGTGAGGGTAAGAGGTGCCCGGGGCAGTGCCCCACCCCCCTGTGCCTTCCTCTCTGCTTTCGCCCCGCTCCTTCCATGCCTGCCTGCCACACTCATGTGCTCCCTTCCCACCCCCTCTAAATCTTTGCCTGTATGAGCAGCTTTTCTAGCCTACTGCTCATGCTGGCGTTCCCTCTGACATCATTTCCGGGCCCTGCGAACTGGAAGTAATTTCAGAGGGAACCAGGCTGGTGCAAGCAGCAGGCTAGAATAGTTCCTCGGAATGGCAAAGATTTTTAAAGAGGTACATGGGGAGTGGCGAAGGGAAAGAGTGAGTGTGGCATGGGGTGGGGCAAAGAGGTGCTGGTGCCTCCACCAAAACGGCACACGGGGGGGTCCACTCCCCCACCCACCCTTACTATGCTACTGCTTACAAGCAAAAGTAGGACATATCTACTTTTTGCATTATTTCAGCTCTGCTTTGATTCGTAGCCTCCATGGCCTACAGACTTAGACTTACATACATTTAGATTAAAGCCAACTCAGTTATTATTTGCTCTTTTTTATTGACATGCATACCTCACAACATAACATAAGAATTTATTTCTAGACCGCCATTACTGTAAAGTTCAATGCAGTTTACAAAAGTCTAGCTACGATACATAAATCAATGTGAAGAATATATTAGTATTAAGTGCTAAGAAATTTAATAAACAAGAAAGTCTTAAGTTGTTACCTGTAATGAAGGTAAGGAATGGATGATGATGAAAGCCGCTTGAAATCCTTGTCCCGTAAAGCAATTTGAAAAGAGAGGGTTTTATCATGATATCTTTTATACCTACAGGCCTTAGATGGAGGAAAAACAAAAAAGGCTTTGGCAATACACGAGTGTTGCGTAGAACAGTGGTTCCCAACCCTGTCCTGGAGGAACACCAGGACAATTGGGTTTTCAGGCTAGCCCTAATGAATATGCATGAAGCAAATTTGCATGCCTATCACTTCCATCATATGCAAATCTCTCTCATGCATATTCATTAGGGCTAGCCTGAAAACCCGATTGGCCTGGTGTTCCTCCAGGACAGGGTTGGGAATCACTGGCGTAGAATAATAACAAAACAACTCAGTTAGATAGAACAGAACCAAACCCATTAATACCTTATAATAGAGACACCCCAATTTAAAAAGAATTTGTGCCTCCACAGGTAAACAATGCAATTTACGATAGCAATATGTGATGTGGTCCTATTTTCTCAGTCCATAAATGAGCCTAACTGCAGTATTCTGGATTATTCACATTTTAAGTAGATTTTTCTTAGTATTTGCCAAATAGCTTGCCACTATCTCCTATTGTAAGAAAGTGGACTTGACCTGGTTTTGTTCTCAGGGGTATAAATCATATCCAGTTCAGGGATGAATCTAGCCATACAATTCTAACATCCACTCAGAACCCCAAGACTACACGGGCACTTGGGCAGTCTAAAAATTGAGCAGCTACGTGGAACAGACAGGCAATGGAAAGATAGCAACTCTACATTCAGAAACGAAATCCAGCTGATACTCTGAAGCGAAGAAACAGTATTGGCAGCCAAAATGCTGAAAAAAGTCATTCTTCACAGAGCTCTTCAAATCCTGTGAGAATAACTTATAAAAACAATGTGGCTGAGAGCATCTACTGTAGTTTAGTCTGATGAATGCTTAACAGCTAATGTTTCCCTTAGACATTCTTTTTCCCCTTTGCTGGGCCTAATTTATTAACTACTCTAGCTAATTAAACTCACTAGCACATTGTGCCAAATTAGAAAAGCACTCTTTATTAGTACTTTGGAGGCCTAATGGGGATCCTTGTTCAGAAGTAGACTCTCCAATAAATTGTTGTACTGTGTATACAGTGAGCTGTGTTTTAAAAGTATTTTGACTATAAGCACAAAATAGGAACATCCTGTTAGGATAATTCTTTAAAATGTGTTTATTGTCTTGCATTCTTGTTCATAAGCATAAATTTTGTACCTCTTTCTAAACTATTTTCTTGAAGATGTAGGTAATGTAAGTAAATATAATAAAAAAAATAGAGACTGTACAAGTCAAAACATGAGTATATGAAGCAATGTAGGATCCAATCCAGTAAATTTGTGGAAAATTCAACATACCATCTAATCTAATCTAATCTAATCTAATCCTTAGGTTTGTATACTGCATCATCTACACGTTCGTAGAGCTCGACATGGTTTACAGTAGGAGAAATAGGAAGGAACTACAACAGAGGGTTAGAGGTAGAAGTGTGAAGAAAATTTAGAGGACTTGGGATGCCAAGATATAAGAGTTTCCTTGATTCCTAAGTTGGAGGGAGACTTACATTTTTTGAGAAAAGCCAGGTTTTCAGATGTTTGCGGAAAACTTGGAGAGAGCTCAAGTTCCGAAGAGGGGAGGTAAGGTTGTTCCAGAGCTCAGTGCTCCCCCGCAAATTCGCGGTCCAAGTCATTTGCGGTATTTTCCGACTGCTAATGACCGGGCAGGAGAGGGCAGACAGAGAGGCAGGAGAGAGCAGCCGAAGAGTCAGGAGTGGGCAGCCAGAGCGCCAGCGAGTGAGGGAAATCACTCGCGGTATGCTTAGACATGCGGCTCCTGATTGGTGAGGCCCGACTTTAGTACAGGAAGAGGCGGTCAGAGCATACCACGAGTGATTTCCTTCACTCGCCGGCGCTCTAGCTGCCCTCTCCTGCCTCTCCGGTTGCCTTCTCCTATCTCCCCCCGCTAAAAACAGTATTTGTGGGTTTTTAACATTCGTGGGGGTTCCTAAAACGGAACCCCCGTGTATATCGGGGGGGGGGGGGGGAGTACTGTATAGTCAAATATAAATCTATCCAAATATAAACCGAAGTAACCTTTTTCCTCCTAAAAAGGGGGAAAAATGTTGACTCAAATATAAAGCAAACTCACGTCAGTCTTGCGCCATTACTATGGGAGTGTGTGGCCTAGTGGTTAGAACAGCTGCCTCAGCACCCTGAGGTTGTGAATTCAATGCCAACCTACTCCTTGTGACTCTGGACAAGTCACTTAGTCCTTCCATTGTTCCAGATACCACAGTTAGATTGTTAGCATGCAGGGACAGATGGTGAAGGTATGTGATTATTATTTGATGTATTGTAACCACTTTGGTTGAATCTCTTCATGAAAAGGTGGTAAATAAACATAGCAACCACTGTGGGAGTTTGCATCAGCCATTTTGAGTAGTGAGACATCATGGGGCAGTAGCACAGGAGAATCGCTCTTGCCCTGGCTCACCACTGGACCAGCAAGGCTTCCGATTGGCCTGAGGAAAGGCCTGCGATGGATCTGAGATGGTGAAGACTCGAATATAAACTTCAGAATGTCAACAAACTTGCCAGAAATAAGATGCACCCATTATCAATGGAGCTGCTGAAAATATGAATACTTTTTTTTTAATCTCGCATGCTTTGACTTTAAAATGTTCCTCCATTTTCTATAAAGTCATACAAAACTGTGTATATTCTTTTCTGGAAAGAACATATCTAAAACTAAGATGATGATTCAGCCTTCTTGTTACTCATTCGTTGACATTCCAGTTGAGATTGTAAACTGTCATCAGTTGAAAAGAGAATGTGGTAAGTCATATGGATTTATCCATTGGGAACAAAACAGTCATCACCTCATTTTATACAGACCACTAAGGGCCTGATATTAAAAAAAAAAAATAAGATGAGATGCTAAATTTATGCTCTTAAATAGAAACATAGAAACATGATGGCAGTTAAAGTTCAAACAGCCCATCCAGTCTGCCCATCTGCAGCAACCACCATCTCCCTAAGAGATCCCATGTGCTTCTCCCATGCTTTCTTAAATTGAGACACAGTCTTTGCCTCTACCAGGAAACTATTCCACACGTTCATCATCCTTTCTGTAAATAAGTATTTTCTTATATTACTCCTGAGCCTATTACTTTTTAACTTCATCCTATGCCCTCTCATTTGAAAAAGATTCACGGCCTGTACATTAACGCCATACAGATATTTAAACATCTCTATCATATCCCCTCTCTCTCGCCTTTCTTCCAGAGTATACATATTGAGGTCTTTAAGTCTGTCCCCATATGCTTTATGACAAAGACCGCTAATCAATTTTGTAGTGGTCCTCTGGACTGACTCCATCCTATTTATATCTTTTTGAAGGTGTGGTCTCAAGAATTGTACACAGTATTTCAAATAGAGCTTCACCGGAGACTTACACAACAGCACTATCACCTCCTTTTTCCTACTGGCCATTCCTTTTCTAATGCACCCAAGCATCCTCCTTGCTCTGACCCCCACCTTTTTGAAAATCCTCTATCTGGATGTCCAGGCCATTGGGACGCCCAGATCTCCAGGATATCTATCTTTATACTACATTTTTGACCAAAATTTTGTCCAAGTCCCAAACTCCCAGAACAAAACCATTTGGACATGGGAGGGGCCAGTCCTATAATGGACTGGCCACCCAGACATGGCAACAGAGAAGTGGGGCACCTTAAAAGACACTCCTGTGAACTTCACATAAAGGGTGCCAGATAAATATCGGACCAGAACTCTCTTATAGGTTATGGTGAGCCCCTCCTCCAAAAAAAACACCCCCAAATTCCACTATATCTACCTGTCTATAACCCATAAATGTAGTGGTTAGAATGGCTTATGGGACTTGCTACTCCTCTCTATGGTTCTCTATCCCACCCACCACGCTACTTAAGAAACCTGTGTGCAGCTCTACTAGGTTTCCCTATATCAGGTTCTGATGTTCTGGAGAAAGGTATGTACGTTTGTATTCTGATCTTTGTGGGTGTAAGGGGATTAGTGAGAACTGGGGGAATGTAGGGGTATCTTACCCTGATGCATGCAGTGGTCGTCTTGTCAGCTTAGGCACCTTTGTGGCACTTAGACCCTTCTAAAACAGGTTTAGTTCCAAACGTATGAGTTCTGTCCAGGATATCTTGTAAAATGTTTGATTATTTATTCAAGATGTCCATGTCTAACCCACCCTTGAGACCGCCCAAAGCCGGCCCACAGCACACCTCCACCATGCCCATCTCGTGCTCTGAACGTACAGAGGCTGGAACACCTCGCTAGATGTACTGAAAGACAGTTTTGATTATCGACACTTAAACGTCCTGGCAATTAGGACATCCAAGTGTCGATTTAAGATGCTTTTGGACATCTTGTTTTTTGATAATGAGCCTGATAGGCACTGATAGTTTGTGAGAGAAAAAGAGTCTGTAAAAGAGAGAACAGAGCTGAAGTAAATACAAGCTTCGAGGCATGAGAAGTGGGTGAGAGATTGCTAAAGAAAGAAACAGATGAGGGAGAAGAACTGTGTGAAATTCAAAGGGCAGGGGTCTGATAGGGGAGATAGACTAAGAAAAGGGTTCTGAGAAAGAGGATCAGTTTGGAAGGAAGAAGCACTAAAGGATGAAGAAAGGGTTGGATTTTTCTGGAGGGGTGACACTCAGAAGAAAAGAAAAAACAAAACAAGCAACAAAAAGATAACTTTTACATTTTTGTTCTCATGGTTGAATCTATTAGCCACTCCCCACACCTGAGCAAACCCAAGAATCACTGGGTGAGAGATATATGGGTGGATAAGTTTGGGGTATCTTCTGGTATCTGCTCTTTTCTTCCAACCTTGCAGTCACTGGGGATAAATAAGATATTTCATTAGAAGAATGGGCAAAGGGGAGAAGGTTGTAGAAGGATGGAATACCATGAACTGAAAATCTCCCTTTTAAAACTTATTTTCTCTTGGCAGCTCTGATACTGAGAGGATCTATGGTCAGAGATTGAACCAAGAGAGAATGGAGAGCAGCACTGTTCTCAATCCCCCCATTACATTTCACAGGAGATAGAAATGGTGGGGGCACTGGGCTGTGTGAGCCTAAAGAAGTAGCACAGCAGCTGCAGCAGGAAGAGTGGAAGGAGACTATTAGCAATATTGGGAATGGGGGAGAAGGGACATTCTGCCTCACAAACTGTGTGTTTCCTGGTTTGACTCCTTGGCCTTCTTCTTGCTTAATTCCTACATCCTTGCTCCCCTCTTTACTCTTGGTAAAACTCTGCACTTACCTCCTAAGTCTCAACTCAGCTCATGAGCTGGATGCTTGTTCCTTGGCCACTGGAATAATATCCTGCAGGCAGGCCAGAACACAGTGTCTTAATATGAGTGCATGCTCCTGTGCCCCGGGCGGCTAGAACATGTTCTCCCACTCAGAATGTCTTCTTTGAGGTTTCAATCTGTGGTCCTTGCTGTTCTTCCAGAGCTCAGGGTGAGCGTGCGGCAAAGAATATGAAATGGACTCTGCTGGTAGAAAGGTGGCCATTGGCCTGAAATCTCTAAGTACCAGGGGAAGTGTTGCAGTGCTGATCACTCATTACCAGATGTATTTCGCTTTTCTTTTTTTTTCTGAATGAGGGGAAATTTGCTATGCATTATGAGTTGAGCACCCCTAATTATCTTCAAAAGTTGGCTCCTATGAGTAGCATGGAATGTTGCTATGATTTGGGTTTCTTACACAACATGTCACCCAGCTACATATCAGCCAAACTCCCACCTTATGTTCCAAACAGATCCCTCCACTCCAAGGAGGAAACATGTCTTCAATTATTTATTTATTTAATTTTCTACACCGTTCTCCCAAGAAAGCTCAGAAAGGTTTACATGAGTTTATTCAGGTACTCAAGCAGTTATCCCCTCAAGCAATTAACCCCTGGTCAGAGCCTCCAGCTAGAAAGTGCCTGTCCCATAGGAGGGGCCTTAGGCATCTGGGCCAACCGGAATCTTAGGCCTCTCTCTCTTAGGCCTCTCTCTGACCAATCAGAATCTTAGGCTACTCTTGATGCATCCCAGAATACACTGGGAGAGAGGCCTAAGATTCCGGTTGGCCCAGGTGCCTATGGGAGGGGCCTTAAGTGGGCTTCAGGGCCTTAGACCCCTCCCCGGTGCATCCCACCATGCACCAGAAATGGGGAGCCCTGCCATTCTGTGGAGGCGGGCCTGCTAGCCGGAGGGAGTATGCATCCCTCTGGCCAGACAACAAAAAAAAGGTACTGGTGGGTTCCGGGTGGGTATCCCTCCTGTCAATGATCTTAGGGGTGTGGGTGGGGTTTCTAGCAGGAGGGACTGGGCGTCCCTCCTACCCGGGGATGTCTCAAGGGGGAGTAATGGCTGGAGGAATTGGGCCCTCCTCCTGCTGCAGACATTTGGCGGCTTGGGGGGTTACAGCAGGAGGGACTGGGAATCTCTCCTGCTGGTCATCTTTGCAGGAGAGATGGGTTCCCTGCCACAGCTGCTAAACTGGTTGCGGCACGGAGATTCCCTTGCCACAATAGGCTCAATGGCCACGTCTATTTGAAATGTAGACCAGCATTTTTCTGGCCTGCATTTCAGGTGCCTATTAAGGTCCTAGGGAGATGCCTAGTGCCTAAGCTTGCCTAAGGCCACTTCAGGGTGAAACCATGCTCACACCTAGCCATGGGTGAGCTTAAGCGGCCCTATACGCTTCCCTAAGTTCATAAAAATGGCTAAAATGTAGGCGATCCTCCTCAGGGTGCATCCCGATTGGTTGGTTAGATAGCGGTAGAATGTCTACTGCTTCCCACAATCAGGATGCTATTTATAGAATTTGTCTCCAAGTGTCTACTAATCCAGAACAATTAAACTAGATGCATCTCACTGTACCCATATTGCCTTAGTCTTCTGTGCCTTGTTGTTAATTATGTGCCTTGTTTGCTAACTGTTATGTATGTTACCATATAACCTATTCTGAGCACCTTGGGGAGGACGGGATTAGAGAATGACATGAGGAAAAAAATCTGTCCCTGTCACTGCCCCGTCACGGGACCACTGTCTCCTTCACCGCCCCATCCCTGAACCCGCCGTCCCCTTCACCACCACGTCCCTCCATCTCCTTCACTGCCCCGTCCCCACAGCATCCTCCCCTCTCGCCACCTCACCGCCTTTCAGCGGCCCGAGAATCTCCCTCCCTCCCCCTTATCTTCACAATATAAAGAAACATAAGGGAGGGAAGGCACGTGGTCACTGATTGCGCGTGCGGCCCCTTCCCTCCCTACCTCCGGCCAAATCTATCTCCCTCCTCCTTCCCTCTCCCTTACCTTTGCGGCACTTTAGAAAAGAAACGGATGCCAGCGAAGCCTGCCTGTGCCGCCCTGCAGTTGCGTGTGTGTGGGCGGAAGCTTCTCCTCTGACACAAATAAAACAGAGCAAGATTCAACAAAACCCATCTCCCCTCCCGTTCACAAATATCCCCTTCACTATTGTGAAAACTGAACAAACCAAATTACTACAGAATGCTACATAGAAAAATCAAGCTAACAGAATACTTTAGTCACACATGGCAATGTTAGGGGAGTGCAACTTGGGTAACTGCCCCCTGGTCAGAGAGAGAGCCCTAAGCCATCTGGAAGCTAAAGAAGCACAGCCTGGACTTTGCGGTCCCCAGTTAAATCTAATACCAACTCTAGCAGGATACATATTTCAAATCTGAAATATTCTAATCACAAAATATAAAATAATTTTTTTTTTCTTTTTGTTGTCTGGTAATTTTATTCTTCAATCACATTGGTCTAAGGCTTTGGTTTTAGTTTCCTTCTGTCTTTATCGTGGCATGGCTGGCTCCTGAAGGTAAAATAGGCGCAAAAGGAGCTGGGGAGAAGATGCCGAGTCTGACATGGGTGCAATTTTTTTTACTACAGGAGCAAGATTTTTCACTGCTCCCATGAGACAGTAAAAGGCCTTGTCCCCATTCCCGCAAGGCAGTGAAAGGTCTTGTCCCCATTCCTGTGGTAAACCAGTTACAAATGTCTCCTGCAGATTTATTTCGGTGACCCGCGGTTTACCGCGTAAACAGTCCCCGTGTCATTCTCTAGATGAGATATAAATCGAATGTATGATTTAAAGCTTGCTTGTATTTCTGAATTGATTGAATTTGCGCTCTATCCCTGTTGTTTAGACATGTCTATGTTATATGTGATAATCGTAGGGAAACAAGATTTTACGTATGTGATATGGAAACCGCATAGTTGTATGTGGTATATAAATTTTTAAATAAATAAATAAATATTTGTGATCTGGACTAGCCAATGTTAGAAAAAGGATCCTGGGGATAGATAGATCATTATTATGACTCAGTATGGCTATTCTTATGTTCTTATGCAACTATGGACAAATGTTTGTAAAGAGGCCTATCAAAATTTACATAGCAAGGAGAGAGTCCCTAATACTGGTATTTAAAAAAAAAAAAAAATTTGAAACAGAATGTTTCAGAAATTAGAGGACTGAATTACATTTCCAGTCACTTTTATCTTACTTTGTTATGACCCGAATGTGAATGATTCTCTGTTTTCATTTGCAATAAATCTCTGGAAGGATTATAAAAGTGGTCCTTAAAAGAAGCAAATTAAAATCATCTGTCATGCATTGAGACTGTTGCTATTATGAGAGATTTAGTCGCTGTAACTTTAATTGTGCAATGTAAGATCAGGAAGTGGTACGAGGGAAATGATCACCGTATCAGAACTCTTAGAACAGAGGCCTTTTCTCCAGGGAACTGGAACAGAGAGAGATTTCAGGCACACCCTGGCATTCGCCTCCCCCTTACAGTAATTCAGATCTAGCCCCTCTTGTACTGCTGAATCTTTGTCCTTGGGCCAGAAGTCTGCCTGGAGGCTATCCAGTTTTCTAATAAAGCCTTGCCTTTATCAGTGACAGCCCTAATTATCTCTTACAGCTGCCCCTGGTGTTGCATTTTGTAACACAATTTGGCCTTTTTGGCCTCAGTTAGTTGTATTTAACTTCTTGTGGGAGTTCACTGTTTGATGGATACAATTAGCTAGGAATAATCAGGAGCCTCCATGGGATTTTTTTTTAATTATTATTATTGACAGCTAATTCCCTTTCTTTCATTGTTTAATTTGATAACAATATAACCCAATTTATTGCCACTGTGACAGGGATCCATTACACTTTTGAAAAATGCTTCTGGGCCCTGATAAGCCCCTCAGAGCCCATCATTAGTTAATGGTAGCTTAAAAAGCTAATGGCATTATAAATTATAATCAATAAGTAAATGAAAATTACCATTGCTCAGCACCATATTATAAATAAACAATCTTGTTTCTTGGTGATATATAGAGAGATATTCTTACTTAGCCTGCAATGTTTCAGAATAGAAAGACAAAGTAGTGTGCTTTTATGGGTTTCATCCTTACTATCCCACTTTTGGACTATTAAGTTTATCATTATGTTCCTCTCTTTTTCCATTCTAGATATAACTATGTTGTATTTTAAGGAAAAACAAGATACCTCTCAGCAAAGTTAACTTTCTAATGCCACCACACCAGGTTTTAGGGTAAAGTGGACATCGTTATATTGACACCAAAGAAAGGGCTCCCTTTACTAAACTGCGGTAGCATTTTTACCACGCGCTGAAGATTAGCGCGTGCTGCCCACGCGCTACTCAGAAAAACTAATGCCAGCTCAATGGAGGCGTTGGCGTCTAGCACGCGCGGCATTGCAGCGCGCCCTAAAACCGCTAGCACAGCTTACTAAAAGGATCCCAAAAACTTGAAAAAGAGGAAATGAGGGTATAGTCAATCTAAATACCGTTTGCAAAATCTCCACAAAAGAGAATTGAACACCCAGCAACAAGCACTGAACTCTGATACCATATGAAAGCCAACGAAAGAAAAGGCCTCAGTTTATACAGGAGGGGGGAAAAAAAAACACCCACCCAACCATCCATCCATCATAGGCAAAAAAAACTTTCATGGCTACTATATATATATATCCAGAAAAGTGCAAAACGAAAAATATGAGAATCGATCATATTTCTAATTCCACTGTGCAAAACTGTGCAAGCAGCAACTACAAACTTAAACTGCAAGTTCAGGAAAAAACTATGTGCAGCTATAGTTATCTTAAAACATGGGGGTGATTTTGCAACAACCCACATACATTTCTATCGCCTGTATCTCTGCAAAGATTCCCTTACAAAATTACCCCCACATACGACCCCCACACTCTTTTACCTGTTATTTGGTGCAGGAGGTTTTATCATAGAAATTTACAATATATTTTGTATTATGTGTGCAAATAAGTAGGATTTAGTATGAACATAGTATCTCTGTATTGTTAACACCTTTTACAGAAGCTCATATAAACTGCTCTGAATTGACTCCCCAGTCAGAAGTAGCAATATAGAAGCTTTCAATAAACAATAAATACCATTAAACATGTCTTTTACATGTTTAATGTACAGCTTTGCGTACATCTGGTAGCGCTTTTGAAATGATAAGCAGTGGTAGTACATTTTAGATGCTCCCATTTAGGCCAGCTACAACCAGGCCAAAATGCCTGCACCTAAGTCAGTGGTCTCAAACTCGCGGCCCGGGGGCCACATGCGGCCCGCCAGGTCCTATTTTGAGGCCCTCAGTATGTTTATCATAATCAAAAAAGTAAAATAAAACAGTTTTTTGATCATGTCTCTTTAGCTATAAATGACAATATTATTATTAAGACTTAGCCAAAAAGAAAGATTTATAAACTCTAAAGAGTTTTACCTCATGCAAAATTGTCATTTCTTTAATAAGACATTAACTATTTATTTTCTGAGGCCCTCCAAGTACCTGCAAATCCAAAATGTGGCCCTGCAAAGGGTTTGAGTTTGAGACCACTGACCTAAGTTGTACAGTATGTGGATTGGTCATATGCTATAACAATGCACATAACTTTTAGGAACACCCATAAACTGCCCCTGGTCACACCCCCTTTTCTAATTTGCTTACTGCAATTGGCCCATGTTGGTTTTTTTTTATAGAATCACACTTTTTTTAAAGTTCTGCACACAACTTTTTAATTAGTGCCAACTAGCATCAATTACAGGGTGTTAAAAACATAAGAATTGCCATATTGGGACAGACCAAAGGTCCATCAAGCCCAGCATCCTATTTCAAACAGTGGCCAACCCAGGTTCCAAGTGCCTGTCAGAAACCCAAAAGGTAGCAATATTCCAGAGCTCAGACTGTGATGTCATAATGCCTCATTCTACCAATGCCTAAGAGACAAACTCATCAGTGATGTCACAATGACTTGGTTGTTCTATACTTGGCTCACATAAGAATTGGCATACTGGGACAGACCAAAGATTCATCAAGCCCAGTATCCTGTTTCCAACAGTGGCCAACCCAGGCCCTAAGTACCTAGCTAGATCCCAAGTAGTAAAACAGATTTTATGCTGCTTATCCTAGGAATAAGCAGTGGATTTCTCCAAGCCATCTCAATAATGGCCTATAGACTTCTTTTTTAGGAAATTATTGTGCCAATCAAATCAATCAAGTTGTGCACACTATTTTGCATGAATAACTTAAGGTGTCATATACAGAATTTGGGGGTTAGTACATGACCCCTAAGAGGCCATTCTTTATATTCAAAAGAATTAAAAAAAACATCATTGTATAAGAGAGCATAACAATCAATTCAATATGTTTTTGTTTATTAATTGTACTGCTGTCTTTCTAATAATAATGATTGCTATTGTACTGCAGGAAAATAAAACTTGAAAAACGTAAGAGAGAAAATACAACTAAATTTTTTAACAAGTAGATAAACCCACAATTTCCATAGAAGAGGAGAATTCTTGTCGTCTAACGTATGCGGTCATGTATCTTTTATGCTTTCACACATGGAGCATATTTATTAATCATATTGTTATATGATATGCTTCAAAGGGAATACATGAATTTCAGAGATGAATTAAAGAAAAACACTTATGAGCATCCTATGGCACTAGAAAGATCACATGTTTCTTTTTCTGTCTTTGGGCTCCACCTACCCATCTTCACCAAATTTTGACCTGCTGTGAGATATGAGAAATATATCACTTTAAAGAGACACATACAGTACACATATTTCATTCATTAAGCATGACTAAATCACTGATGTGTGATCTTCTGTCACTCATAAAGAATAGACCTTTATAGCTCCTATAATAAAAATATGTACCGGCTTGGATAAGCAAAGTCAAACCGAGAGAGGTCACGGATGGGGCTCACAAATCTAATCCATTCACGGCTCAGTTCAGACAAATGCAAACCATTCTTGACTCAGATCTCTAAAGTCACCCAGTTCAAATCCTGTTGACTCATTTCAGGTGCAAAGTTTTGTACATGCATTCAAGAAATTTGAGGATTCATATCATCTTTGACTACAAGTTCAAATCTAGGGACAAGGTCAAACTAATTAAATTTGGCCAGGGGTGGGGGGTGTAATACATATTTCAGGTTTGAATCAGTTTGAAGCTGACAATGATTATCTACGAAAATTGGATTCCAACACTGAGGGACCCAAACCCACATCTGAACCAGATTTACCCATTCCATGTTAAACTTTACTCATATCAACAGATAATTTTATTCTCAAAATTCAGAAAATAAGTGGGATTAACTTTCTCGTGTCTTCCAAACACATATACTTCTGACTAATGTTCAGACCATGAGAGGTAGGCCAGCTACCTCCTGTGGTCAGCAGTGACCATGGATATTCAATGCTTTCACACACATACTACAGTCATTGTGATTACTTTTATCCAAAACTGGATCTTGGTTAATTCATGAGTTCATTAGTCCGTGTTCATCTAGTCAGAGAGGTTTCAAACTGAGAGTTGCACAACAGTCTAGCATATGAAAACCAGTTTCTTAAACACAGTCGGCAGGCCCCTCTGTCCTCATGATGGTCTTGTTCTTCAATGCTTTATGAATTGAAGAACAGGACCATCATGAGGACAGTGAGGCCTGCCGATTGTGTTTAAGAAACTGTGATCTTCATGTGATAGACTGTTGTGCAACTCTCAGTTTGAAGCCTCTCAGACTAGATCAGGGGTCTCAAAGTCCCTCCTCGAGGGCCGCAATCCAGTCGGGTTTTCAGGATTTCCCCAATGAATATGCATGAGATCTATGTGCATGCACTGCTTTCAATGCATATTCATTGGGGAAACCCTGAAAACCCGACTGGATTGCGGCCCTCAAGGAGGGACTTTGAGATCCCTGCACTAGATGATCATGGACTAATGAACTCATGAACTAACCAAGATCCAGTTTTGGATAAAAGTAATCACAATGACTGTAGTATATGTGTGAAAGTTGGGAAGTGAGTGTGAGTGTGAGCGATGAGGATTAGGTTCACTGACTAAATTATTCTGATATTTATTAATAAATTAAGGGCTCCTTTTACGAAGGTGCATTAGAGGCTTAACGTGCAGAATAGCGCACGCTAAGTTGCCACGCGCGCTAGCTGCTATCGCCTCCTTTTGAGCAGGCGGTAGATTTTTGGCTAATGCGCGCTATAGCACGCGCTAATCCGGTGCATGCGATACAACCGCTAGCGCACCTTCGTAAAAGGAGCCCTAAGTATTGGTAAGTTGTAAAAGTACTGTAATGAAATGAACTGTGGGAGATAAGATTAAAATTGAATTTATTCATATAATACTTGTTTGTATTAAATATTTAATAGCTGGTTTTAAAAATTTGAGTTATCCAATAGATATGCATGAGATAGATTTACCTGATGGGACTAGATGTGTCCCGAGGATGGGTGCCGAATATTCGGATATACAGTAATTGATCATTACAGCCAGCATTTAAATAATAAAAATAATAGTAAAATGTATTTAAGGGCCCTTTTACTAAAGGGCGTGAAGCCCTTAACATACAATTAGCATGCTAAAACAGGGTACTGTACAAATGTGTTAATGCATCTTGCAATATTTTGGCTTTTCTTGTCTGTTAACATAAGCATTACTGCTTTTGAAAAATATTTTTGGGAAGGGGCGCTCAAGGATGGAAAGTGGACATGTACAAATTCATCAACTAATGTGTTATACTTAACACGGTCTAACTGGATAATTCAGAGTTAACATGGGAGCACTTAGGGCCTCATAGAGGGCCATGAGAGCACTCATGGGCACCAATAAGCATGGTTGTTATTCATCCAATGGGCACCATTTATAGAATCACACCTAGTGGTGCCTAAACGGTCCTAGGTGTCGGTAGGCATTGAATCCTTAGGCCAGGGGTGGGCAACTCCGGTCCTCTAGGGCCGGAATCCTGTCAGGTTTTCAGGATTTCCCCAATGAATATGCATTGAAAGCAGTGCATGCAAATAAATCTCATGCATATTCATTGAGGTAATCCTGAAAACCCAACTGGATTCTGGCCCTCGAGGACCGGAGTTGGCCACCTCTGGCCTAAGGATTCAATGCCTACCGATACCTAGGACCGCTTAGGCACCACTAGGTGTGATTCTATAAATGGTTGCCCACCCCTGCCTTAGGCACACTGCCTTTTAGGCCAGGGTTTTCTTGGCCTAAATGAGTGCAACTAAGGAAGGTGCCTACCAGCGCCTAAATCAAACCACACCCAAAACCTGCCCCCAAAACCACCCCTAACCATGCCTACTTGCTGATAGGTGCCTTGATGTAGACGCCTACCTTGAAGTACTAGGCTCATACCAAGCTAGGTACCTACTGGCTCATTTTTAAAAATTGATTTTTAATTGTTTTTTAATGGTGCTTTCAATTATCAGCTATGATTAAGTCAATTAAGGAAATTAAGTTAGGCGCCCAGATAATCTAGGTGCGCCGATCTAGGCACCTTACTTTAGAGTCGGAGACGTAGTACCTCCTAAATAGAAGGCAGCAAGTGCTCCCACATTAACTCCACGCAAGTACCATGTGCTAATGACATTCGTGCACACGTATTTAAAAATCCCCCAGAAAGTGCTTCATTAAATGTGGGTTTAGTGCATGGTAAAATTGTATGTTACCACTCCTTAAGCCCTGTTCTATTGCATTTTTTAAAAAAAGGAATATAAAGATCTTTTTAGGCTGTTATGCAGTATATAAAGTTTTTAATAAAGTTTTTTAATAAACATCTTTTACTAAAGTCTAGTGCATGTTATCTCCAACAGAGCCCATAGGAATAAAATAGGTCCTGTGGCTGATAACATGCTATCTTTAGTAAAAAGGCTCCCAAAGTTTCCTGCTATGACATTAATATGTGTCCCAACACTGTAGTACATATATTTTCAGGAAAACAACACATTACCAGTTGAATTCCCTATTTGAAAATACAGCGGAGTTGAGGAGTAACCTAATGGTTAGCCTAAGGCAGGGGTAGGCAATTCCGGTCCTCGAGAGCCAGAGCCAGGTCAGGTTTTCAGGATCTCCACAATAAATATGCATGAGATAGATTTGCATCTCAAGGAGGCAGTGCATGCAAATCCATCTCATACATATTCATTGTGGATATCCTGAAAACCTGACCCGGCTCCGACTCTCAAGGACCGGAATTGCCTACCCCTGGCTTAGGGTTACCGTATGGCTCCAGAAAAAAAAAAAAAAGAGAACGGATTAAGATATCCGTGTTTTACTTCCGTTAAAAGCAATGGAAGTAAAACCTGGATGTCTCAATACGTCCTCCTTTTTAGCCCCCTAGTTTAGCCCGGTGTCCTGGGGACTGGGTTCAATTCCCACTGCAGCTCCTTGTGACTCGGGGCAAGTCACTTAACCCTCCATTGCCTCAGGTGCAAAATAATACAATGCAATATTATTTTTATTTAGATGCCGCCAATACCTCCATGAAGTCCACAGCGGCATAAGTTATTATGAAGATACAAACGAGTAGATAGTATTACAATATTTAGGAATTATTAATACTAAATTTTTTTGAAATAGGTCTTTAGGTCTTTTTTGAAAATCTTAAAATTAGAGTGCTGGTATATCAGATTCCATCCCCTTTATCTATAGAACCAAACCTTAGAGCATTTTACCATAACCACTCTTCCTTTAACAATTGGCATGCTACAAATCATATTCCTTTTCCACAACATTTTTTTATGTTGTCTTGCATCCCACCATGGATAGCAAATTGAACAGGTTTTTAAATGGTACAGTATAAACAAATAAATACAGTAAATAAAACCTATACGAGAGCCTCAGAGAGGAGCCATCTCTTTCCTAATTGGCAGAATGGGGTGAAATCTGTGGAAGCCATCATTTCCTCTGGGTCAGTGTTCACACGCTTACTGCTGCACAACAAAATGCATCATTTCTGGTCCATAATAGATGAACCCTCTTTAACTGAAGATAAATCCAGTACTAGGTCCTTTTGGATTAGAGGATCTAAGACAACACATAAACCTACATTTTTTTTCCTCCACATATTTAAGGGTCTTATCTGTCAAATGCCTTAAAAACTACTCCTAAAGTCTTAGAAGGTACAGTAAATTTTTTTCAAGGCATTGAAATCAATAGAACAGTGTCATCACAGGGGTAATGTGATATGGGGAAAAACAGCTTTAATGTCAGTTAGATCCACTGAGATGTTTTCAACAATTATAGCAAATAAATGGGAAAGAAAAAAACAGACCGGTGGGGGAAAAAATGCTTGGAATGGGGAAAAGAATATTAAAGGATAAACACAATTCGCTCTGGTCTGTAAGTCCCTTGTGAAAAGGTAGAAATGAACTAATTTATTAGTAAAATCACATCAGAAACAGTAATTTCATGTTACTGAATTTACATGTAATAACATTAAGTTCCCGGCCTCCATATCATCACAGTGTGGCCTTCTCGAATGATGAATGAGCTGCCTAAAGAAAGATGATCGTTTGATTGTTTTCACAGCAAACGGATCAGCATTTTAATTTCTTGCCTCTGTGTTTATTGCTTATTTGGCCCCTTGCTCAGCTTGTAGAAACTTGGCTAAATGGAAATGAATAAATGTAATTACTGCCGGTGACAGTGGTAATCTGTGTGGGTTTTCATATTGGCTTTGCCAGCGTTAATCTAATCACTTGAGAATATGTGTCACAGCACAAACGCACTGACAGAAAGCAGAGTCCTTCATCACTGCCAAATGTGCATTGGTTGTAGAGCTTTTGCTGCCAGCCTTTTCTCTTCTCTTCTGCTTTTGAGCGCTGCCTGGAGTGAGCTAATGGGAATCCAAAGATGGGAGATAATCATTTATCGCAGTACAAGATAGCAAGAGTCTTCAATTGGTAGAACGGCGAGACTGGGGACCTATAATGTCTGAGCAAGATTCTAAATCTTGCTACTGGCCATTTAGCCAAATCATTCGTTCTTCATTTTATGTAGGGGGGGGGTTAGCTCACACTTTTCCAAATCTTCATGATGCGTCTACTTTTTCCCAGGCATGCAATCCAGTTCTTCTTCCTTACAGTGGGATGTGATTTTTTAACCAGAAATCCCGCTTCCATTTTCTAACATAGATAATGCTGTCTGCACGCCTGTCAAACGGAACTGTGAGATTTTGAATGAAGTGAATTAGCAAATGGAAAGAAATATGGATGGAGTATGTGGATTACACCCTCCAAAATTCTGTTAATGCAATGATGCCTATAGTATGAATTGCATAAGATGAACCATGCCTATATATGAGTGTTAGAACAGACATATGGATTTAAATAATTATCTCAGAGTTACAAAAATAAAAAAAGAAAAGTAATATGATTGATTATTTTAGAAAGTATGTGCTAGAAATTTTGCTATCATATGAAACAGGGGCAAAGCCAGATGGCTAATTTTTGGTGGACCTGAGCCCAAGATAGGTGAGCATGGAATTTGTCTGGGCCCACAATGGGTTACCCAAAATATTAAATACCTGACCTGGCAGGTGTTCCCTGCCTTGGAGTCATAGTCCGGGAACTTCCCCTTCTCACAGCCCGGCCCCAAAGCTCTCACCCTTCTCCCCTCTCCTGTTCTCACCCTTCTCTCCTGTCTGATCCGATGCCGCCAAGCTGAAAAAACTGCCGGCCTCGGCAGTGATTCAGCAACATTGCCCGTGGCTCCCCTTCCTGCTTTCCGTGTCTGCCTGGTCTTTCTCAATGTTGCAACTTCCTGTTTCCGCCCGGGTGGACCGCGGCAAATGGAAAGCAGGAAGGGGAGCCGTGGGCAACAACGCTGAATCACTGCCGAGGCCAGCAGTTTTTTCAGCTTGGCAGCATTGGACCGGACAGGAGACAAGGGTGAGAACATGTTGGGCTTGGATTAACTGGGGGGGGGGGGTTAAAAGTACAAAGTGTGGGGAGGGGGAGGGGCATTAAGAAGTGCTAACTGGACTGCTTTTGTGGGGTTTTTTTAGTTCGATATTTATATTGATGAAAATTTGAATAAAATACATTTTATAACATACAGATTCCTGACCAATAATAAGTGAACAGATCATACAAGTTTGTCAAAACATACAAACAAAACACAACAGATGCTTTCCGTGAACTATTGATCCCTCAGCTGCTTCCCTTTTTCAAGTGCCTCACAGATTCGGGCAATGTGTCTGGGTCGTTTACAGAGGCAAACATTATCATACAACCCAAGCCTAATAAAAACCCATTGAAGATATCGAACTATAGACCTCTGTTTCTCATCAATGCTGATGCGAAAATATTTGCAAAAGCCCTAGCAAATAGGTTACAAATGATATTGCTAGGTATCATCATGCCGGAACAAAACGTATTCATGATGGGTCTATTAGCTTGTATCAATACCAGGATGTTTACAAATGGACTGTTTTTTTGTTGTTGTTTTTTAAGTACAAAGTGGGGGGGGGAAGGGATGGTATTAAGAAGTGTGTCGTTCTTTTTTTTTTAATCTTTATTGATTTTTAATCTAAAACAGTGTCATACAAATGAACAAACAGTAGGTATTACATACATTACACTAATATCTGTACAGGTAACATATATATCATTCAAGATATTCAGTTTTCCTACATATAACAATAACATAATATAACATAATATATAGTATAAATGAAGAATAAAGTTACCCAAATGTTACCATCAATATTTATTCCCCTCCCTCCAACCCCCCACCTCCTATGGATGTGTAAAGGTGAATAAACAAAAGGAATGATAAGATAAATATACGTTCTTATGTTTTCAGGTACATTTCCTAGGACACCAAGGTATAAATTAGGATCTGGATTTTTGAATAAGAAACCAAAAACTGGTCTACGTGACATTTGGAGTATTGAGATAAAGCATCAAATTAATGCGTCTCAATGGCCACAAATTTGGTCTTGGAGGATGAAATGTAAATTGTCAGCATCTATGAGACAAACATGTTTTTTTTTGGACCCCAGTTCGTCCATAAAGTTCGTCCCATGAAGCTGGGACACTGGATCATTTAATATTTTATTGTCCTTTGATAATGGAATTTTGGAGATCTATTTGGGATCATTAATGATTTATTAGAAAATCCAGTGGCTTTATCATATGATACTATCTTATTTGGAACATCTATGAGAGCAAAAAGTCAAATTTCAACAAAGAATAACAAACTTTTGCTTATAATGATGGGGGTTGCCATGCAGCTTATTTTAAAAAATTGGAAAAATTGGGACAGATTAAATTATTCTTTCAGGTGGAAATCCTTATGTTATGTCTTTAAAATGGAACGATACATAGCTATTCAGAAGAGATATTATAAAAAATTTGTGGGCGTTTGGGAACCATTAACTAAATATTCTAAGGACTGATTATTTTTATATTAATGAGGAAAATGTACACATCCTGGGGAGGGGGGAAGGGGATATGCACTGGGATTGATTAGAAAGTATGGTTGGATGGTTTATATATATTTTAAAGATTTTGTTGTCCAATTTGATGGCAGAAAATAAGTTTTCTTATTGTCTTTGAAAGTGTATTGTGCTATAATATTAATCTTCTATGTAATTATATTATATTTTGTGCACAATTGTAGTTTTAAAAATGAATAAAGAAGTTAAAAAAAGTGTTAACTGAACTAACAGGGTTTTTTTTTAAAGTACAAAGTGGGAAGTTTTGTAAAAGGGGGAGGGGGTGTCAAAAAATGATGGGCCCCGGGTGTGACATATGCTAGGTATGTCACTGTCCCCAAACCCCACCAGCCAACGACTTCCTCCTCCTCTGGCAGCCAGCGCTCTTCCAAATGGCAGCTGGCAGCACCTGCCTGAAGCTGATCCCACTACTGGCAGGCCTCGCATACTTAGTGCTTTTGCAAAAATGGAGTATGTGCAGAGGGGGGCCGGTGTTGGCATCAGCTGGAGGCAAGTGCCGCTGGATGCTGGCTACCATCTGGAAGAATACTGACTACCAAAGGAAGAGGAAGTCTTTAACTGTAGTGCCGCGTGAGCACCCAGTTCCCTTTTCCCTTACCTTTTGAACTTTTCCGGCGTGAGCAGCATGCCCACATCGGTGTTGGCTCGCCCTTTGATGTTATTTCCTAGCGGGGACAACAAAAACAAGAGGGCATTCAGAAAAATTGAAAGGGGACAGATTCAGAACAAATGATAGGAAGTTCTTCTTCACTCGGAGGGTGGTAGACACCTGGAATGCGCTTCCAGAAGAGGTGATAGGACAGAGTACGATATTGAGTTTCAAAAAGGGATTGGATGATTTACTGAAGGAGAAGGGGATTGAAGGGTATAGATTGAGGGTTACTATACAGGATATTAAATGATTAGGGAATAAAAGATTTAGGTAAAGGATCACTTACAGGTCATGGTCCTGGGGGACCGCCGCGGGAGCGGACTGCTGGGCACGATGGACCCCTGGTCTGACCCGGCAGAGGCAATGCTTATGTTCTTATAATGTATGTGGGCAAAACAATGAGATCTTTACATGGGCGTGTGACTGAACATAGGTCTGCCATTTCTACCAACAAGCCAGGTACCCCCCTGGTGCAACACTATCAGGAGAGCGGACACAGTTTTGATTGCTTCAGAGTGTTTGCAATTGATACTGTGTCTGTAGGAATTGGGGGTGGGGGGTAATTTTGATAAATATTTGATCCAGTGTGAACAGCGCTGGATCTATCGCCTACATTCTCTTGAACCAGTGGGTCTTAATCGGGCCATAGAATGGAAGGTTTTCTTTTGAGGGTCCTTTGATTCCTTGTTTGTGAGAAACATTTATGTGATGAATTTGGGGGTGGAAAATTTAGATTGAAATGTAAGAAGTTTTGTGTGTGGATGGAATGTATGATCTAGTTTTTTGGGTCTGTGTTATTTAAAGGGAAGTATATGAGTAGTCAGGGTAAATGTGACTGTATAAAACCTTGATGTGTGTTTTCCCACTATTGAGCTGGTTTGATGAGGTTATGTGCCCCATGCATGGATGGGTTGATTCAGACAAATTTTCACGGACGTGACGGCCATGAGCCGAGTTGGTTTTGAGGTGTGTTATGGTTGCCCGGTTGGTGAATATAGTGGACACGGTTTCTCACTTTTGTTGGGGTGGGTGTGAGGCTTTGAGATAGGTTACTTGTTATACACCCCCTCCTCCTTTTTTTGAACAAGAGAAGAGATAACAGTTAACCCCCTCCCCCCCCTTTTTTTTAAATAAGTGGTCTCTTTTTCAAATCCATAATGCCCCTTGTATTTTTCCAACCTTTTCTTTCCCATCTAAGAGATTGGGGGTTGCAAACAGCAAGAAGACTTTGTTGTTTGCGTCTGAGGAAAAATCGCTTTTACACAGAGATGGCTATTCTCTCCTAACTACTATATAAGAAGGTTTTTACATTCTAATTAATATCAGCCAACCAATCACATTAAATCAGTCATTAGAAGCTCATATACAAGACATACTACCACAGTTTGCAGAATCTTCAACTGGCTTTAGAGTAGATGACTCTAAAGAATTCAGCTCAACTCTTCATTAATCCACATTTTATTTAACTTTTTCTATTTAAAAAAAAAATATATATATATATATATAAATATATATATTTTTTATATAGTATTCTCATCCTGACATGAATTCATGTTTCACTTGCTTCATCAGGGTCGAGGTGACATATTGCCTTAGCCCAACTGCAACAATGAAACAGTTTATCAGTGTCACTTAGTTGAAAATACAGAGATATAGCTTGCTTCTATATAGACTCAATCCACCATCCAATAGAAGGTTAACACCCACAATATCCAGTGTGAGTTATACCCGGTAGGAGCCAAGATTAGATAGAAAAAAAATTTCACGATATAAATTCATGAATTACCCAGA
The DNA here is from genome assembly GCF_902459505.1 of Geotrypetes seraphini. NCBI lineage: Eukaryota > Metazoa > Chordata > Amphibia > Gymnophiona > Dermophiidae > Geotrypetes > Geotrypetes seraphini. The sequence goes on from NC_047086.1 coordinate 120,154,633, forward strand.
TTCTTGCAGATCTTTCATCTGCTTCATTTCATTTGCTCTAGCCACGATATCTCAAGCCACAGCTTCCTTGTAACTACTTATCATTTCCTCAAGAAAGAGCTCACACCAGTGACATCCACTCCAGATCTTCATTCAGACCTGCAGGGGTTAAGAGTATTTAAATGGAAAATCCAACAATGTTCCTTCAGATTCAGAAATCTTTCTATATGGCACATGATAAATGTGATAAAGGTAGGGTGAGAAGGAGGCAACATAGAAAGATTGCTGAATTTGAAGGAAGTAGAAAGGGGGCAAAAACATAGACATAGGTTGCAGTCAGGTACTCCGTCACCTACATATTTGACCATGGCATATTCTGAGATGCACATAGTTACCTAAGAGTTGATTATGGGATTTAAGGACCAACCATTGGCTTTGGCTTGGACATTAGCGCCTAGTAGCTGGCAAAGAAGAAAGGATCTATGAGATGGACTCATTACTCACTTGCCTGGGCATGCAGTTCCTTCCGCATCCCCTGAAAGATTTTTTGCTCTTGCAGCCATAGGAGCTGGCCCCGCTTCCAGAGGTCTTCCACCTGTATGGAGATAGAGAAGGGGGGCAAAGGAAATAGGGAGGTGAAGGGGGAGTGCCAGGTGCATGACATATTTCATAACCACAGTATGACATGACATCCCTACTTGTGCCTGCATCTCTATCACATAGGGCAGTACTTATACAATCTGAGATGAACATGCTTGCTCCCTGAACTACTTAGGTTTCACACCTCTCTGTCCGTAGGGAAACACACTTCATTGCTCTGAAAAGCATTGCTTTGCCCCATTAAAAACCAATTAAAACCACATTAAAAACAATTAGGTGCCACTAGGCAGCTTCTGGGACTGGCACCTGGGTCCATGGTGCTGAGCAGCACCTAGTAATGCAGAAGCCCAGGAAGGGGGCGCATGTAGGGGCAGCACCGGACTTCAGTGTCAATAGGTACCACTGGGCACAATTCTACAAGGACCCTAAACACCAGAAATGTAGACCCTGTCCTACATTTCCAATGTCTAGGGCCCTTTATAGGCATGATCACAACCCTGGTACTAACGGAGCTTGAAGTGCAAAACTATAGGAGAAAACTTCTAAGTTTTAAAAAGGAAACCTTGCCCACACTTTAGGGACAAAAGACTATAAAAAGGAAACTCTCTCTCGCCTGAATCCATATTGTTAAATGAGCATAAATAGATACTGGCTCTGATGCTCTATCCTCAGGGCAGGCAAACTAGACACATATCTAGAGCCTAGAGGTTTGGGGTGTGAGTCCTGATAAACAGGCCTTAATTTGATTCTGCCTAGGCCTACATAGGATGAGTTGGAATCATTAGCCTTCCATGCCATTAGCCACTTCTGTGTACTAGATTCCTCCCTCTGGAGTCATTAGACCAGCATCTGAGAAGAGATAATATCAGTCACTGCCACGCATTCAGCCTCCCTTAACACTCTCTTCAGTTTCTTCAGCTCCTTAATGAAACTCTCAGGACACTCAGGTGCCGCTCATTATCTGACTAATCATGAACATGGACACCAAAGGGAGTTCCCCCACTTCTACTGCCCTGTGGCTTACTATTTCTGTTTGGCTCCTAGATTCAGCAAGGTTTATTCCCCCCCCCCAGCGCTATAAATACCTATTAAAAATATAGGGAAAAAAAGCTACACCTAATTGACAAGCCTGTAACAGCCATCTGAAATTCAGGATAAGAATTTAAACTGCTCATGCGAAGCGAACTTGGTCGATATTATGATCTCAATTGGTATACAACAAATTTTACAGAATTGGAAATCTGCTCCCTTGCTTAATTATACTTTTTGGTGGAATTCCTTGTGCTTATATAAATGCTATGAGCAGTATGCGGCTGAAAAACGGTATTCACATCAAGCAACTTTTATCTGTAATTTATGGAAACCCATTAACACTTACCCCCCCTCTTCTACAAAGCCGCATGGCAACAGCCCCAAAACCCTTTAAATCTTGCGCGGTAACGGCTTTGGGGCCGTTACCGCACGGCTTTGTAGAAGAGGGGGGTTACTTGCAAACAATTTAAATGTCATATTCTTTTTCCTACTAACGGTCTATATATGATATGCCTGATATGTATTTACGATTTTGAAACTTTTGTGAACTCTACCTGTTGTATAATGTTTATTTCTGTTATCCTATATAATAAAACGCTAGCTGCGCATGCGCACTCAACTGCTTGCTTCCGTTTTCCCTGATCTGTGAGATGTAGGTCCGTGGTCTTGCAGGAGTGCGCATGCGCGAATCCCTAGCCTTACTTTCAAGCACCTACCAGTCGCCGCCAGCGCTGGACTTCCTGCTCTCTGTGTCGGCTCCTCTCACCAGCCGCACCAGCGTCTGAGAAGGCTTCCGACGCTGGCGGGATCAAGAGGAGCCGTGGTGACACCTCACGGGGCGGGAAGGGAAGCCCAAAACACTCCAGCCGTGAAGGGATGCCGCGGTCCCGACTCAAAACCAGTTGATTCCAGCAGCGTTTGCAGCACTCTACACACGCTGCTTCGGGGCCTTTTACTGCCCTGATTTGCTCTGCCGCATCTCTGATGATGTCATCAGGGACGTGCCAGAGTAAATCAAGGCAGTAAAAGGCCCCGAAGCAGCGTGTGTAGAGTGCTGTACACGCTGCTGGAATTGGCAGATGGTCGGACCGCGGGAAGGGAAGGGTGGCGGCGGCAAGGGACTAAGGGAGCAGTCAAGACCGAGGGATGGGAAAGGGGGGGGGGGTAAGGGAAACGCTGCTGCTGTACAGGGAAGTGGTGTGGGGTAGGAGGGAATGCTGGTGCTGCTGTGGCTGCTGCACAGGGAAGGTGGGGATACATATGCAGTCAGTGTCAGGAGCTGGATAGCCTGAGGATGGAGGTCGGCAGATTGAGGGTCAAGTTCCAGGAACTGGAGGGACTACGCAACACAGAGGAGACGAGCTGGTCAAACAAGGACACAGACGGAGCAGGCCTCATTGTGGACCAGGTGAGGGACCTCGAGAGATTGATCGAGGAGGCCTATAGGAAGGTGGAAGGACAGGACCAGCAGCTGTACAGACGGATGTCGGCAGAAGAGACCCAGGATCCACAAGGCGACACCGGGGAAGGACCTAGCGGAGGAACCACACAAGAGGAGGAGACCGTGACTCACCGAGACCCCGAGGGAGAGACACCGCACTACACAGAGGACACGGACCTGAGACAGAGGAGGTTGCTGAGGAAAGGGAAGTCTGCTATTGTGGTGGGAGACTCGATCTTGAGAGAGGTAGATAGTCACATAGCTGGAGGAAGGGAGGACCGGCTAGTGACTTGTCTCCCAGGGGCCAAGATACGAGACGTCACTGATAGGATCGAGAGGATCCTGGACGGAGCAGAGACAGAGGAGACAGCGGTGATAATCCACGTCGGAACAAATGATGTGAGCCGGAGGAACTTCAGCATGGCCACGCTGACTGACCAGTTCAGGGTCCTGGGACGTAAACTGAAGCGGAATACCCGGAGGATAGCATTCTCAGAGATCCTGCCTGTACCGAGAGCAGATGCAAAGAGGCAGGCAGACCTCCAGGCTGTGAATACATGGTTGAGGAGATGGTGCCAGGAGGAGGGCTTCCACTTTGTGAGGAACTGGACGTCGTTCTGGGAAAAGAGTAGGCTCTACCGGCGGGACGGCCTGCACCTGAGCACAGAGGGAACTAGACTACTGGCCGCCAATGTGAGGAAGGAGATCGAGAGGGCTTTAAACTGAGGAGAGGGGGAAAGCCGACAGCTGATCTGATGTTGACGCTTCGGACAACAGTATCCAGAACAGATGCTGAACGGGCTGACTGCATAGAGGAAGTAGAGAGACCGATGGATCTTATGATCAGACAGCGAGGGAAACAACAGGTAAAGGGAGCTTGCTGGGAGGAGACTAAGGGGCATGGGGACACAGGGGGACTGGGTGGCACAAGGGCGAAAACGGAGGGCAATATAGAGGTGACACAAGGCGAGGGGGATCAAACAGAGGCCAGGGCCCAAGAGGGGGCAAGAAAACCCGGAGGAAAAGCGGGGAAGTGGGGTGACGGGAATGTGGGGAAACTGAAAGCTATGAGGGTAAAAGCTGAGGGCAAAGCAGAAATACAGGGAACAGGAGAGGCGGCCCAGGTATATGCAGAGGTGGAGGAAAAACGACGGGACCTGCGATGCTATTACGCAAATGCAAGAAGCCTCACGGCCAAAATGGGTGAACTAGAGGTCGTGGCCAAGGGGGAAGACCTGGATATAATTGGAATTACAGAAACATGGTGGACAGAGGAGAATCATTGGGATGTAGCGCTGCCGGGGTACAAACTCTACAGAAGGGACAGGACCCACAAGAAGGGGGGAGGCATAGCACTATATATAAAGGACTCTATCTACTCGGTCGGGATGGATATGGCAACGAAGGCAGAGGGGCTGGAATCGCTATGGGTCAAATTGCCAGGAAACAAGGGTGCAGGCATAAAACTGGGGCTGTACTATCGCCCACCTGGTACGCCGGAAGGAGTCGGACACGACTTGGAAGCTGAACTGAGACAGGAATGCAGGACTGGAAGTGTGACAGTGATGGGGGACTTCAACTACCCAGGGATAGACTGGAGTACGGGTCACTCCAACTGCACTAGGGAAACAGGATTTGTAGAAGCTGTGAGGGACTGCTTCATGGAGCAACTGGTCAGGGAACCGACACGAGGGAGTGCTACTCTTGACCTCATCCTGAACGGATTAGGGGGGCCTGCAAGTGGGGTAGAAGTGGGAGGACCACTAGGCAACAGTGACCACAATGTGATCAGATTCACATTAGAAAGGGGGACACCCACAGTAAGGAGGACCGCAACAACTGCGCTCAACTTCAAGAAAGGGAACTATGTTGCTATGAGGGAAATGGTGGGGAGGAAGCTCAAAAACATCTTAAGGATGGAGACTGTGGAAAGCGCCTGGACCCTATTCAGGGACACCCTGCAGGAAGCACAAAGAAGGTACGTCCCCAGTTTCAGGAAAGGCTGCAAGAACAAGAGGTCAAAGGACCCAGTTTGGATCTCAACAGAAGTAAAGAGGGCAATAAATGACAAAAAAGTATCCTTCCGGAGATGGAAAAAGGACCCAACGGAGGAAAATCACCAGGCGCACAGGAATTGCCAAAAGGAATGCCACCGAGAGGTTAGAAAAGCAAAAGGAAAATACGAAGAGGGGCTGGCCAGGGAAGCGAAAAACTTCAAGGCATTCTTCAGTTACGTAAAGGGGAAGCGACCAGCGAGAGAGGAGGTGGGGCCGTTGGACGATGGGGATAGGAAGGGAGTGATAAAGGAGGATAAAGAGATAGCTGAGAGGTTGAACACGTTCTTCTCGTCGGTTTTCACGAGAGAAGATATATCTAATATACCGGACTCAGAGGAGCTCATGAGTGGGGAACAGGCTGGAAAATTGGAGCACATAGAGGTAAGTAAGAAGGATGTCCTCAAACAGATAGACAGGTTAAAATGCGGCAAATCACCGTGTCCGGACGGGATCCACCCAAGGGTTCTGAAGGAACTAAGACAAGAAATAGCGGACACAATCCAGCATGTTTGCAACCTATCCTTAAGAACTGGAGAGGTACCAGAGGACTGGAGATTGGCGAATGTCACACCTATCTTCAAAAAGGGATCGAGGGGTGACCCCGGGAACTACAGGCCGGTGAGCCTGACTTCAATTATAGGGAAGATGGTGGAAGCTATGATCAAGGACAGCATTTGCGAGCACATTGAGAGAAATGGCCTACTGAGAAAAAGCCAGCACGGATTCTGTAAGGGAAGGTCGTGCTTAACGAACCTTCTGTACTTCTTTGAGGGAATAAGCAGTCGGGTGGACAATGGGGAACCCGTCGACATCATTTACCTCGATTTCCAAAAGGCTTTCGACAAGGTTCCACATGAAAGGCTGCTTAGGAAGCTGTGGAACCACGGGGTGGGAGGGGATGTGCACAGATGGATCGAGCACTGGTTGTCGGGTAGACTGCAGAGGGTCGGAGTAAAGGGCCAATTTTCTGACTGGCGGGGAGTCGCGAGCGGTGTGCCACAGGGATCGGTGCTGGGGCCGTTACTCTTCAACATATTTATCAATGACCTGGAAAAGGAGGCAAAGTGCGAGGTTATAAAATTTGCAGACGATACCAAACTGTGCGGCAGAGTTAGCTCCAGGGAGGAGTGTGAGGACCTGCAAAGGGACCTAGACAAGCTGGAAGACTGGGCAAACAAATGGCAAATGCGCTTTAACGTGAAAAAATGTAAGGTCATGCATATAGGGAAAAAGAACCCGTTGTTCAACTACAAAATGGGGGGGGCATTGTTGGGAGAAAGCAGTCTTGAGAGAGACTTGGGTGTGCTGGTGGATGCATCACTGAAGCCATCTGCACAGTGCGCAGCGGCCTCGAAAAAAGCCAACAGGATGCTGGGCAACATAAAGAGGGGCATAACAACCAGGACGCGGGAAGTCATCATGCCATTGTATCGATCGATGGTGCGTCCTCATCTGGAATACTGCGTTCAATATTGGTCGCCATACCTCAAGAAAGACATGGCGGTACTTGAGAGAGTCCAAAGGAGAGCAACGAAACTGGTAAGAGGGCTGGAACACTGCCCATACGCCGAGAGGTTGGACAGGCTGGGGCTCTTCTCTCTGGAAAAAAGGAGGCTCAGGGGTGATATGATAGAGACCTTCAAGATCATGAGGGGCATAGAGAGGGTGGATAGGGACAGATTCTTCAGGCTGAAGGGGACAACAGGTACGAGGGGGCATTCGGAGAAACTCAAGGGAGATAGGTTCAAAACAAATGCAAGGAAGTTTTTCTTCACCCAAAGGGTCGTGGACACTTGGAATGCGCTACCGGAGGAAGTGATCGGGCAGAGTACGGTACAGGGATTCAAACAGAGACTGGACAGATTCCTGGGGGATAAAGGGATCGTGGGATACTGAGAAAGTATAGAAACCCAACCAGGTCGTGCATGTGCAAGACCGGAGGGCTAGGACTTCGATGGGAAGATAGGACTCATCAGGAAACCAAGGTGGCATGGGGGCCCCTTCTGATGATTTAGACAGGTCATGACCTGTTTGGGCCGCCGCGGGAGCGGACTGCTGGGCTAGATGGACCTATGGTCTGACCCGGCAGAGGCACTGCTTATGTTCTTATGTTCTTATGTTGACCAGCCAGAAATGGCTCCTGGTCAGTTCAATCACTTGTTCAGGGCTAAATTGTCATTTATATATGTATGTATATGTATGTATATATATATATATATATATATATATGTGTGTGTATATATATATATATATATACATATACATACATATATAAATGACAATTTAGCCCTGAACAAGTGATTGAACTGACCAGGAGCCATTTCTGGCTGGTCAAATCGCTTTCAATATTGACCTGTCCTGAACTGACATATACATCCAGGGTGGGTTGGGGGGTGAGGGAAGGGAATTGCATTGGAACTTGATTCAGGGTAAATATGGATAGTTTCTTGTGGGTTTTATTTTATTTGAGTATTGGGTGGGAGGGTGGGGAAAAATTTAATTGTATATTAATGTCTGAAAGTTTATTGTGCTTGTCTTGTTATATTTTATGTATATGAATTACTTGTTGCACAATTAATGTCTGAAAGTTTATTGTGCTTGTCTTGTTATATTTTATGTATATGAATTACTTGTTGCACGAAGGGGAGGCCATGGTTAGCCCGGATGGCATGGTCGCCGAGGAGCCGCGCACGATTAAAATGGCACAATACCTGTCCAAAAAGAGACAAGTTCATCAGGTTTGGCATGCAGGAGGAGGATGTGAACATCTCGGTCGAGTTCGAAAAGCAGAGACACTGGATCTGGGGCTTCCGGTGTGTTGGCAAGGATTGGATGATACCTGGT